>NC_139501.1:1813261-1887402 GCF_008360975.1 Lichenostomus cassidix
TGGATTGTGTATCCAAATACAGGAAATTTTATATCCAAATACTGGAAATTTTATATCCAAACACTGGAAATTTTATATCCAAACACTGGAAATTTTATATCCAAACACTGGAAATTTTATATCCAAATACAGGAAATTTTATATCCAAATACTGGAAATTTTATATCCAAATATTGGAAATATTATATCCAAATACTGGAAATTATATACCAGAATACTGGAAGGATGGCTGGTATTTTATTATCCAAATCTGGTTAAACAGATATCATTTTTACCTCTGTGACTAATGAAGTCTCATAACTAAACTTTATAAAATGCCTCTAAAAATTTTATGGCAGAAATTAATAAAAAAGGGAAAAAAACAAGTGGAATTCCAAGGAAAAGATGATTTTGGAGTATTTCCAGCGTTGAATTCATCATATCCACAGCAGAACTTCCCCCAGATTGCAAACCCAACTCACAATTTGTCTTCCTTCCATCTCCAGCTTCCTCTGCCCACTGAGGATCTTGTGGCCAACAGTTCCCTGCACACAGTAGCCTGGCATGATCACCTGGGAAAAAACCAGAAAATCAACAAAAAACAGAAAAACAGAAAAACCAGAAAAACAGAAAACCAGAAAAACAGAAAAACAGAAAAAAAGAAAAACCAGAAAACCAGAAAATCAGAAAAACCAGAAAACCAGAAAAACAGAAAAAAAGAAAAACAGAAAAACCAGAAAAACAGAAAAACCAGAAAAACAGAAAAACCAGAAAACCAGAAAAACCAGAAAACCAGAAAACCAGAAAAACCAGAAAACCAGAAAAACCAGAAAACCAGAAAACCAGAAAATCAGAAAACCAGAAAACCAGAAAACCAGAAAATCAGAAAACCAGAAAAACAGAAAAACCAGAAAACCAGAAAAACCAGAAAACCAGAAAAACCAGAAAACCAGAAAAACCAGAAAAACCAGAAAACCAGAAAAACCAGAAAAACCAGAAAACCAGAAAAACAGAAAAACCAGAAAAACCAGAAAACCAGAAAAACAGAAAAACCAGAAAAACCAGAAAACCAGAAAACCAGAAAATCAGAAAACCAGAAAAACCAGAAAAACCAGAAAACCAGAAAAACAGAAAAACCAGAAAAACCAGAAAACCAGAAAAACCAGAAAAACAGAAAAAACAGAAAACCAGAAAAACAGAAAATCAGAAAAACCAGAAAAACAGAAAAACCAGAAAACCAGAAAAATCAGAAAAACAGAAAAACCAGAAAACCAGAAAATCAGAAAAACAGAAAAACCAGAAAACCAGAAAATCAGAAAAACAGAAAAACCAGAAAAACAGAAAATCAGAAAAACCAGAAAACCAGAAAACCAGAAAACCAGAAAAACAGAAAAACCAGAAAAACAGAAAAACCAGAAAACCAGAAAAACAGAAAAACCAGAAAACCAGAAAAACCAGAAAAACAGAAAATCAGAAAACCAGAAAAACCAGAAAAACAGAAAAAACAGAAAACCAGAAAAAACAGAAAACCAGAAAATCAGAAAACCAGAAAAACCAGAAAAACCAGAAAACCAGAAAAACCAGAAAACCAGAAAAACAGAAAAAAAGAAAAACAGAAAAACAGAAAAACCAGAAAAACAGAGAATCAGAAAATCAGAAAACCAGAAAAACAGAAAACCAGAAAAACAGATAAACAGAAAACCAGAAAAACCAGAAAACCAGAAAACCAGAAAACCAGGAAAACCAGAAAAACCAGAAAAACCAGAAAACCAGAAAAACCAGAAAACCAGAAAAACAGAAAAACCAGAAAAACAGAAAATCAATTCTGAGCTGGGTTGGGATGATATCAACCAAATAATCACCATTTTGGAGCTTGGAAAACTCTGCCAAAGAGGATTTGCCAAGCTCTGAGAAAGTTTTCACAAAATCTCAGTCCTTAGGACTCAAATCAGCATAAAATTCACCCAAAAATCCCAATTTCTCACCATGTTTTTCTCATTTCCTGCCCACTTCCTGAAGATTTGTAGGGATTGTCCTGCGTGGAGCATCCCAGGGGTTGCAAACACCACCTGGAAATCAAGGATGTGCCATAAATCAGTTTTTCTGTTATTTATATCAATATCCTAAATAGATATATTTATAGATAATAAATATAAAATATATTATTAAAATATAAATATATAGCATATACTTTATATTATATTGTAATGCATTATATTGCATTTATATACAAACATAAATATATTTTTATACTATATATATTTATATAAAATGTATATAAATATCCTAATTACTTTTATTTATGGATAATAAATATAAAAATAGTATTAAAATATAAATATATAGCATATACTTTATATTATATTGTATTGCATACTGTGTTTTATTACATTATATTGTATTTATATACAAACATACATTTTTATATAATATATATGAATATAAAATTTATATAAATATCCCAAATAGATATATTTATATTTATATTTATATTTATATTTATATTTATATAGATAATAAATATAAAATGTATTATTAAAACATAAATATATATAAAATACACTTTATATTATATTACATTGTATAGTATGTTGTATTGTATTACCTTATATTGTATTTATATACAAACATAAATATATTCTTATATTATATATATTTATATGAATATAAAATTTATATAAATATCCTAATTAGAAATATTTATATTTATAGATAATAAATGTAAAATATATTAAAATATATAAATATATAAAATATACTTTATATTATATTGTATTGTATATTATATTGTATTACCTTATATTGTACTTATATACAAACATAAATATATTTTTATATAATATATATTTATATGAATATAAAATTTATATAAATATCCAAAATCTGTCCATCATGGTTTGGATCAGGGTGTGTAGGTGATAGAAAAATGCCAATTTTTCATTTTTGTTTTAGGTGTTTTAACTTGACTGAAATCAAAGTAAATCAAGTAAATAAACAAAAAATAAATTTTAAAAAAGTAAATTAAAAAAAAAGTAAAAAGGTGGTTTAACTTGACTGAAATCAAAGTAAATCAAGTAAATAAATTAAAAAATAAATTAAAAAAAGTAAATAAAAAAATAAATAAAGTAAAAAGGTGTTTTCACTTGACTGAAATAAATCAATAAATTTAAAAATAAATAAAAAATGTAAATAATAAAAAAAGAAAAAGTAAAAAGCTGTTTTAACTTGACTGAAATCAAAGTAAATCAAGTAAATAAATAAATTTTAAAAAGTAAATTAAAAAAATAAAGTAAAAAGCTGTTTTAACTTGACTGAAATCAAAGTAAATAAAGTAAATAAATAAAAATGAATTTTAAAAAAGTAAATAAAAAAAGAAAAAGAAAGTAAAAAGGTGTTTTAACTTGACTGAAATCAAAGTAAATAAAGTAAATAAATAAAAATAAATTTTAAAAAAGTAAATAAAAAAAGAAAGTAAAAAGGTGTTTTAACTTGACTGAAATCAAAGTAAATAAAGTAAATAAATTTAAAAATAAATTTTAAAAAAGTAAATAAAAAAAAATAAAGTAAAAAGGCGTTTTAACTTGACTGAAATCAAAGTAAATAAAGTAAATAAAAAATAAAAAAAGTAAAAAGGTGTTTTAACGACTGAAATCAAAGTAAGTAAAGAAAATAAATAAAAAATAAATTTCAAAAAAGTAAATAAAAGAAAAATTAAGTAAAAAGCTGTTTTAACTTGACTGAAATCAAAGAAAAAAAGAACTTTTTGCCATTCCCAGAGATGATGTGGCCACAAGAGGTTTTCAGGTGGGATTTAGGACGCTCAGGGTGCTTTTCCCCCCCAGAAATTTGACTGAAATCAAACAAAAAAAGAACTTTTGCTATTCCCAGAGATGGTGAAGCCACAAGAAGTTTCCAGGTGGGATTTAGGACGCTCAGGGTGCTTTTCCCCCAAAAAAATTTTACTGAAATCAAAGAAAAAAAGAACTTTTGCTATTCCCACAGATGATGAAGCCACAACAGGTTTTCAGGTGAGATTTAGGATGCTCAGGGTGCTTTTCCTCCCCAAAAATTTGACAGAAATCAAAGAAAAAAAGAACTTTTGCTATTCCCTGAGACGATGTGACCACAAGAAGTTTCCAGGTGGGATTTAGGACGCTCAGGGTGCTTTTCTCCCAAAAAATTTGACTGAAATCAAAGAAAAAAAGAACTTTTTGCCATTCCCAGAGATGATGAAGCCACAACAGGTTTTCAGGTGGGATTTAGGATGCTCAGGGTGCTTTTCCCCCATAAAAATTTGACTGAAATCAAAGAAAAAAAGAACTTTTTGCCATTCCCAGAGATGATGAAGCCACAAGAAATTTCCAGGTGGGATTTAGGACGCTCAGGGTGCTTTTCCCCCCAAAAAATTTTACTGAAATCAAAGAAAAAAAGAACTTTTGCTATTCCCACAGATGATGAAGCCACAACAGGTTTTCAGGTGAGATTTAGGATGCTCAGGGTGCTTTTCCTCCCCAAAAATTTGACAGAAATCAAAGAAAAAAAGAACTTTTGCTATTCCCTGAGACGATGTGACCACAAGAAGTTTCCAGGTGGGATTTAGGATGCTCAGGGTGCTTTTCCCCCCTAAAAATTTGGGGGAAAAACTGGACTAATCATCTCAGGGCTCTCCCACCTACCATGGGCCCTGGGTTGTCAGCAAAGGCTCTGTCGAAGGCTTTGATGTGTTTGAACTCAAACATGTTCCTCTGCACGAAGGTTTTGCGGATCTTCTGGTTGGTCCAGGTGATGAAGAGCTTGTAGTAGTGGTTGGCTTTCTCTGTCAGCCCCGTGGAGAAGTAGATGGGAGCTTTCAGGTTCATCCTTTCCCTGCAAAAGGAGTGTTTGGTGAGGGTTGGAGGAGATCCTGGCTGGCCAGGCTGGGAGTTCATAGTGCTGGGAGTCTCCCAAGGGGTTTTGGGGTGTGTTTGCCTGCTTTGGTGAGTTATAAATCGGTATTATGCAAATTATAAATTGATATGGATGAGTTATAAATCAATATTATGCAAGTTATAGATCAATATGAATGAGATATAGATCAATACAAATGCGTTATAGATCGATACAAATGAGTTATAAATCAATAGGAATGAGTTATAAGTCAATGAGAACGAGTTATAAGTCAATGTGAATGAGTTAAAAATCGATATTATGTGAGCTATAAATCAATATGAATGAGTTATAAATCAATATTATGGGAGTTATAAGTCAATGTGAATGAGTTATAAATCAATATTATGGGAGTTATAAGTCAATGTGAATGAGTTATAAATCAATAGGAATGAGTTATAAGTCAATGTGAATGAGTTATGTCAATATGAATGAGTTATAAATCGATATGAATGAGTTATAAATCGATATGAACGAATTATAAATCGATATGAATGAGTTATAAATCGATATGAATGAGTTATAAATCGATATGAATGAGTTATAAATCGATATTATGCTAGTTATAATTCAGTATCAATGAGTTATAATTCAATATGAATGAGTTATAATTCAATATTAATGACTTATAAATCGATATTATGCGAGTTATAATTCGGTATGAATGAGTTATAAGTCAATATGAATGAGTTATAATTCAATATGAATGACTTATAAATCAATATGAATGCGTTATAATTCAATATGAATGAGTTATAAGTCAATATTATGCGAGTTATAAGTCAATATGAATGAGTTATAAATCAATATGAATGAATTATAAATCAATATTATGTGAGTTATAGATCAATACGAATGAGATATAGATCAATATGAATGAGTTACAAGTCAATATGAATGAGTTATAATTCAGTATGAATGAGTTATAAATCAATATGAATGCGTTATAAATCGATATTATATGAGTTATAGATCAATACAAGTGAGTTATAAATCAATACGAATGAGTTATAAACCAATATGAATGAATTATAAATCAATATTATGCGAGTTATAGATCCATACAAATGAGTTATAAATCAATATGAATAAGTTATATACCAATATGAATGAGTCACAATTCAATATGAATGAGTTATAAACCAATATGAATTATAAATCAATATTATGCGAGTTATAGATCAATATGAATGAGTTATAGATCAATATGAATGAATTATAAATCAATATGAATGAATTATAGATCAATATGAATGAGTTATAGATCAATATGAATGAGATATAAATCAATATGAATGAGTTATATATCAATATGAATGAGTTATAAACCAATATGAATGAATTATAAATCAATATTATGCGAGTTACAGATCAATATGGGTGAGTTACAGATCAATATGACTGAGTTATAAATCAATATGAATGAGATATAAATCAATATGAATGAGATATAAATCAATATGAATGAGATATAATTCAATATTAATGAGACATAAATCAATACGAACGAGTTATAAATCAACATTATCACAACACTACAGCCCCATGTGTGTTTAGTTCCTTTCCCCTCCTCACTCCAGCCAAATTCCTGCCATTCCCAACATCCAGCAGGATTCCCAGGAGGACCAAAATCAGGTGGGACTCACCAGAAAGTCTCCAATAAAATACAAAGTTCCTGAGCACGGCCAAGGGCGAAAACAGGAATGAGAACCTGCAAGGGAGGAGGAATTTAGTCTGAGAAAGGCATTAATGCACTGTGGTTATGATTTCTGGACAAATCCCTCACTAATCTCACTCCTCATGCTGTTGAGCTGGATTTTTACTTCCCAGGAATGTGTTTTGTAGTTTGGGGTGAAAAGCAGTGAGAGCTGACAGGAACAGCTCTGCCTGCACTGAGGGGAGTTCCTGTTCTCTCCTGGGGAATGTGAAACTGAGCTGTTGAGGGAAATAAATCTGGGAAAAAAAGGAAATTTTTTTCCTGCACCCATTCCTGTTCTCTCCTGGGGAATGTGAAACTGAGCTGTTGAGGGAAATAAATCTGGGAAAAAAAGGAAATTTTTTTCCTGCACCCATTCCTGTTCTCTCCTGGAGAATACAAAACCAAGTTCTTGAGGAAAACAAATCTGGAAATATAAAGGAATTTTTTTTACTGCACTGAGGGAAGTTCCTGCTCCCTCCTGGAGAATATAAACCCGAGTTATTGAGGGAAATAAATCTGGAAAAAAAAGGAATTTTTTTTCCTGCACCCAGGGAAATTCCGGAGAATATCGAGTTATTGAGGGAAATGAGTCTGGAAAAATAAAAGGATCCTGCACCCAGGCAAACTCCAGAGAATACAAAACCGAGTTGTTGAGGGAAATAAATCTGGAAAAAGAAAAGGAATTTTTTTTCCTGCACCCATTCCTGTTGTCTCCTGGAGAATATGAAACTGAGCTGTTGAGGGAAATAAATCTGGAAAAAAAATTAGGAAATTTTTTTCCTGCACTGAGGGGAGTTCCTGTTCTCTCCTGGGGAATGTGAAACTGAGCTGTTGAGGGAAATAAATCTATGGAAAATAAAAGGAAGTTTTTTTCCTGCACTGAGGGGAGTTCCTGTTCTCTCCTGGGGAATGTGAAACTGAGTTGTTGAGGGAAATAGATCTGGGGAAATAAAGGAAATTTTTTTCCTGCACTGAGGGGAGTTCCTGTTCTCTCCTGGGGAATGTGAAACTGAGCTGTTGAGGGAAATAAATCTATGGAAAATAAAAGGAAATTTTTTTCCTGCACCCAGGGAAATTCCGGAGAATACAGAGTTATTGAGGGAAATAAATCTGGAAAAACAAAAAGCCACCATACCTTCCCTCCTCTTTCCACAGTCTCGTGCACTTTCTTGAGGAAATCCCTTTCCCTGCAGCGTTTGGAGTCCCTGATGGTGGTGGCATAGGTGGACTCTGTGATCAGCAGGTCAGGGCGACACTTATCGATCCAGGCAGCTCTGAAACAGAAAGATTTAATCAAAAATCAGATCAGGAGATGAGCTCTGCTGTTTCTGATCACTATGGCAGCATCAGGTCCTTTGAATTAATCAAAATTCAGATTACAGGCTTTGGAAAGTGGTGTTTATCCAGTCTATTAGCAGCTTTTAAAAGTATTTATTAGTTATTATTTATTAATATTCTTTATTAATATTATTTAATAATACAATTTAATAATACAATTTAATAATACAATTTAATAATACAATTTAATAATATCATTTCTCAATATCATTTCTCAGTATCATTTCTCAATATCATTTCTCAATATCATTTCTCAATATCATTTCTTACTATCATTTCTTTCTTACTATCATTTCTTACTATCATTTCTTACTATAATTTCTTACTATCATTTCTCAATATCATTTCTCACTATCATTTCTTACTATCATCATTTCTTACTATCATTTCTTACTATCATTTCTTAATGTCATTCCTTAATATCATTTCTTACTATCATTCCTCAATATCATTCCTCAATATCATTTAAAATTTAATATTTTAAAGCATTAAAATGCTTATCTGAACAGCAGGAATATTGTAAATGTCTCACATCTGCCAGTGAAAATATACTGAGTGGTAAAGTTTGTGATTAATGCTCTCTTAGGAAGTGAAAACACCATGAAAATACATTTCAAACATTAATCCCCAATTGTTAAACAGTCCTAAAAATAGATTTATGGGAGCATTCAGGAGATTATATTCAGGAGATATTATATTCAGGAGATGATTATATTCAGGAGATGATTATATTCAGGAGATTATATTCAGGAGGAGATTATATTCAGGAGATGATTATATTCAGGAGATTATATTCAGGAGATTATATTCAGGAGATGATCATATTCAGGAGATGATTATATTCAGGAGATGATCATATTCAGGAGATGATCATATTCAGGAGATTATTATATTCAGGAGATTATATTCAGGAGATGATTATATTCAGGAGATGATTATATTCAGGAGATGATTATATTCAGGAGATTATATTCAGGAGATGATTATATTCAGGAGATTATATTCAGGAGATCATATTCAGGAGATTATATTCAGGAGATTATATTCAGGAGATGATTATATTCAGGAGATCATATTCAGGAGATTATATTCAGGAGATGATTATATTCAGGAGATTATATTCAGGAGATGATTATATTCAGGAGATGATTATATTCAGGAGATGATTATATTCAGGAGATTATATTCAGGAGATGATTATATTCAGGAGATTATATTCAGGAGATTATATTCAGGAGATGATTATATTCAGGAGATGATTATATTCAGGAGATTATATTCAGGAGATGATTATATTCAGGAGATTATATTCAGGAGATGATTATATTCAGGAGATTATATTCAGGAGATTATATTCAGGAGATCATATTCAGGAGATTATATTCAGGAGATTATATTCAGGAGATGATTATATTCAGGAGATGATTATATTCAGGAGATTATATTCAGGAGATGATTATATTCAGGAGATGATTATATTCAGGTTTATCTGGCAGGATCAATGTGAATCTCCTCCACTCTCACAATTCCAAATTGTATTTATATTTCCAGCAAAGATATCATTAAATATTCCCAAGAATCAAAGCTGATAAGGCTCTGCTCTGAACAGCAGCTGTGCTGAAAGCTTCCAGTCAGAAACACCCAAAACTCACAAAATTCAGCTTTTCACTCACCCCAGGTGTCTGTCTGGTGTCATGTTGTAATCACCCTGAGGGGAGGAGAGAAATTCATTAGTGGTTTGGAGGTAGCAGGAGAAGGCAAGGTCCTGCTGGAAATATCTATAAATATAATAAATATAAAAATTATAAAATAAATATATAATAAATATATAAAGAAATAATAATATAAACATTAGATATAAATATATATATTTATATATTTTTATATTTTTATCTTATATAAAAAATAAATATATAAATAAATAATAAATATAAATTATATAAGAAATATATAAGAAATAAATATATAAGAAATATATAAGAAATACGTAAGAAATATATAAATAAATAATAACATAAACATCATATATAAATATTTATATGTTTATATATATTTATATATATTTTATGTATATTTTATGCATATTTATATTATATATAAAAATAAATAATAAAGAAATAAATATATAAATATATAAATAAATAAGAATATAAGAAATATATAAGAAATATATAAATTAATAATATAAACATATATAAATAGTTATATATTTATATATTATCCATATATTATAGATAAAAATAAATAAAAATAAATAAAAATAAATATATAAATAAATAATAAATATAAATATAATAAATCTATAATAAATCTATACTATATAAATAAATAGTAAGTATAATAAATCTATAATTAATATACTATAAATATATAAATAAATAATAATATAAATACTAAATAGAAATATATATATATTTAGTATATATTTATATTACATATAAAAATGAATAACAAATAAATAAATCTATAAAAACACACAAATAAACAACAAATCTAACAAACCTACAAAGCCCAGTGAATCTCTGCAGACAATAAGAAGGAAGCAGCCCCAGCTCTGTCCCACTCACCGTGTACACCACAGACTCACAGCCAACCTTGATCTGGAACATGGCAGCTCCCAGCACGTGCCCTGCGTAGTAAGCCTTGATCTCCAGCTCCTCATCCACCTGCCAGCAGCAAAACTCCTCCTCAGTGTGCCTCACATCACAGATTTCCAACATTTTCAATATTTATTTTCAGTATTTTCAATATTTTCAATATTTATTTTCAGTATTTGCAATATTTTCAATATTATTTTCAATATTTTCAATATTTTCAATATTATTTTCAATATTATTTTCAATATTTTCAACATTATTTTCAATATTATTTTCAATATTTTCAATATTATTTTCAATATTTATTTTCAGTATTTTCAATATTATTTTCAATATTATTTTCAGTATTTTCAGTATTTTCAATATTTTTGGTATTTTCAGTATTTTCAGTATTTTCAATATTTTCGGTATTTTCGGTATTTCCGGTATTTTCAATATTTTCGGTATTTTCAATATTTTCAGTATTTTCAATATTTTCAGTATTTTCAATATTTTCAGTATTTTCAGTATTTTCAGTACTTTCGGTATTTTCAATATTTTCGGTATTTTCAATATTTTCAGTATTTTCAATATTTTCAGTATTTTCAGTATTTTCAATATTTTCAGTATTTCCAATATTTTCAGTATTTCCAATATTTTCAGTATTTCCAATATTTTCAATATTTTCAGTATTATTTTCAATATTTTCAATATTTTTAATATTTTCAGCATTTTCAGCATTTTCAGCATTTTCAATATTTTCAGTATTTTCAGTATTTTTGATATTTTTGATATTTCCGATATTTCCAATATTTCCGATATTTCCAATATTTCCAATATTTTTTCCAATATTTTCAATATTTCCAATTAAACCTGCATTTCCTGCAGCAAACCCCCCTCACCTGCACAGTCTGGTGCAGGTGCACAGCCACCACCTTCTTCATGCAGTCCTTGATCATCTGCGAGGTGAAGAAGTTGGTTTCCCCTTTCTTGTCCACCGTGATCTTCCTGTAGTCCTCCAGCAGGATGGGGCAGATGGCCTTGGTGGGGTGGGTCATGTAAATGGGGCCATCGTAGCCAACCATCTCACTGAAATAGGGCAGAGCCCCACAGTGGTCCAGGTGGAAGTGGCTGCAAGGAAAAAACCCAAAAAAACCAAAAAATACCCCACAGGGAATAAAGGAAGGATGTATGGAATTGAGTTCGGGTGGAAGGAAGTCAGTTTAGGTGGATCTCAGACCTTGGAAAGCTCTGCAGGAGGTGGAAAAACCAAAAATGTAAGGGATGAGTTTGGGAAGTGTTTGGGATATTAGGAACAACATAAAAAGTATTCCCAATTCCCATCAGAGCTGGGATAAAGAAGAATCAGCCAAGATGTGAGGGATGGGTTTGAGAATTGTTTGGGATATTAGGAACATTCCCAATTCCCATCAGAGCTGGGACAAGGAAGAACCATCATAACCAACCATCTCACTGAAATAGGGCAGAGCTCCACAGTGGTCCAGGTGGAAGTGGCTGCAAAAGAAAAAACCCAAAAAAAAACCCCACAGGGTATGATAAAGAAAGGATGTATGGGATTCAGCTTGGGTGGATCTCAGGCCTTGGAAAGCTCTGCAGGAGGTGGAAAACCAAAAATGTGAGAGAAGGGCTTGGAAAGTGTTTGGGATATTAGGAACAACACAAAAAGCATTCCCAATTCCCATCAGAGCTGGGCCAAGGAAGAACCAGCCAGGATGTGAGGGATGGGTTTGGGAAGTGTTTGGGATATTAGGAACAGCATAAAAAGCATTCCCAATTCCCATCAGAGCTGGGATAAGGAAGGTGCCTCACCTGATGATCACACAGTCCAGGAAATCAGTCAGCCTCCCGTTCTGGGTGATGTAGGAGAAGTCAGGGAAGCGTCTCTGCAGCCATGGGAAAACAGGAATTGCATTAGGAACCAGGCAGGCAGTGCATCACTGACCCCATAAAACTATGGGGTGAAGCACCTGAAACCCTGGGAATGTGCTGATCCCTCTGCAGGCAACACCAGCAGTGTTGGTGTGCAGGGAGGGGCAGAAAGAAGCCTTTAATAAATGAATTATTTTATCCTCCAAGTAAAACAGGTGCCCAGCACATCTCTGAGGCACAAAGCCCCAAAACCTGTCCTGTCACAGTAGATTTGCTGCTTTAACTCTTAATCCTACAGAATATCTGTGCCATTATTCCTTTCTGGTGTCAGAGTTGGGGAGTTTCCTTCTCTCTCCCTGGAGCAGCAGGATCCCAAAGGGAATGAACTGTCCCAAAACAGCTGAGCTAAGGACAGAATTCCTGCTCCCAGGAAATCCAGAGAGGCCAAAACCACCTGGAATGGAGCATTTCCAGCTGCCTTAATAAATATTTTCCACAGGAAAAAGTTCCTGTGTCCCATGCAAGATAAAGCCTGGAAAACTGCAGAAACTCATCAGGTTCCTGTCTGGCATGCAAAATAAAGCCCGGAAAACTGCAGAAACTCGTAATTTTCCTGTGTCCCATGCAAGATAAAGCCTGGCAAACTGCAGAAACCCATCAGGTTTCTGTCCCCCATGCAAGATAAAGCCTGCCAAAGTGCAGAAACTCATAATTTTCCTGTGTCCCATGCAAGATAAAGCCTGGAAAACTGCAGAAATTCATAAAGTTCCAGTCCCCCATGCAAGAAAAAGCCTAGAAAACTGCAGAAACCCATCAGGTTCCTGTCTCCCATGCAAGATAAAGCCTGGCAAAGTGCAGAAACCCATGAAGTTCCTGTGTCCCATGCAAAATAAAGCCTGGAAAACTGCAGACACTCATCAGGTTCTTGTGTCCCATGCAAGATAAAGCCTGGAAAACTGCAGAAATTCATAAGGTTCTTGTGTCCCATGCAAGAAAAAGCCTAGAAAACTGCAGAAACCCATGAAGTTCCTGTGTCCCATGCAAAATAAAGCCTGGCAAACTGCAGAAACTCATCAGGTTCTTGTCTCCCATGCAAAATAAAGCCTGGCAAAGTGCAGAAACTCATAATTTTCCTGTGTCCCATGCAAGATAAAGCCTGGAAAACTACAGAAACTCATAATTTTCCTGTGTCCCATGCAGGACAGCAGGGGCCAGTGCACTCACATCATCGTTGTAGCCCATGTGCATGCCACAGTCCAGCATCACGTTCTTGCCGGCGATGGACACCAGGATGCAGCTCCTGCCCACGTCCTGCCCAGCACCTGGACACCAGCAGAACACAGAAAACACCTCTGGGAATAGCTGAAACTCTTTCAAAAGAGAGGCAGGTAAAGCTGGGCAAAGTTCCTCCAATCTGCAATTTCAAGAATCTTTGATCTGGAGAGGATTGGAGTTTCCTCTGCACCTCCCCAGCTGCTCTGCCCTCATTAAGCTTCATTAAGCTCTAGTTAAGCCTGATAATTATCCACGAGGATAAAGCAGTTCTGCTCAGCAATCCTCAGCCCTATCAGTATAAAACCCATAAAAAAAGATTAAACAAAGAAAAATGAGAAATATTTTCTTCATGCGGCTCTTCAGCACTGGAAGTGAACTAATGCTCAGCCTGATGTACAATACCACAGTGCCTTTACCGGGACATGTTAATTAATCCTGATTAATTAATGAGAATAGTTATAATTGTCACCGGAAAGTCAAAGGGAGGACGGTGAGATGCTGACAGGAATCACATCAAGGCACTGCGCATTGTAAATACCACCGTGGACAGATTTTGTGGCTTATAAAAGCAGGGATGGCTCCAAAAATCAGGCAAATATCCCCCTAAATTCCCAAAATCCACAGCTTTTCGCTGTCTGCGTTTCAAGGCGATGTGAAGCCGGACTTACCCAAGGGGGTGACTTTGATCTCAGGCATTGTTACCTCACTGCAGATCCCAAACCCTCACGGAAAATCACTCCAGCAGCACAGCCGGGCGGACCGCGAAAAGAGAAGATTTCTCTGGGTTTACAGGAGCCATTTCAATGGCCGAAGAGTCGAGCCGAGGCAGAACTTTCTCCTGAGGCAGAAAACACCGGTGAGGCGATAAACGACAACCTGTGGGGAACCGGCCGGGCTTGGCCTCGGTGCGCGCCGCCGGGAGACGGGAAAGCACGCCTGGAAACGCGTAAAAACACCCGCAAACACATGGAGAAGCAGAAATACGCACGAAACGCTTCCAAAACCCTACAAAACCACAGAAATTCCCACAAAAACACACAAATCCCACAAACGCACCCCAGCTCAGCCCGCCGCCCCTCACAGGCCCCTCCGCGCCTGCGCCGCCCTGCCCCTGACGCACCCCGCGCCCATTGGCCCACCCGCCGTGACGCACGCGGAGCGGATTGGCCCGCGCGGTGCGGCGGGTGACGGACGCGGCGCTGATTGGCTGAGGCGGGGGGGGCGGGAGGCGGGAAGGAGGAGGAGGAAGAGGAGGAGGAGGAGGAAGAAGGAGCAGCGCCGGCCATGGCGGCGGCGCCGGCCGCGTTCAGCCTGCGGGAGGTGCTGGACGCCTTCCAGCGCTGCGTGACGGAGCAGCGGGAGGTGCTGCTGGAGCCCTACCTGAGCGGCTGGCGGGGACTCATCCGGTGAGCGCGGCGCTCCCCTCTGAGGGGGGCTGCGGGCGGGAGGATGGAGTGACAGAGTGACAGACAGGACGAGGGGCGACGGCTTCGCTCTGACAGAGGGGATATTAGGCGATATTAGAGGGGATATTAGTTATTTTCTAAGGGAGATCTTTCACACACACAGCCGTGGATCACGCAGTGTTATATTTGCGGGAGTTTAGGGCAGTTTGCTCAGTTTAATGCAGCAAAACGAGCAAAATGCAGCACTGGAGGTGACAGGAGAGATGGAGAGATTGTTTATGAGAGGTTGGAGTGGCAGGAATGGCTTCAGACTGCCAGAAGTCAAGGTTGGATGGGATATGAGGAGGGAATTGTTCCCTGTGAGGGGGAATGGTTTCAGACTGCCAGAGGGCACGGTTGGATGGGATATGGGGAGGGAAATGGGGAGGGAATTGTTCCCTGTGAGGGTGAATGGCTTCAGACTGCCAGCGGGCACGGTTAGATGGGAGATTGGGAGGGAAATGGGGAGGGAATTGTTCCCTGTGAGGGGGAATGGTTTCAGACTGCCAGAGAGCACGGTTGGATGGGATATGAGGAGGGACTTGGGGAGGGATTTGTTCCCTGTGAGGCTGGGGACGGGCTGGGATGGATTTCCCCTGGAAGCTGTGGCTGTCCCTGGATCCCTGCCAGCGTCCCTGGCCAGGCTGGACACTGAACCTTGGGACACCAATGCAAACAGCCGAGTGACACCGCGCTGACCCCCTGTGCCTCCCCCATTCCCCCCGCAGCTTCCTGCAGAGCCTGGGCGCCGTGTTCTCCTTCATCTCCAAGGACGCGGTGGCCAAGGTGCAGCTGATGGAGGCGCACTGCCGGGGCCAGCAGCGGCAGCAGTACGTGTCGCTGCAGTCCATGGTGCGACACGAGCTCTCGGCGGGGTTAGCAGCGCTGCGGGCTCGCTCCGACTCGGGCTGCCGCACCGTGCTGCGCCTGCACCGCGCCCTGCGCTGGCTGCAGCTCTTCCTGCAGGGGCTGCGCTCGGGCGAGCCGCGCACCTCCGTCATCTGCACGGAAGCCTACAACGCCTCGCTGGCCCAGCACCACCCCTGGGTGGTCCGCAAGGCCGCCACGGTGGCGTTCTGCGCGCTGCCCTCGCGGGATGCCTTCCTGGAGGTGATGAACGTGGGGCCGCCCGAGGAGGCGGTGGCCGTGCTGGGAGAGGCCATGCCCTACATCGGCGACGTGTACAGCATCACCCAGGAGCTCTTCGCCCAGCACAAGCTGCTCGACCTGCCCTGAGGGCAGAGGGATGCGTTGCAACTCGGTCGGGATGAGCCCGGGGTGGAAATTCAACTCGTTCCTGTACAGCTGGGATGAGCCCGGGGTGGAAATTCAACTCATTCCAACTCAACCGGGATGAGCCCGGGGTGAAAATCACATTTTCAGGGAAGCACAATCCTCTGGTTCTCTCCACACCCCTCTGGTTTTCTCTCTCCACAACCCTCTGGTTCTCTCTCTCCACAACCCTCTGGTTCTCTTTCCAACCCTCTGGTTCTCTCTCCCCAACCCTCTGGTTCTCTCTCTCCACAACCCTCTGGTTTTCTCTCTCCACAACCCTCTGGTTCTCTCTCTCCACAACCCTCTGGTTCTCTCTCTCCACAACCCTCTGGTTTTCTCTCCCCACAACCCTCTGATTTTCTCTCTCCACAACCCTCTGGTTCTCTCTCCCCACAACCCTCTGGTTCTCTCTCCCCACAACCCTCTGGTTCTCTCTCCCCACGGTTATTTCCACTTTCCCTTCCCAGCCTGGAGCTGAGGACTTGGCCAAATTATTCAGGTTGCCTCACTTTGTAATTACAGAGAAAAATATGGACCAGTTGTTTTTTTTAGCTCTGTCAGTATGTGTGTGTGGAGCTCTACGGTTAGGAAAAAAAATCCACATTAGGAAATTTTTTCATTATTTCATTTTAGCATTAGGATTAGCTGCTGAAGGATTTTTTTTTTTTTTGTTGCTGCAGTCACCTCCAGCTCCCCAGCAAGGCTGGGAGGGAGGTTTTAACTTTTTGAAGCCAAATTCTGCAGCTTCTGTGCATTTTCAGCAATAGTTTTGTCACCTCGTGGGACAGCACAGGTGGAGCTGTGCTGGCTGAACACATTTCTATCCCACAGGAGCTCACCTGGCTGATTTGGTTCCCACTAAAAGATTTGGTTCCCACGAAAAGATTTGGTTCCCACTAAAAGATGATAGATTTGGTTCACACTAAAAGATAGATTTGGTTCACACTAAAAGATAGATTTGGTTCACACTAAAAGAAAGATTTGGTTCCCACTAAAAGATTTGGTTCACACTAAAATATTTGGTTCGCACCAAAAGATTTGGTTCCCATGAAAAGATGTGGTTCACACTAAAAGAAAGATTTGGTTCCCACTCAGAGATTTGGTTCCCACTAAAAGATTTGGTTCCCACTAAAAGATTTGGTTCCCACTAAAAGATTTGGTTCACACTAAAATATTTGGTTCACACTAAAAGATTTGGTTCCCACTAAAAGAAAGATTTGGTTCCCACTAAAAGAAAGATTTGGTTCCCACTAAAAGAAAGATTTGGTTCCCACCAAAAGATTTGGTTCCCACCAAAAGATTTGGTTCCCAGTAAAAGAAGATCTGGTTCCCACTAACAGATTTGGTTCCCACTAACAGATTTGGTTCACACTAAAAGATTTCGTTCACACCAAAAATTTTTTGGTTCACACCAAAAAATTCCACCTGGAGGCTTTGCCTGGAGAATTTAATCCTCAGCCTGGCAGGTGGGAAGGGAAGCTCCTTTCCCTGTCCATCCCATCCCTGCTGCTCAGCCAGGAGCAGAAACTCATTCCTGTGAGAGAAAACTCTTCCTGGAGCAGGGATGCTTCCAGCAGCACCTTCCCTGTGGGTCACTTGTCACTGTGTCACCCAGCAGCACCTTCCCTCCGTGTCACTTGTCACTGTGTCACCCAGCAGCACCTTCCCTCCGTGTCACTTGTCACTCTGTCACCCAGCAGCACCTTCCCTCCGTGTCACTTGTCACTCTGTCACCCAGCAGCACCTTCCCTCCGTGTCACTTGTCACTCTGTCACCCAGCAGCACCTTCCCTGTGTGTCCCTTGTCACTCTGTCACCCAGCAGCACCTTCCCTGTGGGTCACTTGTCACTCTGTCACCCAGCAGCACCTTCCCTCCATGTCACTTGTCACTCTGTCACCCAGCAGCACCTTCCCTGTGTGTCACTTGTCACTCTGTCACCCAGCAGCACCTTCCCTCCATGTCACTTGTCACTCTGTCACCCAGCAGCACCTTCCCTCCGTGTCCCTTGTCACTCTGTGCCCAAAATCCACACTTTTTGCACTCGGGATGTGCAGCAGAGTTAAATCTGTGCTGCACCATCCCCTCTGGCCAGCCCAGGCTGCAGAGCTGAGCTGTTTGCCAGCCAGGCTCTGAATTGTGTCCTTACGTGTGTATTTTATTTCTTTTATGAATGTGTTAAATGCCTAAAAAAAAATGGGTTTTTCCGCCTCTCTGGGGAGAAATCCAAACTTGTACTGTAAATCACTGCTTTGGGAGGTTTGTGGCTTCTACTGGGATAGCCAAAGGATGTCCAGTGGGATTTAGGGAGCTTTTGGAAAGCTGGAAAAGGCCAGGGTGAGTTTGGGGTGATGGGAATGTTGGGGATCCCACAGGCTGGACCAGGGTGATTCTCTTTTTGGCCTGATGAAGGACTGTAATTCAGGAAATCACTATTACCTCATGCAGACTGGACTAACTGGACATTAAATTATGTGGATAATGTGCTTTTTGAGGATTTGTCTTTTGTGGGAACTCACTCTGGGTGGCAAGGGACATTTACATTTACATTTATATTTACATTTATATTATTTATATTTATATTTATATTTACCTGGAGATCAGCTCAGATGATATTTCACCTGTACAGTGAATTAAATGCCTTAAGTTAATGTCAATTAATGTGTGTCAAGGGGAAAAAAAATTAAATCTCTTGAAATTATGGTGTTAAATTACCAGGCTGGGAACTTAGATCTAAGGTTTTTTAACTGAAATTTATGTCATAGCTCAGTGTGAGGGGGAAAAAATATTTTTTTTTTCAGGAACAATTTTCCAGAAATTCCAGAAAATCAGCCAGGAACAATTTTCCAGAAAATATTAATGGAGCTGAGTGAGAACTCACCAATTTTTGACCTAAGAATGACCTCTCCATGCAAATTCCTGCCGTGCCCTGAGGAAGATTTGGTTATTTCCATGATGAGGTGACCTCAGATTTAAAAAAACATATCAATAAAAATGTGTACAAAATTTCAGAGTGGGACAGCTGAGTTTGTCACCTCGCCCAGAGGAACCCAAATTTCCCCAGCTGGGAGAGAATGGATTTGGAAATCAGTAAATTGTTCTGAGTGAAAGGAAATTGCTCTGAGTAAAAGGAAATCACTGAGTAAAATGCTACTCACTGAGTAAAGGCAGTCAGGATGAGGCTTTGCACCCAGAGGGTATTTGATTATTGCCAACTAAAGTTCATTTAATGCATTTTGCTAAACAAATTCCTCCCTGTTATTTTAATTCCCGCCGAGCTCTATTTAAAGACACATCCCAGGCTCTGCTGAGCCTCAATTCCCTTCTCTCTGAATTCCCTGCTCTCTGAATAATTCCCTGCTCTCTGAATTCCTTTCTCTTTGAATTAATTCCCTGCTCTCTGAATTCCCTGCTCTCTGAATTAATTCCCTGCTCTCTCAATTCCTTTCTCTCTGAATTCTCTGCTCTCTCAATTCCTTTCTCTCTGAATTCTCTGCTCTCTCAATTCCTTTCTCTCTGAATTCCCTGCCCTCTGAATTCCCTGCTCTCTGAATTCCCTGCTCTCTGAATTCCCTGCTCTCTGAATTCCCTTCTCTCTGAATTCCCTGCCCTCTGAATTCCCTTCTCTCTGAATTCCCTGCTCTCTGAATTCCCTGCTCTCTGAATTAATTCCCTGCTCTCTGAATTCCCTGCTCTCAGAATTAATTCCCTGCTCTCTGAATTCCCTGCTCTCTGAATTCCCTTCTCTCTGAATTCCCTGCTCTCTGAATTAATTCCCTGCTCTCTCAATTCCCTTCTCTCTGAATTCCCTGCTCTCTGAATTCCCTTCTCTCTGAATTATCTGCTAAGCCTGAATTCCCTTCTCTGAATTCCCTGCTCTCTGAATTCCCTTCTCTCTGAATTCCCTGCTCTCTCAATTCCCTGCTCTCTCAATTCCCTTCTCTCTGAATTCCCTGCTCTCTGAATTATCTGCTAAGCCTGAATTCCCTTCTCTCTGAATTCCCTGCTCTCTGAATTCTCTGCTCTGAATTCCCTGCTCTCTGAATTCCCTTCTCTCTGAATTCCCTGCTCTCTGAATTCCCTGCTCTCTGAATTAATTCCCTTCTCTCTCAATTCCCTGCTCTCTCAATTCCCTGCTCTCCCTCCCTCTCCCACATCCCCCTGGGAAGTTTTTCCCCCAAAAAACGATGCTGCCTGAGCTCTGGCTGTGCCTGAGCTTTGGCTGTGCTGCCTCGCTGAGCTCCTCCTGCCTGTCAGCTCAGTTCAGGAGGCCTGGGGATTTCGTCCTGGGGGGATTGTTCCCCTTTGGGAAGGACACGGTGAACCTGACAGCTCGCTCCGAGCCCACCCTGCTGGTGTGTGAGAGGTGAGGCAGGGCTGGGGAATGGGAAATCAAGGGGTGCTGGTGGAGGTGGGATGGGATGAAGAAAGGGTTTGAGCACTGGGAGATCAACTGATCCCAAAATGGAAATGTTTCTGTGCTTTGTCTGCGAAGAAGAGAAAGGGGAAATGGGAAATAAAGGTTCTACTGGAGGTGGGATTGGGATGAAGAAAGGGTTTGAGCACTGGGAGATCAACTGATCCCAAAATGGAAATGTTTCTGTGCTTTGCACAAAAGAGAAAGGGGAAATGGGAAATCAAGTGGTTCTGGTGGAGGTGAGTTGGGATGAAGGAAGGGTTTGAGCACTGGGAGATCAGCTGATCCCAAAATGGAAATGTTTCTGTGCTTTCTCTGCACAGAAGAGAAAGGGGAAATGGAAAATAAAGGTTCTACTGGAGGTGGGATGGGATGAAGAAAGGGTTTGAGCACTGGGACACATCAGTTGATTCCAAAATGGAAATGTTTCTGTGCTTTGTCTGCACAGAAGAGAAAGGGGGAATGGAAAATAAAGAGATTCTGGTGGAGGTGGGATTGGGATGAAGAAAGGGTTTGAGGGGTGGAGCACTGGGAGATCAATTGATCCCAAAATGGTAATGTTTCTGTGCTTTCACTGCACAGAAGAGAAAGGGAAAATGGGAAATAAAGGTTCTGATGGAGGTGGGATGGGATGAAGAAATGGTTTGAAGGGTGAAGAACTGGGACATCAGATGATCCCGAAATGGAAATGTTTCTGTGCTTTCTCTGCACAGAAGAGAAAGAGGTAATGGAAAATCAAGGAGTTCCTGGGAGATCAACTGATCCCAAAATGGTAATGTTTCTGTGCTTTGTCTGCTGTCAAACTTCAGGCACAGCCAAGCCTGTTCTGATGAAAGCTTTTAGCAGCACTTTCTTCCTTCTGGAAGAAGGAATCTTCCAGGCTGGAATCAAAGAATCAAACTGTAAATGTTATTTTTGGTTCCACACGCTGCTCCCCATGGGGAGATCTCCCTTTGGGATGGTGCTGTCGCCTGTTAGGAGGACAAAGGACGTTTTAGGAGGACTTTAGGAGGACAAAGGAGCAGCATCTCCTCCAGGGTTACACCAGGTCGGTTCCCAGCACCACATCAGCACCTACTACAGCTCTCTGTGAGAAGGAAAAGCCACCTCATGTCCCTCCTGCCCTGGCAGCAGCAAAGCACGGTTTAAAATCCTCCCATCCTCACAGCCCTGGGGCAGGGAATGTGCTCAGTGTGCACAGCAGAGGAAAATCCCAGGAAAAACCCCTCATCTCTCCTGAATTATCACTATTATTATTATTATTATTATTATTATTATTATTATTATTATTATTGGGAATTGCTGGTTTCATGCATGGAGGACACAAAGTCCTGACCTTTCAGCTAAACAAACTAGTCTCTAGCTCAGTTCCTTCCCCTGGGAAGCTCCAGGGATGTTTTTGCTGGCAGAGATGAATTAAACTGGAAAGGTGCTCCAAGTAGAAACCTCCCAAGTAGAAATCTCACAGTAGAAATCTCTGAGATTCAGTAGATGAATTCATCTAGTAGATGAATTAAATTGGAAAGGTGCTCTGAGTAGAAACCTCACAAGTAGAAATCTCAGAGTAGAAATCTCTGAGATTCAGTAGATGAATTCATCTAGTAGATGAATTAAATTGGAAAGGTGCTCCAACTATGTCAGAGTAGAAACCTCCCAAGTGGCTCCAGGAATACTCTGCTGGCAGAGATGAATTAAATTGGAAAGGTGCTCTGAGTAGAAACCTCACAAGTAGAAATCTCAGAGTAGAAATCTCTGAGTAGAAATCTCTGAGATTCAGTAGATGAATTCATCTAGTAGATGAATTAAACTGGAAAGGTGCTCTGAGTAGAAACCTCACAAGTAGAAATCTCAGAGCAGAAATCTCTGAGATCCAGTAGATGAATTCATCTAGTAGATGAATTAAACTGGAAAGGTGCTCCGAGTAGGAACCTCCCGAGTGGCTCCAGGAATACTCTGCTGGCAGAGATGAATTAAATTGGAAAGGTGCTCTGAGTAGAAACCTCACAAGTAGAAATCTCAGAGTAGAACTCTGAGATTCAGTAGGTTAATTCATTTAGTAGATGAATTAAATTGGAAAGGTGCTCCGAGTAGGAACCTCCCAGGTGGCTCCAGGGATGCTCTGCTGGCAGTGCCAGGGATGTCCTGCTCGGCCACCAGGATCCCAAAATGTCCAGGAAGGTGTGATCAGCTGATCCCTGTTGGGACAGACGTCACAATCCCCACCTCTTCCCGCAGGTTATTCTCAGACGGGCTGATCTGGGCTCTGGGGATGAGGTTCGCCATCGATCAGATCAACAACTCCACCTCCCTGCTGCCGGGCATCACGCTGGGCTATGACATGTATGACACCTGCTTCGAGGCCCTGGTGGCCCTGCAGCCCAGCCTGCTGTTCCTGACCCGCAATGGCACCACGGGCATCGGGGTCCTGTGCAACTACACCGAGTACCAGCCGCGCGTCACCGCCGTCATCGGGCCCCACA
Source organism: Lichenostomus cassidix (assembly GCF_008360975.1). Lineage (NCBI taxonomy): Eukaryota > Metazoa > Chordata > Aves > Passeriformes > Meliphagidae > Lichenostomus > Lichenostomus cassidix. The sequence continues at coordinate 1,836,560 of NC_139501.1, forward strand.
AATCTGATCTCTGCCTGGTCACCGCCAAGCTCTTCAGCTCCTTCCTCATCCCACAGGTAAAGAACGTGCTGGAGAGGTAGGAAATTTAGTGGGGAAGTGTGGCTAGCACAGGTCTTTCCCGTGAGAATTTTTTCCTGTGTTTTATAAACAGAGATAAAGTTTGGATGTTGTTAAAAACAGTGTCTCGAGATTTGGACAGTTCAGGCCTGGCCAGTCAGGCCTAGGGGGAGGTTTCTGACTGACCAATCTGGGTGACCTCTGAAAAGTCTATATAAGATGGAATTAAATAACAAAATCTTCTTCTGGATGCCACTTTTTGAACCTGAATTTTCTTACTCTGCCAGCGGCTCAACAGCGACCTGAACTGTGGCCACTTCCCTCAATTTCTCATCTCCCCTCCTCTCCTGGGGCAGGTCAGCTACGGAGCCAGCAGTGAGACCCTGAGCAACACAGAGCTCTACCCGTCCTTCTACCGCACCGTGCCCAGCGACAAGAACCTGGTGGAGGCCGTGGTGCTGCTGCTCAACCAGTTCGGCTGGAACTGGATTGCCACCATCGCCAGCGACGACGAGTATGGCCGAGGGGCTCAGGCGCTCTTCCTCAGCATGGTGGGCAGCGACAGCATCTGCATCGCCTTCGAGGGCTTCATCCCCACCGAGCTGGCCGAGCCTGGCGCCAGGAGGCAGCTGGAAGACACCGTGAGGTTGATTAACAGCACCAAAACCAGCGTGATTGTGCTGTTCGCACACAGCGTGTCGGCTCAGGGCTTGCTGGAGCAGAGCCTCAGGATGGGGCTGGGAAAGAAGGTCTGGATTGGCACCGAGGCATGGATGATGTCGGACATTGCCGTCACCATCCCCAACATCCAGAACATCGGGACGGTGCTGGGCTTTGTCATGAAGGCGGGGACAGTGCCAGGCTTCCAGGAGTACGTGGCTGAGCTCTTCGGTGCCGTCCAGCAGGAGGAGTTCTGCCGCGAGTCCAGGGAGCTGAGCCGGCGGGTGAACGCCGAGGTGCTGGACACGCACTGCCAGCAGTGTGACAACGTCACCCTGGGGGACATCGGGGCCATGCTCAGGGTGACCACGGTGCAGCCGGTGCACGTGGCCGTGTACAGCGTGGCCCACGCCCTGCACAGAGCCCTGGGCTGCACCCAGAAGGCTTGTCCCAAAACTGCCATCATGTCCTGGCAGGTGAGGAGAGATCTGGGGGGGCAAACGGCTGGGTTTTGTCATATTGCTAAATTATATCATAAAATCACTCATATCATGTTTTTAACATCTCCTAGATGTTAAAAATATTGATGTTTTGGGCCAATCAAAACCACCACATTGTCACTACATCATAAAATCACACATAGCATGTTTTTAACATCTCCTAGATGTTAAAAATACTTTACTGATGTTTTAGGCCAAAACCACCACATTGTCACTATATCACAAAATCACACATAGCATGTTTTTAACATCTCCTAGATGTTAAAAATACTGATTTTTTGGGCCAACCCAAACCACCACATTGTCACATGGTGCCACAGTCTCATCCCTCCTAAGGGACAGCTGATTCCACCTCGCAGCGTTATGTGGCTAGCACAAGTCTTTCCCATGAGAATTCTTTTTGTGTTTCATAAACCAAGATAAAGTTTGGATGTTTTTTAAAACAGTGTCCCAAGATTTAGACAGCTCAGGCCTGGCCAGTCAGGCCTAGGGAGAGGTCTCAAGCTAACCAATCTAAACAACCTCTAAAAAAACTATATATATATATTAAAATCAAAACAACAAACTCTCTTTTTCCTTCTTACCACTAAAAACTGAGTTCTTTTCTCTGCTAGCAGCTCAACAGCAACAGCATTATCCTCTCCTCCTGCACCAAAACCAACCCTCATTTCATCCCCTCCTCAGCTGCTGCACTTCATGAACACCCTCCCGTTCGAGGTGAACAGCCAGAGCTTCAGGTTTGATCAATCCCATGGCACAAACACGGGCTACAAACTCATCTTCTGGGCCTGGAGGGACGGCACCCTGACCTACCTGCCCGTGGGGGACTACGAGCAGTCCCTCTACATCCTCAAGTCCCAGATCAAGTTCCACACTCCGGACCAAAAGGTAAGCATGGCACAGCTGATTAATTCTGGTTTGTTTGGCAATGGAATTCTCCTGAAGCGTGGCTGATGCTCACTGCTGCCTTTGCCAGGAGCCAACATCTGAGTGCTTCAGGCGCTGCCAGCCAGGACAGTTCAGGAGGATAAAAGGGTTCAACCTCTGCTGCTATGACTGCACTGACTGCCCTGAAGACACCTTCTGGAGCAGCACAGGTGAGCTTTGGGGAATTCTGAGGGTTGAACTGTTATTCTGCCTGCTGGCTGAGGTAGGGATGAGCTGGGAGATCTCCTCCAGAAGCACTGCCAGGTGTTCCCCTCCTTGTTCTGCTGCTCAGGCTTGTCCCACACATCTTCACTTGCTTCTGCTGAGCCCAGAGGGAAAGGAGTAGGACAGCATTTCTGTTTTAGCTCAAGAGAGAGGGGTGTGATGAAATCCTGGGGTTGTGGGTAGAAAAAAAAGCTCAGGATAAAATTGTGGGATTGTTTGGAAGTTTCCTGGCGAAGGGAACAGGGGTGAGAAATACAAGGATCCTTTAGAGAGGAGAGTGGAAAAGTAGAGGGGAAAAACGAGAGCTCCAGTTGTAAGCTTTGGAGATCCAACACGTTTTAGATGGAAGGAAACAGGAAAAACACCATGTAAACCACCACCTGACCCCTGTCTGTGATCCATCCCTCAGGCCTGACAGGGGTGGCAAGTCCCCAAGGGCTGCAGGGCACTCAGCAGGACCTCTGATGAGTCCCCAAGGGCTGCAGGGCACTCAGCAGGCTCTCTGATGAGTCCCCAAGGGCTGCAGGGCACTCAGCAGGCTCTCTGATGAGTCCCCAAGGGCTGCAGGGCACTCAGCAGGCTCTCTGATGAGTCCCCAAGGGCTGCAGGGCACTCAGCAGGCTCTCTCTGATGAGTCCCCAGACCTGCAGAGTGCTCACCAGGCTCTCTGGCAGTCCCCAAACGTGCAGGGCACTCACCAGACCCTCTCTGGCCTGCAGGGCACTCACCAGGCTCTCTGACAGTCCCCAAACCTTTCAGGGCACTCAGCAAGCTCTCTGTGACCTGCAGGGCACTCAGCAGGCTCTCTGTCAGTCCCCAAACCTTTCAGGGCACTCAGCAGGCTCTCTGATGAGTCCCCAAACCTGCAGGGCACTCAGCAGGCTCTCTGTCAGTCCCCAATCTGCAGGGCACACACCAAGATCTCTGATGAGTCCCCAGTCTGCAGGATTGGGGAAGAATCTGCAGGAGAGCACTCAGCAGGCTCTCTGGCAATCCCCAGACCTGCAGGGCACTCACCAGGCTCTCTTTGGCCTGCAGGGTGCTCAGCAGGCTCTCTGGTGAGTCCCTAAACCTTTCAGGGCACTCACCAGGCTCTCTAGCAGTCCCCAAACCTGCAGGGCACTCACCAGGCTCTCTGTGACCTGCAGGGCACTAACCAGGCTCTCTGTCAGTCCCCAACCCTTTCAGGGCACTCACCAGGCTCTCTGTCAGTCCCCAACCCTTTCAGGGCACTCACCAGGCTGTCTGTCAGTCCCCAACCCTTTCAGGGCACTCACCAGGCTCTCTGTCAGTCCCCAACCCTTTCAGGGCACTCACCAGGCTCTCTGTCAGTCCCCAACCCTTTCAGGGCACTCACCAGGCTGTCTGTCAGTCCCCAACCCTTTCAGGGCACTCACCAGGCTCTCTGTCAGTCCCCAACCCTTTCAGGGCACTCACCAGGCTCTCTGTCAGTCCCCAACCCTTTCAGGGCACTCACCAGGCTGTCTGTCAGTCCCCAACCCTTTCAGGGCACTCACCAGGCTCTCTGTCAGTCCCCAACCCTTTCAGGGCACTCACCAGGCTGTCTGTCAGTCCCCAACCCTTTCAGGCACTGACCATGCTCTCTGATGAGTCCCCAACCCTTTCAGGGCACTCAGCAGGCTCTCTGTCAGTCCCCAACCCTTTCAGGCACTCAGCAGGCTCTCTGTCAGTCCCCAACCCTTTCAGGGCACTCAGCAGGCTCTCTGTCAGTCCCCAGCCTTTCAGGCACTGACCAGTCTCTCTCTGCAGACAGCACCAGCTGCTCTCCCTGCCCGCAGCACCAGTGGGCTCCACCGCGCAGCACGCAGTGCCACGACCGCAGCGAGCGGTTCCTGTTCTGGGATGAACCCCTGGCCATGGCCCTGGGGACCCTGATGGCGCTGAGCACGGCGCTGAGCGGGGTGACGGCGCTGCTGTTCCTGAGGCACCTGCAGAGCCCGCTGGTCCAGGTTTCGGGGGGCACCAGGAGCCTCTTTGCGCTGCTGTCGCTGTCGCTGTTCAGCCTCAGCTGCTGCCTGTACGTGGGCAGGCCCAGCCGCGGCCTGTGCGCCGGCCAGCAGCTCAGCTTCGCCCTGGGCCTCAACGGCTGCCTGTCCACCTTCCTCCCCACGGCGCTGGAGATCGCCCTGCTGACCGAGTTCCCCCGCTGCGTCCCCAGGCTGCGGCGCTGGGTGAGCCGCGGCAGGGCCTGGCTGCTGGTTGTGGCGTCCATCCTCACGCAGGCCTTGCTGTGCTTCTGCTACCTGCGCGTCGGCCCCGACGAGCTGCTGGCCGACTACAAATCGCTGCCCAGCGAGGTGCTGCTGCTGTGTGACACCAAGTCCTGGGTGGCTTTCACCCTCCTGCACGGCTACAACAGCTGCCTGGCCTTCGCCTGCTTCCTGTGCACCTTCATGGTGCAGAGCCTGGGCACCAAGTACAACGCGGCCAGGGGGATCACCTTCGCCACCCTCATCTACTTCATCGTCTGGATCTTCTTCCTGGTGATTTTCGCCACGCTCAGGACGGTCCTCAGGGCTGTCACGCAGATCTGCACCATCCTGGCCACCACGCTGGGCATCCTGGGCAGCTACTTTGTCCCCAAGTGCTATATTCTCGTGTTCAAGCCCGAGCTGAACAGGGAGGATTATTTCCAGAATGGCGTTGAGGAGGAGGCTGAGGAGTCGGGGAGCAGGCAGTGAATGGTGTCACTGTCACCTGCTGCTCTTTTGGAGGAGATAATCCTGGTTTGGAGCACTCAGAGGTCACCACGGGAAGCACAGAGCTCTGCTCAGCAGCCAGAGGAGGAAGCTCCATCCTCTCTGGATTTCAGGCCCCAAAAAACCCCAAAACTAGGTTCAGGTAGTGAAACAACCTCCAGAACTGGTGTTTAACATCTTTATGAAAGCACAGAGCTCTGCTCAGCAGCCAGAGGAGAAACCTCCATCCCCTCTGGATTTCAGCCCCCAAAAAACCCCAAAACTAGGTTCAGGTAGTGAAACAACCTCCATAAAGGTAGACCTGCGACTCTCAATATTCCCAATATTCCTTTATATAAAGGTATATAAACAACCTTCATAAAGGTGTTTTATATCTTTATGAAAGCACAGAGCTCTGCTCAGCAGCCAGAGGAGCAGCCTCCATCCTATTTGGATTTCAGCCCCCCAAAACCCCCAAAATTAGGTTCAGCTAATGAAACAACCTCCAGAACTGGTGTTTTATATCTTTCTGAAAGCACAGAGCTCTGCTCAGCAGCTGAAGCCCCCAGAGGAGCAGCTTCCATGCTCTCTGGATTTCAGCCCCCAAAAAACCCCCAAAATTAGGTTCAGGTAGTGAAACAACCTTCATAAAGGTATTTATAAAGTTGTATAAACAACCTTCATAAAGGTATTTATAAAGGTATATAAACAACCTCCAGAACTGGTGTTTTATATCTTTCTGAAAGCACAGAGCTCTGCTCAGCAGCTGAAGCTCCCAGAGGAGCAGCTTCCATGCTCTCTGGATTTCAGCCCCCAAAAAGAGCCAAAAATAGGTTCAGCTAATGAAATAACCTCCAGAACTGGTGTTTTATATCCATCTCTCAATGTGAGCCACTTCCCTGTAACCACTGCTGAAAATTTCCCTTTCTCATTAATAACAGCTCCAGAGATATATCCAGGAATCCCTTCCCAAGCCTTTTAGAAATTTTGAAATATATCCAATAAGATACATCCAGGAATCCTTTCCCTTATTGGATATATTTGAAAATTCTTACAAGATACATCCAGGAATCTTTTCCCTTGTAAGAATTTTCCAATATATCAAATAAGATACATCCAGGAATCCTTTCCCTTGTAATTTTCCAATATTTTCCAATATATCCAGTAAGATACATGCAGGAATCCTTTCCCCTGTAAGAATTTTCCAATATATATCCAATAAGATATATACAGGAATCTTTTCCCTTGTAAGAATTTTCAAATATATCCAATAAGATACACCCAGGAATCCTTTCCCTTTTAAGAATTTTCCAATATTTTCCAATATATCCCATAAGATACATCCAGAAGCCCTTTCCCTTGTAAGATTTTTCCAATATATCCAGTAAGATACATCCAGGAATCCTTTCCCTTGTAACAATTTTCCAATATTTCCAATAAAATACAACCAGAAATGCTCTCCCTTGTAAGAATTTTCCAATATATCCAATAAATACATCCAGAAACCCTTTCCCTTGTAAGAATTTTCCAATATATCCACCAAAGACAGAAATAAAAAGCCCAATCTGGCAGGGACCAGCAGTTCTGTGTGTGACATCAAGAAAAATCACCCATTCAAATCCCACCTCACTCATTTGGGTTCCACTCCCAGCGCTTGCAAAGCACATGGAAATCAGGGCAGGACATGGAAATCAACAGGCTGCAAATCAGAGGTTCCTCCATCCCAAAAAAACATGCAAAAGTCACCAAAAATTTCACATTGCCACCAAAGAACTATCCAGTCACATCACCAGATTTTTTCTTTTCCCCACCCACTCTGACAGCTATTTTTCTTTTATTCCTTACATTAAGTTTTTTCAATTTCTGCTCTTTTATTCTCTAATTTTTATTCCCTAATGATTCCCTAAATTTTTTTCCATCTCTCCACGATGTGGAAGGAAATCAGTCCAGCTCAGTTCAAGAATTTACAAAATAATCTAAACCAGTAAATATTTTCATTAAAAAAAAAAAAAAGAACCTTTTAATGCTATTAAATACACAGGAATCTGTACATTTTGCTCTTTTATTCCTTACATTAAGTTTTTTCAATTTCTGCTCTTTTATTCCCTAATTTAAATTTTTTTCCATCCCTCCACGATGTGGAAGGAAATCAGTCCAGCTCAGTTCAAGAATTTACAAAATAATCTAAACCAGTAAATATTTTCATTAAAAAAAAAAAAAAAGAACCTTTTAATGCTATTAAATACACAGGAATCTGTATATTTTGCTCTTTTATTCCTTACATTAAGTTTTTTCAATTTCTGCTCTTTTATTCCCTAATTTTTATTCCCTAATGATTCCCTAAATTTTTTTCCATCTCTCCACGATGTGGAAGGAAATCAGTCCAGCTCAGTTCAAGAATTTGCAAAATAATCTAAACCAGTAAATATTTTCATTAAAAAAAAAAAAAAGAACCTTTTAATGCTATTAAATACACAGGAATCTGTATATTTTGCTCTTTTATTCCTTACATTAAGTTTTTCAATTTCTGCTCTTTTATTCCCTAATTTAATTTTTTTTTTCCATCTCTCCACGATGTGGAAGGAAATCAGTCCTTCCTCTGCTCAGTTAAAGAATTTGCAAAATAATCTAAACCAGTGAATATTTTCATTTAAAAAAAACCCAAAAAGAACCTTTTAGTGCACTGCAAAGTTTAATTGGCCCAGATTTTTGTGATGAACTCCATCCAAAATTATTCCTCAGGGTGATCAAAAAAAACCCCCAAAATTCTGACCTGAAGCCTGCAGGGAATCTTCACCACCATGCTGGTGCACCTGAAACTCTCAATATTCCAAATATTCCTTGCTCCAGGGCTGTGGTTCCAGAGCAGAGAATAAATAGAACTTATTGAAATTACTTTTGATCAAAATTACATTTGATTTAAATGACTTTTGATTTAAATAACTTTTGAATTAAATAACTTTTGAATTAAATAACTTTTGATCATCACTCCAGAAATAAGGAAAAGGAAAAAAAAAAATCTGATTTAACTCCACCAAGCCCTGCAGGAAAAGGTTGTCCAAAGTTGTGGTTGTTTAATATTCACCATGAATTCTAAATTCACCATTTAATATCCACCCAAGTGGGAAATGCTGGGATTTATGTTATTTAAATGATAAATTAAATTCACTCTCCCCTTGCTGTGTGATCTGTAAAGAGGGAATTTGCCTCACCAAACTGTGGTTGGGTTTTTGGTTTTTTTTTAATTTATTTAGGCTGGAAAATGAGAATTATTTAGGTTGGAAAAGGAGAATTATTTAGGCTGGAAAATTATAATTATTTAGGCTAAAAATGAGAATTATTTAGGCTGGAAAATGAGAATTATTTAGGCTGGAAAATGAGAATTATTTAGGCTGGAAAATGAGAATTATTTAGGTTGGAAAATGAGAATTATTTAGGTTGGAAAATGATAATTATTTAGGCTGGAAAATGAGAATTATTTAGGCTAAAAATGAGAATTATTTAGGCTGGAAAATGAGACTTATTTAGGCTGGAAAATGATAATTATTTAGGCTGGAAAATGACAATTATTTAGGTTGGAAAATGAGAATTATTTAGGCTGGAAAATGAGAATTATTTAGGCTGGAAAATGACAATTATTTAGGCTGGAAAATGAGAATTATTTAGGCTGGAAAATGAGACTTATTTAGGCTGGAAAATGAGAATTATTTAGGCTGGAAAATGATAATTATTTAGGCTGGAAAATGAGACTTATTTTGGTTGGAAAATGAGAATTATTTAGGTTGGAAAATGAGAATTATTTAGGCTGGAAAATGACAATTATTTAGGCTGGAAAATGACAATTATTTAGGCTGGAAAATGAGAATTATTTAGGCTGGAAAATGACAATTATTTAGGCTGGAAAATGAGAATTATTTAGGCTGGAAAATGATAATTATTTAGGCTGGAAAATGAGACTTATTTTGGTTGGAAAATGAGAATTATTTAGGTTGGAAAAGGAGAATTATTTAGGCTGGAAAATGAGACTTATTTAGGCTGGAAAATGACAATTATTTAGGTTGGAAAATGAGAATTATTTAGGTTGGAAAATGAGAATTATTTAGGCTGGAAAATGAGACTTATTTAGGCTGGAAAATGACAATTATTTAGGCTGGAAAAGACCTTTAAATCTCGAGTCCAGCTTGATTCATGTCCTGACAAACACAGAGGCTGCACAGGGTGTCCCAGGAATCCTCATTTCTGCTGGAAAATCCAAAAATTGAGAATATTTCTGTGGAATAACCGAACAAACTAATAGCTGAACAAACATTCATCTGCTGGGAAAACTCCCTGCTCATGTCTGGAGCTCCTCCAGCACCTGAACAACCCTCAAAAAAATCCACCAGTGAGGCAAAAATCAGATTTAACCAACATTTCCTCCATTCCTGACTCCAAGAATAATCAACAGTGCAAAGAACTGACCACAGACACTGCGGTTCTCACATAAAATTAAAAGCTTTTTAGTGTTTAAAATAGCATTTACACGGAAGCAGCTATATATTAACTATACAGACACTTGGGTTTTCATACAATATCTACAAAAAAAAAAGAAAAAAAAAAAGAATTCAATGATGCAATAAGACATTGAAACAGGAACAGTGCAGTCCATGCTAATAAGAGGTCACTCTTGGAGTAGAATCAATTCTAGGGTGGGTGATAGTCAGGGGTTTTTTTGTTTTTTTTATTATTTAAAATCATTGTTCGCTTCGTTCCTCTACTGTACATAAAAATTCTTTACACGTGTTTCTAATCGCTGATTAGAATGAATAACTTTTGAAAGTCGAGCTCGTTGCAGTCCAGTTGAATGCGAGACGGAACGAAACAAAAAAGGAAAAAAGAAAACCCCAAAAAAAGAGAAAAACAGAAGAAAAAAGAAGAAAAAAAAGAAAAAAAAGAAAAAAAAAGAAAAAAAAGAAAAAAAAGAAAAAAACAAACAAAAAAAAAAAAGAAAAAAAGAAAAAAAGAAGAAAAAAAGAAAAAAAACAAAACAAAAAAAAACAAAACAAAAAAAAAAAAGAAAACAAAAAGAAAAAAAAAAGAAAAACAAAAGAAAAAAAAAGAAAAAAAAGAAAAAACAAAACAAAAAAAGAAAAAAGAAAAAAGAGAAAAAAAAGAGAAAAAAAAGAGAAAAAAAAGAGAAAAAAAAGAGAAAAAAAAGAGAAAAAAAAGAAAAAAAAAAAAAGAAAAAAAAAACCAACCAAAAAAACCACAATTACATCAACCCATGAGCTGTCAAGTCTCAGGAGGGGAAACTGCCCATTTGGAGAGAACAAAAATCATTGCAAAAATCAACATCTGTGCATCACTGCTTGCCATCCACTAAAACCTTTGCATAAAGCATCCAGGGCACTGTTTCCTCAGAAAAGCTGATTTTTTAACAGGAGGTAAAAGCCACCAGCATGCTTTTAAGACTATTTGCCATCGAATTTAGTGCTCAGAGTGCAAATCCTGGGTGGAGATGTCACCCCAAAGGGTTTCCTCCCCCTTTTCCATCCTCCTGCAGACATCCCTGGAGCTCAGCTGGGGATGTGTGAGCTCAGCTGTAAACACAAAAAAGTCTAATTTCCACAATAAAAAATATCCAATCACTTCAGGCTCCTGTTTGGAGGTGTTCTCATGGATCTCTCTCTGGAGCCAGAGCACTCCAGAGCCCAGCCAGGAGCACGAAATCAAAATTAAATTGATTTAATTGAATGAAGAGAACCAGCTGGGTGTGCAGCACTGCAGCCTCCAGAGCTTCTCCAGCACTGGGAGCCAAGGATGGGATTGGGGAAATTGTCTCCTGTCACAGATTTCTGGGGAAATTTGGCAGAAATCCATGTCCAGCCTTGCACTGGACACTGCAGGGTGGGAAATGCAGATTTTCCCCTTGCACTGAATGCTGCAGGGTGGGAAATGCAGATTTTCCTTCATCCCAGCCTTGCCCTGAATGCTGCAGGGTGGGAAATGCAGATTTTCCACTTGCACTGGACACTGCAGGGTGGGAATGTAGATTTTCCTCCATCCCAACCTTTCCCTGGAGGCTGCAGGGTGGGAAATGCAGATTTTCCTCCATCACTGGACACTGCAGGGTGGGAAATGCAGATTTTCCCCTTGCCCTGGAGGCTGCAGGGTGGGAAATGCAGATTTTCCCCTTGCCCTGGAGGCTGCAGGGTGGCAAATGCAGATTTTCCCCTTGCCCTGGAGGCTGCAGGGTGGGAAATGCAGATTTTCCTCCATCCCAACCTTTCCCTGGAGGCTGCAGGGTGGGAAATGCAGATTTTCCTCCATCACTGGACACTACAGGGTGGGAAATGCAGATTTTCCTCCATCCCAGCCTTGCACTGGAGGCTGCAGGGTGGGAAATGCAGATTTTCCCCTTGCCCTGGAGTCTGCAGGGTGGGAAATGCAGATTTTCCCCTTGTCCTGGAGGCTGCAGGGTGGGAAATGTAGATTTTCCCCTTGCACTGAATGTTGCAGGGTGGGAAATGCAGATTTTCCTCCACCCCAGCCTTGCCCTGGAGGCTGCAGGGTGGGAAATGCACATTTCTGGAGTTGCACCCAGCGGCTGTTCCATATTGCACTGCTCAAGAGGGAAACTGCTCCCTCCTCTCTCTGGGAACAGCAGGATCCTCAAGGACCACCTGGCACAACATCCTTTCCCTCCAAAACCAACCTCCTCCAGCCTGATTTCCTCAGCTCTCCCACACCTCCCAGGGGTTCCCAGCCTCCTTCCAGAGCGACCCACAAACACAAATGTTTAAAAGACATTTTTTTTCAACGTAGCAGCAAAGAGACACAGAGCAGCTTCTGCCAACAGCAAAACCACGAGACAAAACCAACCCCCTGGCAGGTGAACTGCAGCTCTGGGAAAGGTGGGAGGAAATTAAGGATGGGTGAAAGCTCAGCTCTCTCAGCTTGAATCCCTTTTGGAAATTTAAATTAAAAGGAGAGTTTTTTTTTTTTCCTCCAGCCTTCGGGGTTCTGCCTTAAGACAAAGCAGGCTGGAGGAATCATAATTTATAAGAGACCAGAAAATTTTGAATTAATTTAAAAGAACCACTAGTGATTGTCAGTGAGGTCACAGACTCCTCAGACAGAATTTCACCATCATTTTACCCTGATTTGCTTCATGAAATGTCAATTACAAGAATAATTTACCAAGTCAGATTTGCACCTTGGAGGAGGAGGGAAGGAGAAGAAAGGTGAAGCTTTAGGCAGGATCACTCTTTTGGAGGAGCCAGCCAGGGATGGGGATGAAAGCTCTGCTTTCACAAACCCTGGGCAGCTTTTGGGGAGGTTTTTATAAAAAAAAAAAAATTATTTAGAAGCCCAGAAATGGGCTACACTTCATCTGAGTGACACAGTTTCCCTAATGCCTGGCTCCCCCTGGAAGGAGAAACTGAGTCTCCAATTAGCACAAATTTTGGGAATCTTTGACAAAGGGAGGTGGAAAAAAGGAGTGAAAAATCAGAATGAAATGGGCAGTTGGAAAAGTCACTTTTCAGGGTGACAAATGAACACAAAACTGTGTGTATGGTGAGAAAAATAATCTCTTTTCTCACCCACCTTGGATATTTACCCAAAAAAACATGGAACAGACCGAAAAGCAGCTTCTTTCCAGTGAGGAAAATGCTTATTTACAGTCAGGACTGATTTTAGAGCACCTTTCCTAACTCCTGCCAGCAGCAGGGATCTCCCAAAAAGAGGATTTCACTGAGGGATGACCCCAAATGCCTGAGAGGCTGCAGCTCATGTCCCATGAAATGAGCCACTGTGGCTGTGCTCTGTCCTCCTCACACCTTAAAAAACCTTCTGAAATGTCCCTGAAGGTTCCTGAATTTCCTTTCCACAGCCTCAGAGCAGAAAATACCCAGAAAATTAAATCCTGGGGATGTTCAACAGGAGTTGCTGCAGTCAGAGCTCCTCAGGAACTCCAGGGCAGCTCTCACTTGGTGTAAGGATTTATTTCTTGGGATTTATTTCATTTTTGATCTGTTCTCCAACACCCTCACAGCTCCCTGCCCTTAGAAATGCTCCCTGGGGTAACACTGCAAGGAGATCACACAGCTCCAGGTCTCTGTTCCAGCAAAAAAAAAAAGAGAAAAAGTGCTCAGAAAGGAAGGAGAGATGACCATGGAGAGCCAGGATTGCCCTGTGTCTGTGCTGGAATGGGATAAACAGCCCAGGAGAGGGAAAAGCTGCAGCCACACTGAGAGAATTGCAGCAATTGGATTGTTTCTGTGGGAAGAACTCCTCCAAACCTGCAGGCAAGTGGTCATCCAGGAGGAACAGCCACACCTGGCAGCAGGGATGTGACTGAAATGCCCAGGAAGCTGGAAAAATCACCGTTGGGGAAATCAGGAAATCAAACTTTACAAGTTCTGCACAATGAACACATTACAGTAGCAACACTCCAGCACTCCCTCCATAGAATATCTTTCAAAAAAAAAAAAAAACAAACAAAAAACCCTCAAAGAACCCAAGAAAAACTGATTTATACTCCCTACTCAGCAGAAGGTAGCCACAACTTTGTTCTCCTCTAGGAATTGGGTTGGATTCCTGCTGCTTTCCAAGCCATGAACCAGCATTCCAAGGCAGTATCTCAGATACCAGCCAGCAGTCGTTCTGTCCTCGCCAGAGAGAAAAAGCAGGGAAAAATAAAAGTGCTCCTATGCATTGTCGGAAATTCAGAAGTCATGAGAGACACCAGTCCTCCAGTCAGCCCGAAGAGAGACACGAATTCCACGGAAATAGGTGCCACAATGACCAAAGCTCATCAAGATGTGAATATACACCAGCCATCCACGAGCCCAAACGAGGTGGGGAGGGAGGGGAAAAAAGGTGAAAAAAGGAAAAGATGCCATCGATTTGCTGATATTTAACAATCCCAGGAGACGTTTTTGTTGTTGTTTGTTTCTGTAGGCGGGGATGGGGTTTTTTTTTGTATTTTTTTCCTCCTTTTGTGGGTTTTTTTTGTCGATTCTCCCCGCGACACACTCCGCCAACACCAAGCAAGGCGTGACATGCAAAACCTCCTCCACCCCCCAAAAAAAACCCCCAAAAACCCCCCCAAACCAACGCGTGCAGAGTCTGGAAGGCACTTCCTCCATCACATGATGTCCACGAAGAACTCGCACGGGTTGCCCATGGCCTTCTGGAAGGACTGGCGGCTCCCGGTGAGCTCGGGCGGCACGGCGCTCAGCTCGCGCACCGGCGGTCCCCCGGGCGGCCCGCTGCCTCCGTAGGCCTTGGAGCCCCCCAGCTTGGGCAGGCTGAACATGGGGGGCACCCCGGGCGGGCCGTAGGAGTGCTGGCTGTGCTGGCTGCGCTCGCTGGCCGCCGCGGAGCCGTGGCTGCGCTGGCTGAGCTGGCTGAGCGGTCGCTCGCGGCGGCCCTGCGGCTCCGACTCGCTGCCGCTGGACTTGCGCTCCTTCTCCCCCCTGCCCGCCGCTCTCCTGCTGGTCTCGCTGGTGCTCCGGTTGGAGCCGCTGCTTTTGCTCCCTGCAGGGGGGAAAAGGGGGGGGAAAAGAGAGGGGGGTTAGGTGGGTGGCGTCGCCGCGGCGCGGTGACACGCGGTGACAATGACACGCACGGAGGTCGGCGCTCGGTGACGGGCTGTGCCATGCATGGGGGACACAAGGACACCTCAGAGCTCGAGGGGTGGAAGCAGCAGCTGAATTCCTGGCTCGGATCCATCCACTCCCAGCGGTCAGGAGAGGGAGGAGGAGCAGGAGGAGAAAGCAGGGGGTTTGGGGTTTGACTCGAGCGAATGAGGTTCAGCCAAATTGTGATTCTTTCCTTTTCCAATTTCTAGCTAATCCCTTTGCCTTCTCTGTCACCCCAGGGCCAAACCCCTGAGGTTGTCTTGGCTTCAGTGGGGAGGTTCTCTTCAAATCCATCACTGCTGTGTTGTGCTGTCGGAGAATTCCCTAGAAATTCCCTAGAAAACAGTCCCTGAGCTGCTCTGCCATGCAGCAACACACAGGGTTTTGTTCCCACGAGAGGGAACAAAAAAAATCACTAAATCACCTTGGAGAACCAAAGGGTTGCCACTGAGTAGCAGCTGAGTTGTTGCTACAAATGAGCTAGGCTGAACTTCAGGAATTGATTTTTTTCTGGAAGTTGAAGGTCTTGCTCTGTTCCCGTGAGAAACAGGTTAGGATGATGTCAGGAGAAAGTTCCAAGCTGATTATTTTAAAAAAAAACTTCCTAAAAATGATCCCCGGCCAACAGAACAGGGGAGCAGCCTGAATGAGCCACAGAAATGGGAAAAACCAAATTATTTTGGGCTGCTCCTTGCTGAGCTACAGATTTCCATCACCTCCTGCTGCCTGGGGAGATGAAAAACCAGCCTGGCGTTGGGGGGAAAGGCTGCAGAGTGCCAGAGAGAGGGAAACCAGACCACAAAACCACTGGATTTAAAGTCAGAGCCCTGAGCCTGAGCCTCTGCAGTGATATTTGCTGATTGCTGTGATCTAATTCTGCAGATAAAGCCAAGAGGGCACAAAACCTCAATTCTAACCCTATTTTGAGGGATTTTTGGGAGTGTTCCAACACCTTCCTGAGACACCTGGCCGTCAATAAACGAGCACTGGCAGGGAAATCCAACCCACAGGGGTGACTTAATAATAAATTCAGAGCAGGGACTGTTTTTTTATATTTCTGGAGAATTTTTTTTCTATTTCTGGAGAGCCTGGGGATGAGTTTTTTCCCCCCTGATTCCCTCCCCTCTGAGCTGCTGCAGCACTGTCACACAGGGGCCACACAGGTTGATATGCCAATGTCACACCACTGTGCACCGAGACAAGTCGAAATCAAAATAAAAATAATATATATATATATAAAAAAAAAATTAAAAATACAGCTAAACACTTGGGTCACGAAGAGTCTAAGGATGGTCATGCTGTGAATTCGTCATGGAGGCATTTGCAGCTTACCAATCCCCTAGATCAGCCATTCCTCTAGGAATCCTTCAGTCTAACGCTTGCTCAGGACAAAACAAGGGAATAACAAGTTACAAAAGGAGGAACAACACCGAGGTGGAAGTTTCCTAGAGGATGAGGGAAGCGTGGAAACCTTTCAGAGCTCCTGGGAATTTTTGGGGAGGCTCTCCACAGCGTGGATAAAACACCATTCCTTTCCTATTCCAGCAGCAGGGAGGGAATTCCTACTGGAATTAGGAATTCCTAAAGGAAGCAGCTGCCAAAAACCACCCCAATGTTATTTGCAGGGTGATCAGTTCCCAATTCTAAAGCCTCTGGATGCCACTGTGAGCTTCCTCGTGGGTATTTTTTATTTTTGGGGTAAGGTGAGAAGCAGCTGGGCTAAAATCTCTAGTTATGAAAGCTTTTTGTGCAGTTTTGCAGGATCTGCCTGGCTGTGGTGAGCAGGGATAAGTGACATCCAGTTTACTGGATTTCACACAAGGAATCCTCAGCCCTTCTTTGCTGGCAGTGTTTCCAAAAAGCAAAACTCACTCTGGAAGTGATTTTTTAAAAAAATAAATTAAAAAAAAAAATATCTGTACAGCCAAAAATGATATAATTTTGTTGACTAAGGTTGGAAATGAATCCCCACATTATGCTAGGGCAGAAAAGGAGGAGGGCAGGTCTTTAATCCATGCAGAATTCTCTTCCTGTCCCTGTCACCCACACCAGCAGAGACTCTCCTCCCTGGGAGTGTTTCAGCCCTGGAAACCTCTGGCTGGCAAACTCCCACTTGCCTCACACCAGCAAAAAAATGTGATTTTCCTTCCATGCTGAGTCAAGAGCACCTCGGTTCTAATCCCTGTCCCACCAGCACAGAAATCACAGAAATCTCCTCAATTTCCAGCAATATCAATATATCTTTGACCCCCAATTCCTGCCTGGGTCAGAGCCTGGCAGTTCCCACAGAGAGAATCACAGAATCACCAGGTTGGAAGAGACCTTGAAGATCACCGAGTCCAACCTCTGTCCCAACAGCTCAACTGAACTCAACCATGGCACTGAGTTTAGTTTATCTCTTTTTAAATCTCTTTTTAAACATGTCCAGATTGGTGATTCCACCACCTCCCCGGGTAGATTATTCCAATATTTTATCCCTCTTTCTGTAAAAAACTTTTTCCTAATATCCAACCTATATTTTCCTTGGAGCAACTTAAGGCTGTGTCCTCTCGTTCTGCCAGTTGTTGCCTGGAAAAACAGACCAACCCTCACCTCACTACACCTTTCAAGAGGTTGTAGAGAGTGATGAGTGAGAGCTGAAAGCCAAACCCACTCCTCCAGAGACACAACCACCTTCCACTCAGTGCTGTGGCACACAACCCATGCAGGGAGCAACCAAAACCACGAGGCAGGCAGGGACAGCACAGGGGAACTCAAGCAAATGGCTGGGGTAATGAGAGCTGTGGGGTAAAAACCCTAAATACCCAAGCAAATGAGAGCTGCAGGATAAAAACCCAAAATACCCAAGCAAATGGCTGGGGGTAATGAGAGCCACGGGATAAAAACCCAAAAAACCCGAAGGAAATGGCTGGGGGTAATGAGAGCAGTGGGATAAAATCCCAAAATACTCAAGCAAATGGCTGGGGGTAATGAGAGCTGCAGGATAAAAACCCAAAATACCCAAGCAAATGGCTGAGGACAATGAGAGCCACGGGATAAAAACCCAGAATAACCCAAGCAAATGGCTGGGGACAATGAGAGCTGCAGGATAAAAACCCAAAATACCCAAGGAAATGGTTGGGGACAATGAGAGCTGTGGGGTAAAAACCCAAAATAACCCAAGCAAGGGGATGGGGGTAATGAGAGCCACGGGATAAAAACCCAAAATAACCCAAGCAAATGGTTGGGGATAATGAGAGCTGCAGGATAAAAACCCAAAATACCCAAGCAAATGGCTGGGGATAATGAGAGCAGTGGGATAAAAACCCAAAACAACCCAAGCAAAAGGTTGTAGACAATGAGAGCAGTGGGATAAAAACCCAAAACAACCCAAGCAAAAGGTTGTAGACAATGAGAGCTGTGGGATAAAATCCCAAAACAACCCAAGCAAATGGCTGGGGACAATGAGAGCTGTGGGATAAAAACCCAAAATACCCAAGGAAATGACTGGGGAAAATGAGAGCAGCAGGATAAAAACCCAAAATACCCAAGGAAATGGCTGGGGGTAATGAGAGCAGTGGGATAAAAACCCAAAACAACCCAAGCAAAAGGTTGTAGACAATGAGAGCCACAGGATAAAATCCCAAAACAACCCAAGCAAATGGCTGGGGACAATGAGAGCTGTGGGATAAAAACCCAAAATACCCAAGGAAATGGCTGGGGATACAAAATAACCCAAGCAAATGGCTGGGGAAAATGAGAGCAGCAGGATAAAAACCCAAAATACCCAAGCAAATGGCTGGGGGTAATGAGAGCTGTGGGGTAAAAACCCAAAATACCCAAGCAAATGAGAGCTGCAGGATAAAAACCCAAAATACCCAAGCAAATGGCTGGGGGTAATGAGAGCTGTGGGATAAAAACCCAAAATACCCAAGCAAATGGCTGGGGATACAAAATAACCCAAGCAAATGGCTGGGGGTAATGATAGCCACGGGATAAAAACCCAGAACAACCCAAGCAAATGGCTGGGGACAATGAGAGCCACGGGATAAAAACCCAAAAAAACCCATAAAAACCCCAAAAAAGCCCGTTTTACCTTCACTCTGCTGGCTGCCCGCGCTGCCGCTGCCGTAGCTGAAGCCTGGGTCTTGGTATGCTGGTGGGAAACAGGGAGGGGGCAGAGGGTACTGGTAGGGATAGCCCTGCCCCAGGGGCCAGGGGGCAGCAGGATGGGGCAGAGGAGCCAGGGTGTCCTGATCTGAAGCGCCGCTGGAACCGTTGTTCAGGTTCAGTGCAGCCAGGTCTGGGGAAAAAATGGAAACGGGAGGAGTTGTGGTAAAAAAAGTGAGCCCTGTGGATTCATTTGTGTCTGGAGGATGTTTAGGTTGTGGTTTTTGTGTGTCTGGAGTTTTGGTGTGCAGCTCTAGGATGCTTATAAAGTGCTAAAAATCTCTGTTCCCAGCGTTTTAGACTAAATATTTCTCTCAGTTGGAAAATCCAACATTTTGCTGCCTCAGAGCCCCAAAATATGGAAACAACAGTGAATTGGGGAACCAAATTTGGGGTAATTGAAATCATCACTTGAAGGTGTAATTGGAGAATTGGGGCTGATTTGTTAATGGACAGAAGTTACAAAATGCTAAAAAAACCTCTGTTCCCAGCATTTTAGACAAAACAATTCCTCTAGCTGGAAAATTCAACACTTTGCTGCCTCAGAGCCCTAAAATATGGAAACAACAGTGAATTGTGGGGAGCAGGTTTGGGGTAATTAAAATAATCACCTGAAGGTGTAATTAGGGAATTGGGGCTGATATGTTAATGGACAGAAGTTACAAAATGCTAAAAAACCTCTGTTTTCAGGATTTTAGACAAAATAATTCCCCTCAGCTGGAAAATCCAAGGACACTTTGCTGCCTCAGAACCCCAACAGGCAAACAACAGTGAGTTGTGGGGAGCAGGTTTGGGGTAATTGAAATCATCACTTGAAGGTGTAATTGGAGAATTGAGGCTGATATGTTAATGGACAGAAGTTACAAAATGCTAAAAAATCCTCTGTTTCCAGCATTTTAGACAAAGCAGTTCCTCTCAGTTGGAAAATCCAAGGACACTTTGCTGCCTCAGAGCCCCAAAATATGTAACCAACAGTGAATTGTGGGGAGCAAATTTCGGGTAATTGAAATCATCACCTGAAGGTGTAATTAGGGAATTGGGGCTGATTTGTTAATGGACAGAAGTTACAAAATGCTAAAATTTCTGTTCTCAGGATTTTAGACAAAACAATTCCTCTAGCTGGAAAATCCAACACTTTGCTGCCTCAGAGCCCCAAAATATGTAACCAACAGTGAACTGGGGGGAGCAGGTTTGGGGTAATTAAAATCACCACCTGAAGGTGAAATTAGGGAATTGGGGCTGATTTGTTAATGGACAGAACTTATAAAATGTGAAAATCTCATGACTTTTGGGTGCAGCCTCTCGAGTGAGCCTTGTCTGCCCTGAATGCACCTGAAATCCTTCAAAAAATTAATCTGTTTATTCTCCTAACTTTCAATAACCTCTGTTTGAGCATCCCCAAGGCACAAATGGGACACAAGAGGGTCATAAGAGGGTCACAAAAGTGGCACAAAAGGGCCACAAAAGGGGCCACAAGAGGTACAAAAGAGGGGCACAAAAGGGGCCACAAGAGGGTCACAAAATGGCCACAAAAGGGACACAACAGAGCCCAAAAAGGGCCACAAAAGGGACACAAGAGGACCACAAGAGGGACACAAGAGGGACACAAAAGGGACACAAGAGCCCAAAAAGGGCCACAAAAGGGACAAAAAAGGGACAGAAGACACAGAAGGGCCACAATAGAGCCCAGAAAGGGCCACAAAAGGGCCAAAAGACACAGAAGGGCCACAAAAGAGCCACAAGAGGGACACAAGAGGGTCACAACAGAGCCCAAAAAAGGCCACAAAAGGGCCACAAAAGGGACAGAAGACACAGAAGGGCCACAAAAGGGACACAACAGAGCCCAAAAAGGGCCACAAAAGGGCCAAAATAGGGACAGAAGACACAGAAGGGCCACAAAAGGGCCACAAAAGGGCCAAAAAAAGGACAAAAGACAAAGAAGGGCCACAAAAGGGACACAACAGAGCCCAAAAAGGGCCACAAAAGGGCCACAAAAGGGACACAAGAGGACCACAAGAGGGACACAAGAGGGACACAAGAGGGACACAATAGAGCCCAAAAAGGGCCACAAAAGGGCCAAAAAAGGGACAGAAGACACAGAAGGGCCACAAAAGGGACACCAAAGGGCCACAAGAGGGACAAAGACACAAAAGGACCACAAAAGGGCCAAAAAAGGGCCAAAAGGGCCACAAAAAGGGACACAACAGAGCCCAAAAAGTGCCACAAAAGGGCCAAAAAAGGGCCACAACAGGGCTACAACAGAGCCAAAAAAGTGCCACAAAAGGGCCACAAAACGGACACAACAGAGCCCAAAAAGTGCCACAAAAGGGCCAAAAAAAGGCCCAAAAGGGCCACAAAAGTGCCACAAAAGTGCCACAAAGGGGCCACAAAAGGGCCACAATAGAGCCTAAAAAGGGCCACAAAAGGGCCAAAAAAGGGACAAAAGACACAGAAGGGCCACAAAAGGGCCACAAAAGGGCCAAGAGACACAAAAGGGCCACAAAAGGGCCACAAAAGGGCCAAAAGGGCCACAAAAGGGCCACAAAAGGGCCACAAAAGGGCCAAAAGTGCCACAAAAGGGCCACAAGAGAGCAAAAAAAATGCCACAAAAGGGCCAAAAAAAGGGACAAAAGGGCCACAAAAGTGCCACCAAAACGCCACAAAAGGGCCAAAGACACCCCAGGGCCAGCCCAGCCCCGCCCAGGCGGTCACTCACTGCCGCAGAGGTCCCCAAAGACGTAGTAGCACTGCTCGGAGAAGGTGATCTTGTTGACGGTGTGCCTGAGGTAGCCGTGTTTCAGCATGCTGCTGGCGTACTTCCTGGCCTCCCGCCGGTCCTTGAAACCTTCCACGTGGGTGTACAGCCAGTCCACCACGTCTGCCCCTGCAGTGGGGACAGCAAAGGGGTTAGCCGAGCCCAACCGGGCCAGACGAGCGCCGGCGTGGATGTTGATGGTAAATATGCACGCTAAAAAATTGATTTTGGGGGTTTTTTTGGCAAGAATTTTGAGTTGCGGTAGTGAAAATGAATTTTTTTCTGTTGTTTCTCCTCTGGAAGAGTCACTTTGCTCAAGAGGCAGATGTTAGGTTGCCAAAAATCCTGTGTTCCAAGCCCTTCAACTACAGCCTGGGCTGACTAAATGTTAGCACTAAACTGCAAAACCTGATTTTTTATGGATGTTGACGCTAAATACGCACAGTAAAAAATAATTTTGAGGTTTTTTTTGCAGCCCTTTTGAGTTGTGGTAGTGAAAATGAATTTTTCTCTGTTGTTTCTCCTCTGGGAGAGTCTCCTTCCTCAAGAGGTTGCCAAAAATCCAAGCCCTTCAACTACAGCCTGGGCTGACTAAATGTTAGCACTAAACTTCAAGAACTGATTTTTTATGGATGTTGATGCTAAATATGCATGCTAAAAAAATAATTTTGGGGGTTTTTTTGCAAGAATTTTGAGTTGCAGGAGTGAAAATGAATTTTTCTCTGTTGTTTCTCCTCTGGGAGAGTCTCCTTCCTCAAGAGGTTGCCAAAAACCCTGTGTTCAAAGCCTTTCAACTACAGCCTGGGCTGACTAAATGTTAGCAATAAACTTCAAGAACTGATTTTTTATGGATGTTGATGATAAATATGCATGCTAAAAAATTAATTTTGGGGGTTTTTTGGCAAGAATTTTGAGTTGTGGTAGTGAAAATGAATTTTTCTTTGTTGTTTCTCCTCTGGAAGAGTCACTTTGCTCAAGAGGCAGATGTTAGGTTGCCAAAAATCCTGTGTTCCAAGCCTTTCGACTACAGCCTGGGCTGACTAAATGTTAGCACTAAACTTCAAGAACTGTTTTTTTACGGACACTGATGCTAAATATGCACACTAAAAAATTAATTTTGGGGGTTTTTTTGCAGCCCTTTTGAGCTGTGGTAGTGAAAACAAATTTTTTTCAGGATTCCCAGTTGTTTCTCCTCTGGAAGAGTCACTTTCCTCAAGAGGTTGCCAAAAATCCAAGCCTTTCAACTACAGCCTGGGCTGACTAAATGTTAGCACTGAACTTCATGAACTGATTTTTTTATGGATGTTGATGGTAAATACGCACAGTAAAAAATAATTTTGAGGGTTTTTTGCAGCCCTTTTGAGCTGCAGGAGTGAAAATGAGTTTTTTCTCAGGATTCCCAGTTGTTTCTCCTCTGGAAGAGTCACCTTCCTCAAGAGGTTGCCAAAAATCCAAGCCCTTCAACTACAGCCTGGGCTGACTAAATGTTAGCAATAAACTTCATGAACTGATTTTTTATGGATGTTGATGGTAAATATGCACGCTAAAAAATTAATTTTGGGGGTTTTTTTGCAAGAATTTTGAGTTGTGGTAGTGAAAATGAATTTTTCTCAGGATTTCCAGTTGTTTCTCCTCTGGAAGAGTCACCTTCCTCAAGAGGTTGCCAAAAATCCAAGCCCTTCAACTACAGCCTGGGCTGACTAAACGTTAGCAATAAACTTCAAGAACTGATTTTTTATGGATGTTGATGGTAAATATGCACGCTAAAAAATTAATTTGGGGGGTTTTTTTGCAGCCCTTTTGAGCTGCAGGAGTGAAAATGAATTTTTCTCTGTTGTTTCTCCTCTGGGAGAGTCTCCTTCCTCGAGAGGTTGCCAAAAATCCAAGCCCTTCAACTACAGCCTGGGCTGACTAAACGTTAGCAATAAACTTCAAGAACTGATTTTTTATGGATGTTGATGGTAAATATGCATGCTAAAAAAATAATTTTGGGGGTTTTTTTGCAAGAATTTTGAGTTGTGGCAGTGAAAATGAATTTTTCTCAGTCGTTTCTCCTCTGGGAGAGTCTCCTTCCTCGAGAGGTTGCCAAAAATCCTGTGTTCAAAGCCTTTCAACGACAGCCTGGGCTGACTAAACATTAGCACTAAACTTCAAGAACTGATTTTTTATGGATGCTGATGGTAAATATGCACACTAAAAAAATAATTTTGGGGTTTTTTTGCAATTCTTTTGAGCTGTGGTAGTGAAAATGAATTTTTCTCAGTAGTTTCTCCTCTGGAAGAGTTACCTTCCTCGAGAGGCAGATGTTAGGTTGCCAAAAATCCTGTGTTCAAAGCCTTTCAACTACAGCCTGGACTGACTAAACGTTAGCACTAAACTTCAAGAACTGTTTTTTTACGGACACTGATGCTAAATATGCACAGTAAAAAATTAATTTTGGGGTTTTTTTGCAATTCTTTTGAGCTGTGGTAGTGAAAATGAATTTTTCTCAGTCGTTTCTCCTCAGGAATAATCTCCTTCCTCAAGAGGCAGACGTCAGGTTGCCAAAAATCCTGTGTTCCACAGTAAAAAAATAATTTTGGGGGTTTTTTTGCAGCCCTTTTGAGCTGCAGGAGTGAAAATGAATTTTTCTCAGTTGTTTCTCCTCTGGAAGAGTCACTTTCCTCGAGAGGCAGATGTTAGGTTGCCAAAAATCCTGTGTTCCACAGTAAAAAAATAAATTTGGGTTTGTTTTTTTTTTTGCAATCCTTTTGAGCTGCAGGAGTGAAAATGAATTTTTCTCAGGATTCCCAGTTGTTTCTCCTCTGGAAGAGTCACTTTCCTCGAGAGGCAAGTGCTAGGTTGCCAAAAATCCTGTGTTCCAAGCCTTTCAACTACAGCCTGGGCTGACTAAATGTTAGCAATAAACTTCAAAAACTGATTTTTTATGGATGTTGATGGTAAATATGCACGCTAAAAAATTAATTTTGGGGGTTTTTTTGCAGCCCTTTTGAGCTGCAGGAGTGAAAATGAATTTTTCTCAGTTGTTTCTCCTCTGGAAGAGTCACCTTCCTCGAGAGGCAGATGTCAGGTTGCCAAAAATCCTGTGTTCCACAGTAAAAAAATAATTTTGGGGGTTTTTTTGCAGCCCTTTTGAGCTGTGGTAGTGAAAATGAATTTTTTTCAGGATTCCCAGTCATTTCTCCTCTGGAAGAGTCACTTTCCTCAGGAGGCAGAGTTAGGTTGCCAAAAATTCTGTGTTCCAAGCCCTTCAACTACAGCCTGGGCTGACTAAATAATATTTAGAACTGATCAAGAACTGGTTTTTTACAAAAGTTGAAGGTCTTGCTCTGTTCCCACAACAGACAGGTTAGGATGACAGTTCCAAGCTAATTATTTTAAATTAAAAACTTCCTAAAAAGGATCTCCAGTCAGCAGAACAGGGTAGCAGTCTGAATGAGTCTGAATGAGCCTGAATGAGCCACAGAAATGGGAAAAACCAAATTATTTTGGCACAGCTCAGGTCACAGGCAGACTGGCTGTGGTGATTTTAAACACAATTAAAAGGCTTTATTAAGATTGTCTGGCTGGAATTTCAGCTGCTCTGCTGAACTTGGGCAGATTCCTGCAGCCCACCTGAAAACCTGAGATGTAAAAACGAAAGATGAAGAACCAGCTGTGTGTTCATGAGAAATGTGCAGCAATTTTGGCTAGCTAGACCCAAACAGGAATTATTTCCTCTCACACTCAGAGCTTTTCATAAATATCAAACCAACTGAATGTAAGAGGTCACAGACACCAAAAAAGCTCATAAAAAGGTAATTTCTTGAGCTTATTTCCATAAAATTATTGCTTTTTCCCCCCCCCAGCATTCCTGGGAGCAAAACAATGTAAAAACAAAAGATGAAGAACCAGCTGTGTGTTCATGAGAAATGTGCAGCAATTTTGGCTAGCTAGACTCAAACAGGAATTATTTCCTCTCACATTTAGAGCTTCTCACAAACATCAAACCAACTGAATGTAAGAGGTCACAGACACCAAAAAAAGCTCATAAAAAGGTCATTTTTTGAGCTTATTTCCATAAAATTATTGCTTTTTTTTCCCTCCCAGCATTCCTGGGAGCAAAACAATGTAAAAACAAAAGATGTAAAAACAAAAGATGAAGAACCAGCTGTGTGTTCATGAGAAATGTGCAGCAATTTTGGCTAGCTGGACCCAAACAGGAATTATTTCCTCTCACACTCAGAGCTTTTCATAAATATTCAACTGAATATTCAACTGAATATTCAACTAAATATTCAACTAAATATTCAACTGAATATAAGTTGAATATATAACTGAATATAAATATTCAACTGAATATAAGAGGTCACAGACACCAAAAAAAGCTCATTAAAAGGTAATTTTTGAGCTTATTTCCATAAAATTACTGCTTTTTTTTCCCTCCCAGCATTCCTGGGAGCTGCTTACCTATCACTGCGTTGGAGATGGTGATTTTTAACCACATCCTGTCCCGAATTTCAAGGCCTGAGTCTGGCAGCTGCATCACCTTGACAATGGTAGCCATGTCACTCTTCACAGTTAAGGGAGATTCTTCTAGCTCTGCAAGGGAGAGAAGGTCACAGGCTGCTTTGGAACGAGCTGAGCTGGAGAGGAACTTCTCAGCTCCCACTTCGGATGGAACAGAAATAGAGTTTTACCGACAGATGCAAAAAAAAAAAAAAAATTAAAAAAAAGACATGAAGGTTCTCAAATGCAAACTCATCCACGGTATAAATTGCAGCATTTGGAGCGATTCTTCAGGTTTTGGGCTCAGTGCCACCAGTTTGGGGACAGAAATGTTGAGTCCCAGAGCAGCTCCAGGATCCACTGTGCAGCAGGAAAAGGAAATCCAGGGAGTTCTGGGATCATCATTCCCATTTCAGTTTCCCAGGAACAGCCCTTCCCACTGCACAGAGAGCTCTGTGGGGCAATTTGTGGGGTTTTGTTCTTTAGGTTTGGGGTGAATTGGCAGGAATAAATCCCATCTGCATGGAGAGAGAGGATGAACATGTGATGTCCTCTCAACATCTCAATCCATGTCCAGTTTTTGGGGTTTTTTTTAAAGATCTGGATTTTTTTTTTTAAAGATCTGGATTTTTTTTTTAAAGATCTGGACATTCTTGGGGACAATTGAAATGATAAAAGGAATCTTCCCTCATCAGGAGAAAAGAACAATGATTTCCTTACAAAATATATCATTATTTTTATTGTATTAATATATAATTATTATATATAATTATTTTATATACAATGATATCAAAAGTCCCACTGATGGCAGCCTCAAGCCAATCCTCCCAGGATTACTTTGCACTTCATCTTCCTCGTGGAACACTTTAAAAAAATCCTCCCCAGTGCCTCCACAGCCATTCCCAGTTCACACCAGTATGGGCAGAGCTCGATCCCCAGAGGCTTCTATTTTTTCCTGATCAATTTTTACAATAAAATCAGAACAGGGTTGAGGTTGAGCTTGTCAAATCCTCCATTTTCCAGCCCTAGAAAATCCGTGTTTGTCTGTGTTTTTAGCCCAAATTCTTCTCCAGCAAGAATTCAAAAACCTTCCTCTCCTCCCTCCTCCCACTTCCCCACATCACCCACTTCCCAAAATCCCAAAGGAACCACTTTTCCACCCAAAAATTTGATTTAAAAAAAAAAAAAAAGGTACAGCAAGCATGAAACAATGAGAACTGAAAATGCTTCTTTCCATACATGCACTGCCAATATGCATGAAAACATCCCAGACCAGCTCTGCATGCAGCTTCAATACTCACAAACCTCAAATAAACACTAAAACTTTGCTTTTGCTTTAAGTTAGTTTGGTTAGTGGCAAAAAGCATGTCTGGGGAAAAAAAAATAATAAACCAACAAACTAATATTCAAGTGTCCAGGGGAGCAATAAATTGTATTTTCTTGGAGATCTGCCATCTGTATATGAACAGAAATTCAGTATTTTCGAAGTTCTAGCTGCTGTACAAACATGGAAAATTCTAAGATGCCTCTGAAATGCTCCCAGCTTTGGTCTGAATTTGTAAATAATAATTTACAGGTAATAGGGCTGAGCTGAAGGGTCACAATAAAAATTCAGAGTCACCCTTTATCCTCTTGCATCCCAGGAAGGAAATATTTCAAATCACTGGCACAGAAATGAGAAGCTCTCTCCAGAAATGTGGTTCTGCTCCCAAATACCTTTATTTTCAAAGCATGGGGTGTCTGTTCCCCACTCCCCAGCACTACAACCGAGGCACAGAACACAGGAATTGTTCAGCAGGAATGCTAAACACAGGGTTTTTTGACAGCAATCAGCAGAGACATTGGATTCCAGCAGGACCTGTAAGGCTCAAAATACATCTCAGGATAAAGCAGCCAGCAGGAAAGATTTGCATTTGCTTCCCTGCTGGTTATTTCCCCTCAATGGTGCTGCCTGATAGCTAAAAACTATCCAAAAAAAGCTAAAAAAAACCCCAAACCCCTGGCCTTGCCCTCCGAGGTGAGGTGGAATTCCAGCTTATAAAATCTGAGATATTTTAAAACCAATACACAGGTTATAAAACATAAAAAATTTATATTTTATATAAAAATTATAAAATTTTAATTTTTTTAATACAAATATATGGTCTTTAAAATCCTCAAAGTGTCATTTTAGGTAAAAGAAAGGAAGAGTTAATACTCCTGAAACAAAAAATTTCTGAGATAAGGTGTTGGTTTGAATAACACCATCAATGATCCTTGTGGGTTCCTTCCAGTTGAGAAAATTCTATGATTAGAGTGAATTGAGAGGCTTTTGAATTAAAGAAATGTCTCTCAATCATGACAATCTCTTGTTTTCAAGGACAGAATTATTTTTAGGTTGCCACAGACTGACACACCAAGGAAGAAGGTTGAACTTTTAACCAGAATTTCACATGGGATGCTCAACCTGGTTTTTAGCTTGTTCAATAATTCTAGAAATATAAAAAGTATAGAAAAAATATAGTACAAGTATAAAAAAGTACAAAAAAGTATAAAAAAGTATAGAAGAAGGGCGTGTGAATACCAGGGAAGGATTTCCTAGATGAAACACTGACATTGCTGTTGAAATTTATTATAAACCAATTAAAAGCAAGGAGGGAGCTCTCCCATCCACCTGAGAGAATAAATCTAGATCTTTAAAAACCACCAGCAACCACTTCTGATCAATTTTTACAGTAAAATCAGAACAGGGCTGAGGCTGATCTTGTTGAATCCTCCTTGCAGTCCCATCCTCCAGCCCTAGAAAATCCATGTTTGTCTGTATTTGCAGCCCAGCAGGAATTCCAAACCCTGCTGACCAAACACCTCTAAATGAACCTCAAAAATCAGGAATTCCAAACCCTCCTGACCAAACACCTCTAAATTAACCTGAAAATCAGGAATTCCAAACCCTGCTGACCAAACACCTCTAAATGAACCTCAAAAATCACGAATTCTAAACCCTCCTGACCACACCACCATCTAACCAAAAACGCCTCTAAATGAACCTCAAAATTAAGAATTCCAAACCCTCCTGACCAAACACCTAAATGAACCTCAAAATCAGGAATTCCAAACCCTCCTGACCAAATACTTCTAAATCAGGAATTCCTTATCCTCCTGACCAAACATCTCTAAATTAACCTCAAAATCAGGAATTACAAACCCTCCTGACCAAATACCTCAAAATCAAGAATTCCAAACCCTCCTGATCGAATACCTCTAAATCAGGAATTCCAAACCCTCCTGACCACACCACCACCTAACCAAACACCTAAATTAACCTCAAAAATCAGGAATTCCAAACCCTCCTGACCAAACACCTCAAAATCAGGAATTCCAAACCCTGCTGACCAACCACCTCTAAATGAACCTCAAAATCAAGAATTCCAAACCCTCCTGACCACACCACCACCTCTAAATGAACCTCCAAACTCTCCTTCTCCCGGCAGAACCCCAACCGCGAGTTTAACCCTTGCAAGGCTGGCTGGCGCTGGCGCTGTCACCTTGGCCGGACCCTGGTGGCCCCGAGCAGCTGGCCTGGGGGTGACTTACTTTCCGACTCGGGAATTGAGCTTGTTAGTGAGGAGCTGGTAGATGTGGTGATGCTCATGGAGGGGCTCATACCGTAACGGGGGTACGCTCCCGTCATGGCCGTGGTATGAGAGATCCACGCCGCGGGGTCGATCGGCCGCACCGGCTCAGCTGGGGAGGGAAAGGAGAGAGAACGGGGTCAGGGCTGAAGGAAATATCGGGGTTTTGAGAGGTTTTCTGCAGGAAATATCGGGGTTTTGAGAGGTTTTCTGCAGGAAATATCGGGGTTTTGAGAGGTCTGAGGGGGTTTAGCTTGTTGGCTGCTTGTTTGTCGGGTTTTATGAAGGGTTTTGTGGGAGTGAGGCCCTGTAGTGTGCACCACCTCAAAGGGACACCAAAACAGGGTCAGACTTGCAGCAAACAGCAAGATTTTGGAAGGTCTGAGGGGTTTTCTCTTGTTGTCTTGGTGTTTATCTGGTTTTCCTAAGGGTTTCACAGGAGTGAGGCCCTGTAGTGTGCACCACCACAAAGGAACACCAAAACGGAGCCAGACTTGGAGGAAATGCCAAGATTTTGGAAGGTCTGAGGGGTTTTCTCTTATTTTTTTGTCGTTTATCTGGTTTTATGAAGGGTTTTGTGGGAGTGAGGCCCCATAGTCTGCACCACCTCAAAAGGCACAGGAAACAGGGTCAGAGAGGCAGGAAATACTGAGATTTTGAGAGGTCTGAGGGGGTTTAGCTTGTTGTTTCTCTGGTTTTATTAAGGGTTTTGTGGGAGTGAGGCCCCATAGTCTGCACCACCACAAAGAAACACCAAAACAGCGTCAGACTTGCAGAAAATGCCAAGATTTTGGAAGGTCTGAGGGGTTTTCTCTTGTTTTCCTGTTGTTTATCTTGTTTTACTAAGAGTTTAATGGGAATGAGGCCCTCTAGTGTGCACCACTACAAAGAGGCAGCAAAAGGGGGTCAGACCTGCAGGAAATATCGGGGTTTTGAGAGGTCTGAGGGGGTTTGGCTTGTTTTTTATCTGGTTTTACTAAGGGTTTTGTGGGAGTGAGGCCCTATAGTCTGCACCACCACAAAGGGACACTAAAACAGGGCCAGACTTGGAGGAAATGCCAAGATTTTGGAAGGTCTGAGGGGTTTTCTCTTATTTTTTTGTTGTTTATCTGGTTTTCCTAAGGGTTTCACAGGAGTGAGCTGCCATATCCTGCACCAGACTATTGCATATTTTCGTCCCTCATCTTCTGTGCACTGGGAACAAACTGGTTCCAGCACAGCCCTCACCAGCAGGAGGCAGCTGTGTTTGTCAAATGAGCACAGTTCTTTTACTGCCACTGAAAATGAGACAATTTTCAAGGTGTTTTATGTGTATCAGTGGTGCTTACCTCAAATTAAAAAAAAAAATTCTATATGAATTCTCTCTAAGTGACAAAATGAGGGTTTTTAACACTTAGGATAATTATTCTCCAAATTTTCTATCAACTGAAGGGTTAAGATCACCCTCCAAAAGGTCAGGAGCTTGATCCAAAGATGTGAATCAAGAGAAAAACTCCCAGGAATTCAACAGGCAGTGGAATCTCAACAAAAATTACCTTAAACCCCAAAGCAAAAGTAAACCAATAAAAGAGCTGAACTTGCAGAATCTGTTAGCTGCCAAAATAGGTGGAAATATTGCAGACCTTGAGATGTGTACTCACCCCTGGGGATGGTGAAGTAACTCCTGGGAGTTGGGTCCCAGCATTTGGCTACTGTTAGGCTGATAGGTCTGGGGAGAAAAAACAGGTAGGGATGACTCTGAACTTTCCTACAGAGCTGGAACTGCTGCAAGAACTATTTGAAATAAATTTATTCCTATTTGAAATACATTTATTGGAATAAATTTATTATTCCCAACAGTTGTCAAGTACATTTTGACAATGGTTTTTGAGAAGCTTTAGAGTATTTTCAGTATGAAGCATATCAGGATGTTGCTGGTTTTGCCTAGGTGATGAGCACTGAAATTTGTTGGATGATCAGCTCTTGAGATATTAAAATGCTCATCACATAAACAAACAGAGCTGCTGGAACCAGGCAACTCCTCATTCCTGCTGGTTTTGGCCAGAACCAACCTCACCTATCCACCATTCACACTGAGAACTCAGAGCTGAGACCAGTCATGCTGGAGATCAAAATGCTGATTTCTCTGAGGTTTTCCTGACTGCACATTGGGGGATAAATAGGAAGAGGTTTTGTGATGTGCTCACCCTGGTTTGGAGACTATTTCCCGTAAAACCCGAACGGCATCGTCATTGCTCATGTTCTCAAAATTGACATCGTTCACCTGAGAGGAGGAAAGTTGGAAAAGGAAAAATTAAAAGGGGAAAAAAAGTTACAAGGGAAAAAAAAAGTTACAAGGAAAAGGAAAGTTAAGGATGTTTTAATTACTTAATTCAATCTCCCAATTTATTTGTTTTGTTACTTCTTCCACTCCTTTGAGCAGCTGCAGAAATGTCGTTTCTCCGAGCATACGGCAAAAAATCCCCGATTTCAGTGATCTTTGTGCCATGAACAAATCGAGTTCCCTGGTTCCTAAACCCCACGGAGCTGGCAGGCTGGCAGAGGCCAGCAGCAGGGTTTGGGGACAACAGGGACTCACCTGCAGCAGCATGTCCCCCGGCTCGATGCGCCCGTCGGCTGCCACCGCCCCTCCCTTCATGATGGAGCCGATGTAGATGCCACCGTCACCCCTGTCATTGCTCTGGCCCACAATGCTGATCCCAAGGAAGTTGTACTTCTCTGTTTGGACACAAAATGGATGGTGGGGAAGGGAAAAAAACAGCAGAGAATGTAGTTGGAATGACAGCCAAGACTGAGGCTGCTTCAGTTTTCAAATATCTCTCAACACATCAGCGGGGCCAGGTTGGAATTGCAGTGATCCCAGGCTGCTCTAATGGGGAATATCTGCCTGGCAGCTTCAGGGAAAGGCTGCTAAAGACAGGATTTTTTCATCCAAGACAGTGTTACGTTCCAAAAAAAACCAGCAAGAGGAACAGCACTGAAAAGACTTGTCCACACCTGGGAATTAGCACTGATCACATTGAGCAATTCCTGCTCCGCTTGTCACAGAGGCAGGAAGGGTTTGGTGCTGCTGGAAGGTGCTGAATTCATTGGCAGCCCTGCATATTTCTGCCTTGCTGAGCAGGGTTTTGGGGTTTTTTTGCAATCCCTCTGAGCTGTAGCAGTGAAATTGAATTTTTCTCTGGATTTCCAGAGGAGAAGTGACTAGGAGAGTCACCTTCCACAAGAGGCAGATGTTAGGTTGCCAAAAAATCCTATGTTCCAACCCTTTCCTCAGCAAAAAGGAACTGCAGCCTGGACTGACTAAATGCTAGCAGAGGTCACAGACAGACTGGCTGTGGTGATTTTAAATCTAATTAAGAGGTTTTATTAAGGTGACTGGGAGAGGCACCTTCCTCAAGAGGCAGATGTTAGGTAGAATGGAACACACAAGCAGCAGAAATGCAAACCTCCAGTGCCCTTCCAGCCTAATCCTTTCCCACTCAGTCCAAATCCTGGACTTCCAGCTCCTTCCCTGGAAGGAACACTGACCTGTTGGTGAAAATGGCTCAGAAATACCCAGTTTTGGATCAATTCTGGATTAGGGATCCAGGCACAGCAATAACTCTGAGCTGCCATTCCCTTTATTCACCTGCCATCCTTTCAAAGTACTCTCAAGAGCTCTCTCCCAGCTCCAAAGCTCCCACACCATCCCAAAATTCATCCCTACCACTTGAAATTCATCATAAAACCCACGGCTTGTCCTCTTACCCATGTTGAGTGTGACAGTGATGATGTTTAGGGACATGGTGGAGTCAGTGATGCTGCTGAACGAAGACGACTGCAAAACACAACAGAAACAATCTCAAGGTTTTAAATGGCTCAGAAAAAGAACTGTTGAGGATTAACTCATCAGGAATTATTAATAGGTTTCCAACTGAAAGGCATCTAGAAACTAATGTGGTTTCCTCAAAATTAATCTTCACTGAGAAACTTTAAGGAAAGAAATCTGAACCCAGTCTGCGATTTCTGCAAAGGTTTGATCACAAAACACACAGAGCACTTCCCTGTGTTGAGGTTTCTCAACTGAACTTCCCATGGAATCATTTCTGTGAATCCTGACTGAGGCTGACAGGATTTAAATCCTGCAGTGCCCAGTGGGGTGTGAATTATTGCACCCACAGCTCCTCCCCAAAGGGAGGAGTGAACAGCACATGACCCAGCAGGAAGTGAGAGCACAGAAAATGAAACACCAACATGGTTATCAAAGATCTTCCAAAACACCATCCTGTGCTACAATGTGTCAGCTCATTCTTTAATGGGTGAAGACTGATATTTATGGGAGAACAGAGCAGTTTCTTCTTCAGGATTCTGTCCTTGGGGTCACCCTGTGCTCCTGCCAAGGACTGGGACAGGAAAGGGCAAAGATTTGGGATTTCCTAGAAATTCAGAGTTCTCTTTCCAGCAGAATGCAGAGTATCTCACACCCCTTCCCACATCATAATGGAGCTTCTTGGAGAAGATAAGAAATAGGATCACTGAACAACAGTGAAAGGAGAATAGGAAAGGTGAAAAACTCAACTTTGGAACTGCAGAACTCCAAATGTAGTGTCGCTGTTGAGCCACTAGCAGAGAAAAAGACCCAGATTCTCAGCGTGGCAAGAAAAAAGCAATTTATTATTTTGATTCCAACTTATATAGATTTTTCAGAGGTCACTCAGATTGGTCAGTCAGAAACCTCCCCCTAGGCCTGACTGGCCAGGCCTGAACTGCCCAAATCTCGAGACACTGTTTTTAATAACATCCAAACTTTATCTTTGTTTATAAAACACAGGAGAAAATTCTCATGGGAAAGACCTGTGCTAGCCACAAAAGGGCAATGATTTGGGATTTCCTAGAAATTCAGAGTTCTCTTTCCAGCAGAATGCAGAGTATCTCACACCCCTTCCCACATCATAATGGAGCTGCTTGGAGAAATAAGAAATGGGATCACTGAACAGTGAAAAGAGAACGGGAAAGGTGAAAAACTGAATTTTGGAGTTGCAAAACTCCAAAAGTAGAGCTCCAGCCCAGCCTGGAGTTTTCCCAGTGAACCCAACAGTCCCAGACCTGTCCTGGATCCCTTCCTGAGCACTCAGAAATCTCATTTCACCTCCCTGGAGCAGCGCAGAGCTCAGCCTTACCCTGTCGATCTGCCGCATCCTCTGTTTCCTCCTCCGGCGCTTGTGCTTGCGGATGAGCCGCGACGAAGTGCTCTGCTCCGTGGAGCTGCTCAGCCTGGGGGGACAGCACAGGAAATGTCACCTGCAAGGCTGGAAATGTCACCTGCTCCGTGGAGCTGCTCAGCCTGGGGGGACAGCACAGGAAATGTCACCTGCAGGGCTGGAAATGTCACCTGCAAGGCTGGAAATGTCACCTGCAAGGCAGGAAATGTCACCTGCAAGGCTGGAAATGTCACCTGCTCCGTGGAGCTGCTCAGCCTGGGGGGACAGCACAGGAAATGTCACCTGCAAGGCTGGAAATGTCACCTGCACAGCAGGAAATGTCACCCTGCAAGGCTGGAAACGTCACCCTGCAAGGCTGGAAATGTCACCTGCAAGGCTGGAAATGTCACCTGCAGGGCTGGAAATGTCACCTGCAGGGCTGGAAATGTCACCCTGCAAGGCAGGAAATGTCACCTGAAAGGCTGGAAATGTCACCCTGCAAGGCAGGAAATGTCACCTGCAAGGCAGGAAATGTCACCCTGCAAGGCTAGAAATGTCACCCTGCAAGGCTGGAAATGTCACCCTGCAAGGCAGGAAATGTCACCCTGCAAGGCTGGAAATGTCACCCTGCAAGGCAGGAAATGTCACCCTGCAAGGCTAGAAATGTCACCATGCAAGGCTGGAAATGTCACCTGCAAGGCTGGAAATGTCACCTGCAAGGCTGAAAATGTCACCTGCAAGGCTGGAAATGTCACCCTGCAAGGCTGAGCTCTTGCTGGTGAGCTGGGCTTGGAGTTAGGGGTTAGATGTGGTTGAGAAAAGGGTTTTATTTTGGGGTTTTAATGGGATTTTAGGCACACGGTTCTCCAAAGAATGTGCTGAGATGAACTCACTGTGCAATGCAAACACAGTTTTTATAGATTTTTGCAAATTAGCAAATTAGTTTAGGATTTCTTAATGACAAGCTTAATAAATGAAGTAATGTTTCTTTTTAAATTTACCTTCTCAGGTGAATCCAATGGCATCAAACAGAAATTGCTAACAGATACCAGAGGAACAGTGAGTACAATTCACCTTCACTTCTGCTAAGTTTTATTTTGCTGTGGTTTTTTTTAGGCTCTTCAAACTTGTAGAATCTAAATATACCACATTTTACATCTAAACCTTTAAGATCTCTACGAGTTTGGAGCATTATTCACCCTCATTTTACACAGAGTGGAATGAGACAGAAGTGGATTTGCCCCAAATTTTAATTTCAGGAATCTGGAACAAAACTTATATTATGAAGATACCACCAAAGAGACATCTCTCCCCTATTTAGGATGTTAAAAATGGCAAAAAAAAACCCAAAAAACCCCAAAGCAATGCTCCATTATTAACCAAGATTTAAAAAATCCAACCTTACAGAACCCAAGTGAACTGCCACTGTCACACAGCAAACACTGACTTATTTTTTAATTCAATTTAATTTAATTTAATAAGTCAATTTAGTTTAATTAAATAAGGGTGACAGGTTTTTAGTGGAGGTATTAAGGGTAGGTTTGAGTTAATCAATAGCTTTTAATAAGTTTTGTAAATTATTTAGTGTTTTACTGGAGTAATATATTAAATATAAAATATAAAAATAGAAAATAATTATATAGTAATATAATTAGTGTTTTACTTGTATAATAGGTTGAGGAATAATTTATTTATTATTTTAAGGGATTTTTAAGGTGAATTTTGTTTGTTGCAATATAAAGTTGTAATTTGAGTTTTGTTCGTTGCAATATAAAGATTAAATTTATTACGAGAAAAATGGAAAAAGGTGAAATAGTTTCGCAATATAATAATTTGTTGTTAGTAGTATAATATTTATATAATGATACAGGAATATTGCTGAAAATTGTTGTTGAATTTCTTTTAAAATATATGTTAAGAATGGCAAAAAAAACCCCAAAAAACCCAAAGCAATGCTCCATTATTAACCAAGATTTAAAAAATCCAACCTTACAGAACCCAAGTGAACTGCCAATGTCACACAGCAAACACTGACTTATTTTTTAATTCAATTTAATGTAATTAAATAAGTCTATTTAATTTATTAAATAAGGGTGACAGGTTTTTAGTGGAGATATTAAGGGTAGGTTTGAGTGAATGAATAGCTTTGAATAATTTTTGTAAATTATTTAGTGTTTTACTGGAGTACTATAATATATTAAATATAAAAATAGAAAATAATTATATAGTAATATAATTAGTGTTTTACTTGTTGTATAATAGGTTGAGGAATAATTTATTTATTATTTTAAGGTATTTTTAAGGTGAATTTTGTTTGCTGCAATATAAAGTTGTAATTTAAGTTTGAATTTTGTTAGTTGGAATATAAAGAATAAATTTATTATGAGAAAAATGGAAAAAGGTAAAATGGTTTTGCAATATAATAATTTATATTGCAAAACCATTATATTATTTCTATAGTATAATAATAATATACAGTAATAATATATATTAATAATATATAAATAATATATATGACTATAATATATATAATATATATTATATATTAATATATATCATATATATTAATAAAATATATATGTTTATATATTTTTAAAACATATTCATATATATTAATATACATTAATATATTAATTAAAATATATTACTATATTAATAAAAATATATAAATAAAAAGCAATAATATATGTAATATATATTATTTATATAGTGCATTATTATAGAATGATACAGTAATATTGCTGAAAATGGTGGTTGAATTGGTTGAAAAATAAATGTAAAATGGGGTGTGAATCTCCTGCCTTTCCCTTGGAATTCACTCAACTATTCCAGGCATGAGAACCTCACACACTCCTCCTTCCCCTCCCCAAATGAAGAGCCAAGAGGTGGGATTTGTTCAAAAAGAGATCCAAAATGGGATAATTCCTGGCTGGTGGAACAGCTCAGCCAGCAGCTGGGGCTGGGAGGTTTTACCTCACAATAAAATAAAATAAAATAAAATAAAATAAAATAAAATAAAATACAATAAAATAAAAAATACAATAAAATAAAATAATAAAATAAAAAATACAATAAAATAAAAAATACAATAAAATAAAATACAATAAAATAAAATAAAATAAAATACAATAAAATAAAATACAATAAAATAAAATACAATAAAAAATACAACACAATAAAATAAAATAAAACAAAATAAAATAAAATAAAATAAAATAAAATAAAATAAAGAGATTTCAGACACAGAGCTCCCAAAATTGGGATTATTCAACATTCACCTCCCCTGAAAAGCACCAAGGATTGACTCAAAAACCTTTTCCTGCCAATATTCTCCCTTTTCCTGCTTCCTCTCCCATCTCCTTCTCCTCCTCTTCCCTCCCAGGATTCTGCAAAAACTCCCCAATTTAGGGGAATTTGGGCAAAACCAAGACATGTTGCTCACTCCACAGTGAAGCAACAAAAGAGGATTTTTCTTGGAAATTAAACCAGCAAAAGCAGAATTTCTTAGCAAATCTGCAGTTCTGTGATAACAGGTGAGAAGCCAAGTTGTTGTTTCTTGTGTTTTTTCCCATTTTGCTCAGTATTAAGAGAAGAAAAAAATTTTTTTCAAAAATAGATCCAAAATGTGATAATTCCTGGTTGGTAGAACAGCTCAGCCAGCACCTGGGGCTGGGAGGTTTTACCTCACAATAAAATAAAATAAAATATAAAATAAAATAAAATAAAATACAATACAATAAAATAAAATAAATACAATAAAATACAATAAAATACAATAAAATAAAATAAAATAAAATAAAAAATACAATAAAATAAAATAAAATACAATAAAAATACAATAAAATAAATAAATAAAATAAAATAAAATAAAATAAAATAAAATAAAATAAAGAGATTTCAGACACAGAGCTCCCAAAATTGGGATTATTCAACATTCACCTCCCCTGAAAAGCACCAAAGATTGACTCAAAAACCTTTTCCTGCCAAGATTCTCCCTTTTCCTGCTTCCTCTCCCATCTCCTTCTCCTCCTCTTCCCTCCCAGGATTCTGCAAAAACTCCCCAATTTAGGGGAATTTGGGCAAAACCAAGACATGTTGCTCACTCCACAGTGAAGCAACAAAAGAGGATTTTTCTTGGAAATTAAACCAGCAAAAGCAGAATTTCTTTGCAAATCTCTGCAGTTCTGTTCCAAGTTGTTCTTTCTTGTGTTTTTCCCATTTTGCTCATTATTAAGAGCAGAAAAATGAGAAATCAGCTCTAGAAAATCCCCATTTCAGGTTTGGTTCAAGAGGACAAACAACATTTCAGACCAAAATTGGAGCTAAACCATCCTCTGGGCTCTGTGGCACTAAAATGACGATCAGAAATCTCTGCAGAAATGGTTTTTTTTACACCAAATTTCATGTAGTTGTGGCAAATTTCATCACCTCTCCTTGTGATTTCTGCTCAACCCAGAGATTTAATCCTTTTTGAATATCCTTAATATTCTGGGAGCATCTGGATGCTGAACAGCACCTCAGAGCTGCTCTGAGGAGGAATATTTTGCTCTCTGAAGCATCCCCAGAAATACTGAGGGAAAGTTGTTGTTATTGCAGTCTGATGAGCAAAACAAGAGGGTAAATTTGAGTTTTTGAGGCGAATAAAGAGCGAAGATGAGAAACAAAGCTGGAGTTGTCACTGCTAATGATGTCCTGCAGCAGCTGCTGCCCAAAATCCTGAATGCATTTCTAACACAAAGGTCAATCAAAACCACAGAAGAGATTTTTAAAAATATTGTAATATTATTTAAAAATATTTTATAAAATATTTTAAAAAATATTTAAAAAAAAATTTTTTAAAATGCTGTAATAATAGTGATGATAATAATAATAGTAATAATATTAGTAATAATAGTATTTTTTGTCCATTCTACAATCCTCAAAGGAAGGGATAAAAAGGAAATATTTTTTGAAGAAAGCTTATTCATATATGGGTTAAAAAGGAATTCTGGTAATTTCTTAAAAGAGAAATAAACACTTTTTTTTTGCAGTGAATTATTTTAGTCTCACTGAACTGAGAGCAGCAATTGCTGACAAGAATCCTACAGATTCCTCAGATCTGTTAGACTTTTACTTGATGAAGAGAAGACAGAAAAAAGACTTTTGCTGTGAAGTTCACTACATCACCCTGGGTTCAAAATCCTACCTGCAAACAGCACAGTTACATCAGGTATTAGTTATATCCATTCTAACTAAATAGAAAAATATATAAAATATATAAAAATATCTTTTATATAAATATATTTTATAAAAATATATTTTATATAAATATATTTTATACAAATACATTTATATAAATATATTTATATAAATATATTTTATATAAATATATTTTATAAATATATTTATATAAATATATTTTATATAAATATATTTTATAAATATATTTTATATAAATATATATAAAATTATACTAAAATATACTATAAAAATATACTATAAAAATATACTATAAAAATATACTATAAAAATATACTATAAAAATATACTATAAAAATACACTATAAAAATACACTATAAAAATACAGTTATATCAATTCAGTTCTAGCAAACTTTGAAAATAAAGGAAATAAACTGTACTCCCCCTGTCCTTCTGCACTATCCTGGAGCACCTGGGAACACCTTAATCCCCCCAAAACAAAGCATTATTTTCCCTCTGAATGCACCACAACTCCCTCGGGCTGGCAATGACCCAGCTGTGCTCAGAGTGACAACAAAAAGAAATGAAAATAAAACTCAGAAAAGCATCCCAACCTCGTCCCTGCTGATCTCCAGCTGCTCTCCTCCCTCAGCACCTCCTCCCTGCACCAACCCCTTCCCAAAGGGAGCTGCCAGGACCCCAAAAACTCACCCCTCAGCCCCCAGCCTGCTGTCCCCAGCAGCTCTGGCACTGTCACCTGCTGTCCCCAGCAGCTCTGGCACTGTCTCCAGGTGTCCCCAGCAGCTCCGGCACTGTCTCCTGCTGTCCCCAGCAGCTCTGGCACTGTCTCCTGCTGTCCCCAGCAGCTCTGGCACTGTCACCTGGTGTCCCCAGCAGCTCTGGCACTGTCTCCTGCTGTCCCCAGCAGCTCTGGCACTGTCTCCTGCTGTCCCCAGCAGCTCTGGCACTGTCTCCTGGTGTCCCCAGCAGCTCTGGCACTGTCTCCTGGTGTCCCCAGCAGCTCTGGCACTGTCTCCTGGTGTCCCCAGCAGCTCTGGCACTGTCTCCAGGTGTCCCCAGCAGCTCTGGCACTGTCTCCAGGTGTCCCCAGCAGCTCTGGCACTGTCTCCTGGTGTCCCCAGCAGCTCTGGCACTGTCTCCTGGTGTCCCCAGCAGCTCTGGCACTGTCTCCAGGTGTCCCCAGCAGCTCTGGCACTGTCTCCTGGTGTCCACAGCAGCTCTGGCACTGTCTCCTGGTGTCCCCAGCAGCCCTGGCACTGTCTCCTGCTGTCCCCAGCAGCCCTGGCACTGTCTCCTGCTGTCCCCAGCAGCTCTGGCACTGTCTCCAGGTGTCCCCAGCAGCTCTGGCACTGTCTCCAGGTGTCCCCAGCAGCTCTGGCACTGTCTCCTGGTGTCCCCAGCAGCTCTGGCACTGTCTCCTGGTGTCCCCAGCAGCTCTGGCACTGTCACCTGGTGTCCCCAGCAGCTCTGGCACTGTCTCCAGGTGTCCCCAGCAGCTCTGACACTGTCTGCTGCTGTCCCCAGCAGCTCTGGCACTGTCTGCTGGTGTCCCCAGCAGCTCTGGCACTGTCACCTGCTGTCCCCAGCAGCTCTGGCACTGTCTCCTGGTGTCCCCAGCAGCTCTGGCACTGTCTCCTGCTGTCCCCAGCAGCTCTGGCACTGTCTCCTGGTGTCCCCAGCAGCTCTGGCACTGTCTCCTGGTGTCCCCAGCAGCTCTGGCACTGTCTCCAGGTGTCCCCAGCAGCTCTGGCACTGTCTCCTACTGTCCCCAGCAGCTCTGGCACTGTCTCCATCTGCTCCCTGCCTGCTTTTCCTCTCCCCAACCTCTCCCTGCCAGCAGCATCTCCTCTCTGCCCCACAACACCATCCCTGCCTACCTGGCAGCATTCCTGCCTCTGGTTCTTCCTGCCTAGCTGGCCTGGCAGCTCTGCCCTCTGCCAAAATAAAAACTCCTGCCCCAACCTCCTGGGGGAAAGGCAGGCAGCAGCTTCGAAGAATTTCTTCCTTTGCCAGCTCAGATTCGGGAAGTTGGGTTTGGTTTTGTTCAGGAGGATTTTGCTGGGGTTGCTCAGAGCTGATCCTGCCCCAGTGCAGAGCTGGCTGCCATGGGAAAGATTCATTTAGTTACCTGAAGCCATACATGGGCTGCAGGGGTGGTGATGTTGTTGTTGTGGGTTTGATTTTTGGGGAGGGAAAGCTTTAGGAAGGCTCAGGGTGCATTCAGGGTAAAGACATCCTGTCAACCTTCTCTGCACAGAATATCCAGGTGATATTCCTGCTTTTTCCCTAACTGCAAAGCTGGCTGCCATGGGAATGATTAATTTATTTACCTGAAGCCCTACATGGGCTGCAGGGGTGGTGATGTTGTGGGTTTGATTTTTGGGGAGGCTCAGGGTGTATTCAGGGCAAGGATGATCCTGTCAACCCTCTCTGCACAGAAATATCCAGGTGATATTCCTGCTTTTTCCCCTAACTGCATAGCTGGCTGCCATGGGCAGGAATAATTTATTTACCTGAAGCCCTACATGGGCTGCAGGGGTGATGATGTTGTTGTGGGTTTGATTTTTGGGGAGGTTCAGAGTGCATTCAGGGCAAGGATGATCCTGTCAACCTTCTCTGCACAGAAATATCCAGGTGATATTCCTGCTTTTTCCCTGGCTGCCATGGGAAGGATTAATTTATTTACCTGAAGCCCTAAATGGGATGCAGGGGTGGTGATGTTGTTGTTCTGGGATTGATTTTTAGGGAGGGAAAGCTTTAGGAAGGCTCAGGGTGCATTCAGGGTAAAGACATCCTGTCAACCTTCTCTGCACAGAATATCCAGGTGATATTCCTGCTTTTTCCCCCTAACTGCACGCTGGCTGCCATGGGAAGGATTAATTTATTTACCTGAAGCCCTAAATGGGCTGCAGGGGTGGTGATGTTGTTCTGGGTTTGATTTTTGGGGAGGCTCAGGGTGTATTCAGGGCAAGGATGATCCTGTCAACCTTCTCTGCACAGAAATATCCAGGTGATATTCCTGCTTTTTCCCTGGCTGCCATGGGAAGGATTAATTTATGTACCTGAAGCCCTAAATGGGATGCAGGGGTGGTGATGTTGTTGTGGGTTTGATTTTTAGGGAGGGAAAGCTTTAGGAAGGCTCAGAGTGCATTCAGGGTAATGATGATCCTGTCAGCATTCCCTGCAGAGGAATATCCAGGTGATATTCCTGCTTTTTCCCCCTAACTGCAGAGCTGGCTGCCATGGGAATGATTAATTTAGTTACCTGAAGCCCTACATGGGCTGCAGGGGTGGTGATGTTGTTCTGGGTTTGATTTTTGGGGAGGCTCAGGGTGTATTCAGGGTAATGATGATCCTGCCAGCATTCCCTGCAGAGGAATATCCAGGTGATATTCCTGCTTTTTCCCTGGCTGCCATGGAAATGATTAATTTATTTACCTGAAGCTCCAAATGGGCTGCAGGGGTGGTGATGTTGTTGTTGTGGGTTTGATTTTTAGGGAGGGGAAGCTTTAGGAAGACTCAGGGTGCATTCAGGGTAAAGACATCCTGCCAACCCTCTGTGCACAGGAATATCCAGGTGATATTCCTGCTCTTTCCCTGGCTGCCATGGGAATGATTAATTTATTTACCTGAAGCCCAAAATGGGCTGCAGGGGTGTTTGTTGTTTTTGTGGGATTGATTTTTAGGGAGGAAAGGAGGGCTTGGAGCCCTAAAAGCTCTAGGAAGGCTCAGGGTGTATTCAGGGCAAGGATGATCCTGTCAACCTTCTCTGCACAGAAATATCCAGGTGATATTCCTGCTTTTTCCCTGGCTGCCATGGGAATGATTAATTTATTTACCTGAAGCCCTAATGGGCTGCAGGGGTGTTTGTTGTTTTTGTGGGTTTGATTTTTACGGAGGAAAGGAGGGCTTGGAGCCCTAAAGGCTCTAGGAAGGCTCAGGGTGCATTCAGGCTAAGGACTGATCCTGTCAAAGTTCTCTGCACAGAAATATCCAGGTGATATTCCTGCTTTTTTCCCCTAACTGCAGAGCTGGCTGCCATGGGAAGGATTAATTTAGTTACCTGAAGCCCAAAATGGGCTGCAGGGGTGGTGATGTTGTTCTGGGTTTGATTTTTAGGGAGGGAAAGCTTTAGGAAGGCTCAGGGTGCATTCAGGGTAAAGACATCCTGTCAACCTTCTCTGCACAGAAATATCCAGGTGATATTCCTGCTTTTTCCCCCTAACTGCAGAGCT
Source organism: Lichenostomus cassidix (assembly GCF_008360975.1). Taxonomy (NCBI): domain Eukaryota; kingdom Metazoa; phylum Chordata; class Aves; order Passeriformes; family Meliphagidae; genus Lichenostomus; species Lichenostomus cassidix. Next base: position 1,880,875 of record NC_139501.1, read on the forward strand.
GGCTGCCATGGGAAGGATTAATTTATTTACCTGAAGCCCTAATTGGGCTGCAGGGGTGGTGATGTTGTTGTGGGTTTGATTTTTGGGGAGGCTCAGAGTGTATTCAGGGCAAGGATGATCCTGCCAGCATTCCCTGCAGAGGAATATCCAGGTGATATTCCTGCTTTTTCCCTGGCTGCCATGGGAATGATTAATTTATTTACCTGAAGCCCAAAATGGGCTGCAGGGGTGTTTGTTGTTTTTGTGGGATTGATTTTTAGGGAGGGAAGGAGGGCTTGGAGCCCTAAAGGCTCTAGGAAGGCTCAGGGTGCATTCAGGGTAATGATGATCCTGTCAGCATTCCCTGCAGAGGAATATCCAGGTGATATTCCTGCTTTTTCCCTAACTGCAGAGCTGGCTGCCATGGGAATGATTAATTTATTTACCTGAAGCCCTACATGGGCTGCAGGGGTGGTGATGTTGTTCTGGGTTTGATTTTTGGGGAGGCTCAGGGTGTATTCAGGGCAAGGATCATCCTGCCAACCTTCTGTGCACAGGAATATCCAGGTGATATTCCTGCTCTTTCCCTGGCTGCCATGGGAAAGATTAATTTATTTACCAGAAGCCCTAAATGGGCTGCAGGGGTGGTGATGTTGTTGTTGTGGGTTTGATTTTTGGGGAGGGAAAGCTTTAGGAAGGCTCAGGGTGTATTGGGGTGTTGTTTTTGGGGTTGGTGTTTTGTTTTTTTGGGTGGTGTGGGGGTTTTTTTTTGGTTTGGGTGGGGGTGGTGTGTTTGGGTGGCTGCCATGGGAAGGATTATTTAGTTACCTGAAGCCCTAAATGGGCTGCAGGGGTGGTGATGTTGTTGTGGGTTTGATTTTTGGGGAGGTCAGGGTGATTCAGGGAAGGATGATCCTGCAGCTCTGTGCAAGAATATCCAGGTGATATTCCTGCTTTTCCCTTTTCCATTTAAGGATGATTTTTTATATCTCCAGGTGGGCTTCAGGTTGGTTTGGTTTGGTGAGGACATTAAAGCTCATCTCATTCCAACCCCTGTGCACATGCACTGAAATATCCAGGTGATATTCCTGCTTTTTCCCCCTAACTGCAGAGCTGGCTGCCATGGGAATGATTAATTTAGTTACCTGAAGCCCTAATTGGGCTGCAGGGGTGGTGATGTTGTTCTGGGTTTGATTTTTGGGGAGGCTCAGGGTGTATTCAGGGGAAGGATAATCCTGCCAACCCTCCCTGCAGAGGAATATCCAGGTGATATTCCTGCTTTTTCCCTAACTTTTCCACTTCCAGAAGCATGATTTTTATATCTCCAGGTGTTGGCAACTTCACCATGGAACCATAAAATGGTTTGGTTTGGTGAGGACCTTAAAGCTCACCTCATTCCAACCCCTGCACAGAAATATCCAGGTGATATTCCTGCTTTTTCCCTAACTTTTCCATTTCCACAAGGATGATTTTTTATATCTCCAGGTGGAATTGTGGAATGGTTTGGTTTGCTAAGGACCTTAAAGCTTATCTTGTACCAACCCCTGCCATGTGCAGGAACTCCTTCCACTTCCCTGGGACTGCAAAATGATTTCCTGGAATTAATTCAGGACCAAATATTAATTCAGGACCAAATATTCAGTGTCCATTCAGTCACCTTTTTAACCCTTTGGCAACCCAATGCCTTTACTCAGAATTGTGAGGTCTCCAAGCCCTGACCAACTTCAAACCCAAGAGATCCACCAAGATCCACGAGCTGATCATTTTTCTGACACACCAAGGGGTTCAGGATCTCCAGGATTCACTGCTCTCTGCTGTTTTTATTAAAAATCCCATGCTGTGCCTTATTTGTTTCAGACCCACCAGAGATCTGACAAACCCATCATGGATTTTCACAGTCCACTGCAAAAAACAACAACTCTAGAGGCAGAGTGCAGAGAATGTGGCCAGGAAAAGGAAAAAAAAATAGTTTAGATTGATTTTACATCCTTGAAAACAACTATTTCAAATCCAAGAAATGCATTAGCTTCAAGACTTCTTAAAGAAAAACAAAAATAACTTTAGATATTAACAAAGGTGCCTTGAAATGAGAGGTTTTTTTCCCAAGAAGGAATAATTCACACTCTGTGTCTGCACAGAAAGAAAGAAATAATGAAGAAGCCACAAATATATGGGCAGCCCAGCCTGCCTTTGCAAGAGAATTAATTTGATGAATTCCTGAACTGCTCACAGGTCTCACACTATGCAATTACCCAGGAATTCCTTTATAATTGAGCTCCAGTGAAGTGCACACTTATTAGGAACCTCTGCTGACAGTGTTTGGGTTTAATATTCACACCATTACTTTATAAACAGCCAGGCAGTTGCACAGTGCTTTGATGTCCAAATGTGGCCATTCTTGCTGTTCAAAGGAGAGGAACAGAACTTTCCTTTCAACTCTAGCAGTGGTTTGGCCAGTTTGGACAGTGACCCAATAACTGAGCTGATTCTAATATCCAACACGACTTTGTAGCTGCAAAAGAAGGTCTTGAAGTCAGGGTTTAGGTCCTGAAATCAGGGTTTAGGTCCTGAAGTCAGGATTGAGGTCCTGAAGTCAGGATTGAGGTCCTGAAGTCAGGATTGAGGTCCTGAAGTCAGGATTGAGGTCCTGAAGTCAGGATTGAGGTCCTGAAGTCAGGATTGAGGTCCTGAAATCAGGATTCAGGTCCTGAAGTCAGGATTGAGGTCCTGAAATCAGGATTCAGGTCCTGAAATCAGGATTCAGGTCCTGAAGTCAGGATTCAGGTCCTGAAATCAAGATCCAGGTCCTGAAATCAGGATTTAGGTCCTGAAATCAGGATCAAGGTCCTGAAGTCAGGATTCAGGTCCTGAAGTCAGTCAGGATTGAGGTCCTGAAGTCAGTCAGGATTTAGGTCCTGAAATCAGGATTCAGGTCCTGAAATCAGGATTCAGGTCCCGAAATCAGGATTCAGATCCTGAAGTCAGTCAGGATTCAGGTCCTGAAGTCAGTCAGGATTCAGGTCCTGAAATAAGGATTTAGGTCCTGAAGTCAGGATTCGGGTCCTGAAATCAGCACCAAACATTCAGAGTTCGTTCAGTCACCCTTTCAGCATTTTGGAAACCCTTTGCCTTGTTACTGATGAATTACCGGCGCTCAAGTCACATGGGGGGAAAAAAGGAATGAAAGGAGAAATGAAAAAATAAAATTTTTTAAAAGGAGGGGTGGAAAGAGGGGAGAAAAAAGAGAAGAAGGAATCAAAAAAGCCCAAGAGCAGATGGAAAGAGCTCTGTGGCTGGGGCAGGGCTGTACCTGCTGGTGTTGTCATCGTCCTCAGAGTCGATGAAGCTGCTGGACTCCAGCTCGCTGCTCATCATGGTGGAGGAGCTGTCATAGCCAGGGGGATGCTCCCGGTGCCTGTCCAGTTTGGGGTGCCCGTTGATCCTGGGGACTGGGAAAGCACAAAAAACAGAGTTACAGCCAAAAAGGAACAGGATGCTCCCAGTGCCTGTCCAGTTTGGGGTGCCCGTTGATCCTGGGGACTGGGGAAACACAAAGAAACAGAGTTACAGCCAAAAAGGAACAGTCTGCTCCCAGTGCCTGTCCAGTTTGGGGTGCCTGTTGATCCTGGGGACTGGGGAAACACAGGAAAGAAGAGTTACAGCCAAAAAGGAACAGGATGGTCGTGGTGCCTGTGCAGTTTGGGGTGCCCATTGATCCTGGGGACTGGGAAAGCACAAAAAACAGAGTTACAGCCAAAAAGGAACAGCCTGTCCAGTTTGGGGTGCCCACTGGGAAAGCACAGGAGAGGAGAGTTACAGCCATAAAGAATAGGATGCTCCCAGTGCCTGTCCAGTTCCCAGTCCCCATTGATCCTGGGGACTGGCAAAGCACAAGGAAACAGAGTTACAGGCAAAGAGGAACAGCCTGCTCACTGTGCATGTCCAGCTTGGGGTGCCCATTGATCCTGGGGACTGGGGAAACACAAGGAAAGTGATTTACAGGCAAAAAGGAACAGGATGCTCCCAGTGCCTGTGCAGTTTGGGGTGCCCATTGATCTGGGGACTGGGGAAGCACGAGGAAAGTGATTTACAGGCAAAAAGGAACAGCCTGCTCACAATGCCTGTCCAGTTTGGGGTGCCTGTTGATCCTGGGGACTGGGGAAGCACAGGACAGGAGAGTTACAGCCAAAAAGGAACACTCTGTCCAGTTTGGGGTGCCATTGATCCTGGGGACTGGGAAAGCACAAGGAAAGTGATTTACAGCCAAAAAGGAACAAGATGCTCCCAGTGCCTGTGCAGTTTGGGGTGCCATTGATCCAGTGGGGAAGCACAAGGAAACAGAGTTACAGCCAAAAAGGAACAGCCTGCTCACAATGCCTGTCCAGTTTGGGGTGCCCATTGACCCTGGGGACTGGGGAAGCACAAGGAAACAGAGTTACAGGCACTGGGAGCAGCAGGGCAGTGGTGGAGGAGAAGCTTTCTGCCAAAATGAGATGTGTGCAGAACCTGATCCCACTCAGCAGCTGGAGAACCTTCTGTCCTGCATTTCCCTGCCTTGTAGTCCCAGCAGCACAGAAACCCTTAAAACAACATTTCTGGATGAATTTTATGAATATCTCACCCATAAAACCACCTTTAACTTGCCTAAGAATGCCTTGTATACACATTATACACATTGTGTTTCTCAGTGTGTTTCCACTTTGACGAGTTTTGCACCCAAAATCCTATTAATCCAAAGCAATACCCTTTTTCCCTTCACTGCTGTGTCTGCTTTGTATTTCCACCAGCTGAGAGACAACACCCTGACTGGCCTTGGGACTCCAAAAACAGCCTCCAAAATCCCTTCACCCCACAGGCTCCACCTTCCTGTTCCAGCTGTTTTCCCATCCCAGCTGTTCCCCTATCCCAGCAGTTTTCCCATCCAGCTGTTTTGCCATCCAGCTGTTCTCTCATTCCAGCTGTGTTCCCATCCCAGCTGTTTCCCCATCCCAGCTGTTCTCCCATCCCAGCCCTTCTGCAGATCCCTTGCCACAAGCCATGGTAAAACCCCACACACTGCAGCACAGAGAGGAAACCTGCAGCCAAAAAAGAGAAATCTCCTCTTCCCAAACCTTTGGGACCTCCAAGGCCATATTTCTCCCCAGACTGCAGCTCACCCCACAGCAGAGAAACACCAATGCCAACACTCCCCATCTGCAGGCTTGTCAGCAACCCAGCAGCAGCTCTAAAACATCCCTCAACACCCAAAAAAAACCCCCTTGTTTCTTAATTACCTCCCTAATTAGAGCTTCCAGATTCCCCTTTCCCTCTCCTGCTCAGCAGGCTGATGGTGGAGCTTTGTTCCTGCCAGCAAGAGGTCCCCACCACATGTGCCAGGCAGACCTCCCAGGGCCCTAATTAACATCCTCACTCTGCTCTCCCTTAATGAGGCTCTGCCAACTTCCCAGAGCAATGAGGAGTTTTGGTGCTTGAAGAGAGAAATCATCTGACATCCTGATTTTTTTTCCCATCCCAGATCAGTTTTCCTGAAGGTTTTTTTGGTGGTTCTGCAGTGTCACACACCTCCAAAAAGGAGGTTTTTTATGGTTCCTTGAGCCACCATGTTATATTAGCAGGAATTATTTTTGAATCAGGGAATACACAAGCTCAGAAAAAGATTTATTGTTTTCTGCACTTAAAGTAGGAATGGAATTTAAGGGAAATAAATGAGTGGAAGAGCTTGGAGATGCCCCAGCCTGTGTTGGTGTCAGAGGGAATCACAACCTCTGTGCTCCAAAATCCTCTGCATTTCCAATGGGAAAGAGGTGTGAAAACACTGTCAGGTCACCAGTTTTGTCCCACACCTCCCAGCTGTGGAGTATTTATATAAATCAATATTAATCAGGGCCTAATTACCCACAGGAATTCAGCAGAAACAGCTTTTCTGTGGTGAGTAACTCTGCAACAATGCAGGAAAACATCCACAGTGGTAATTAGCACTGGTAATTAGGGAGAATGTGGGGAATTTACTATCAGCCAGATTCCAAATCAAACCTTCTGGGAATTTACCATCAGCCTCTGGATCCAAATCAAACCTCTGGGAATTTACCATCAGCCAGACTCCAAACCTCTGGGAATTTACCATCAGCCTCACTCCAAATCAAACCTCTGGGAATTTACCATCAGCCAGACTGCAAATCAAACCTCTGGGAATTTACCATCAGCCAAACTCCAAACCTCTGGGAATTTACCATCAGCCAAACTCCAAACCTCTGGGAATTTACCATCAGCCTCTGGATCCAAATCAAACCTCTGGGACTGAAAGCTGGGAACATTCTCCACTAAAATTAGGAAATTATTTTTTGTAAATTAAAATGGAAAGTGGCACAGAAAAGTTGTTGAGTGTCCCTTCTCTCCCCTGGGGTTTTGCCAACCTTAATTCTGTGGAACTTCTCAATTCCACAGTGGGTTCAGATTGTTTGAAAACACCTTAAAACAGGTTTGAACTCAGAGTTTCTCTGTTCCTCAGCACCTTTTCTCACTTCACTTGTCCCACCTTGCAACAAGAAC
>NC_139501.1:2487900-2770244 GCF_008360975.1 Lichenostomus cassidix
AGGCTGTTCCATGAGGATCTTAAACAACGATAATAAAAAAAAACCAAACCCAAACCAATACCCAAAGCAGGCAGAAGCGGATGGTCCAAGGCCAGCTCACTCCCATCTGTCACAGAGGGTGAGATTGCACATCCCAGCAGTGTAATTGCCACCCACAGCTGCACCTCCACACCCCACGCTCCCTTCCCCCTCCTGCCAGCATCCCCACCCGGCAAGCCAGAAAGAAACAGTTCTGTGGTAACGTGGAGTTTCTTCTCGTTAATTGTTCGGGGTGAATCTGTAAAAGAACACGGAGTTCATGCCCCAACCACTTCCCTAGAGTCTGGTATTATAAGAATCTGATTTCTTTCCTCTTTTGCTGACGAGACAGATTGAAAGTGTATTTTACGGGCACACCCTTTCAGGTTTCTCTATCTCCTCGCTTGCATTAATTTTTAATCACTTCCTCCAGTTGACATGCAACAACGCCTCTGAGGACTGGCTGGATTTATTCTCAGGCAGGCACTGCTCAGCCTTTATCAAAAAATCTAAGGTGACATGACCTTAAAAACGTCAGAAAATGGATTCTAATTTCAGATAGGCTGGTGTGTTTTGGCTTCAGGGGAGCAACACGAGCTTCCCCGAGATGGGAATCTGTCCACAAAAACACCCCTTGCACTGGAGAGCAAATCCAGGCTTCTGGGTTTCCTGGGCTATCACATGTGCTTGTTAGCAGAGGATTCCTTGTGCAATTGTGGAATTATGGAAGTGCTGCCCAGTTTTCAGGCAAGAGAGAAAGGTCCTGCTGGTTCATGAACCCTGTTGTTCTGAAGTTTTAAACTCAACAAGCGAAGTGAATACTTGGGAGGATGTGAATGTGTGTGTATGGATATGGATTCACAGGGTCTGTATGAAATACTCCATAGATGATTGAAGATGCAGTTTCATTTCCCAGGTGATGTGCCAAATTCATTCCAATTAACTCGACAACCAGCACGGGGGAAGGGGGATTTATATATTTAGTGTCAGTAACCTTTCCACACTTTGAAAAGTAGCCAGCCCTGCGTCTATGGGATCCCAACGCTCCTTAATGCCCAGTTCCCAGGCACTGTGGGGGCAGTTTTTAGTGCTGGACCCTTGCTCTCCGTCTAGCAGCCTTTGGGGTGAGAATGGAGTCTCATGGGGTGAGAAATCGGGTCAGAAACCCGAAAGAAGCTTCAGGTGAGCCCGGGATGGAGTCCCTGGACACCTGCACACCCCGAAATGCAGAGAGCAGCAGCTCTGCCCACGCAGGTGCTCCTTTAAACCACTGCTGGGGGTTGCCTGTCCTGCAGGCACGAGAGGAAGTCATGCGGTGCTGCTGAATGGATTTGCCTTGGACACAATCCCAGCCGGGGAAATTGTGTGACAATTTTAGGGCAAAGGTTCCCCTTGGGTGACATTCGACAGTATTTCAAATATCCCGTGTGCGTTCCCCGGCCCGGCCCTCCTCCGCCTCGAGACAAATCAGGCTGCGGAGAATTAATGAGCTGCTGGCTGGGGATGCCCCGCGCGTCGCGGGGTGACAAACGGGTGACAAAGGGGGTGACAAAGGAGCGGCGGGTGCGGGCCGGGCCGGGCAGCCTCCTTTACGGAGCCCATGCGCGATCCCCCGGGAGCAAGACCGCCTGGGAAAGGCCACGCCACATCCCCGCAGCGGGATGTCGTGCCGGAAAAGCAGCCAGGGCTGCAGAGGCCGGCAGGGAGCCCAGGCTCCCCCGGCTCCTCCAGGGATGCCTGCGGGATGCGTCAGCGGCGGCAGCCGGGGCGGGCGGGCGCGGGGCGGAACAGCCGCAGTCTGGGCTCCAGCCTCCTGGCTAGACTGGAGAAACTTCTAATTGAGTTCCTGAGCCTCCCCTCCCCTCCCTGCAGCTCAGCTGAAAAACACCCTGGCTCCCAGCCATGCCCTTTCGCAGTGACCTTGCCTGCAAATAGCGCGCAGGAATTTTTACAGGCGCTGTGCACTTGGAAAAAGGGCTGGGGGGTGACAGCAGGGAGCTGGGGAGGGGGTGCTGGTCCCTCTGCTTTAAAAGCCAAATCCATCAGCTTCCCTTGTCAACCTTCTCCCCTTCCTCCCCCCCAAAAAAAACCCCACTGAGCCCATGAATTGCAAATTTCGATTCATTGTGCTTTCTCCTTTTTTTACAACGCTATAGATTAATTTCTCTCTCTGATGGTATGACAAATTTTAAGGCTCTAAAGATTGACGTAACTGATTGGTTTGAAGGGAATTGTTTCGTGTGGTGGCAGGATGATACACAGTGTGCTCAGGTTTCCTTGCACATTCTTTGACATGTATGTAAAAAATATGTACTTAAAATGTAGGGAGAGTGAGTGAGTGTGCATGGATGTATAAAAACGTTCCTACATCCAGTTATGCATGAACATAATGTAAAATGATCCTGGTAATGGCTGTCTCCTTAGTGTATATACATAAAAAGCAGCAGCAACCACTGGCTAAAAATAACCCCAAATTCTTCTCTCAGATTACATCAATTAAACTTAGAACATTTGATGCAAAAAGTTGGGCTGTTAAATTCTGGTTAAGAATTCCTGGTTCTGGGGTACTGGGCTGCAGGCTGTGGAAATCCCCACAGGGACAGGGACACAGGAACCACCCGTGGCTGTGCCTCTGCTCCTCCACCTCCTGTCAGCAGCACTACGTCAAATTATGAGCTTTTCTGGAAGGGACGAGTATGACCCATGTCAGCAGAGGTGTCACAGGGGATATTCCTGCTGGAGCTGTGTCGTGCAGTCTCTTGGATCTGGGGATGTTCAGCACTTTGCAGGATCCTGCTGTTCACACGTTGCCACCTTGTTCTCAGTCCCCGAATCGCCTTGTGTAACGTGTCACTGGTATCACACTCTTCAGGCGTATGTTCAAACTTCATGGTACAAAAGGGAAAATTGATAATCTAGAAGTGGCTTTAATTAAAACTTGTTTTTCTTGTTCCTTCTGCCGTGTTTGTCTGGGGCAGCCCCACTCCCTGTAGTCAGCAAGCTGCTTTTCCCTGCTCTCAGAAGTTCAACTGTTGCAATCAAAGGTAATTTTGTTTGTGCAAGATACTCATCTCCAAAGGAAGGGCCAAGAATAGGGGTGAAAGAGAGGACAGCAGGCTGATGACTTAAGTGTTCCTGTCAGGCCTTTCTGACAACCCCAATAATTCTTTAATGGCTTCCTAATAAAGGGTAACATCATTATGTCTGAGAGGTTTTTTGGATCGCTTTTCTACTCATTTGCTAAAGGGGATGAATAAGAAGTGGTCAAAACCAGCAGACCTCTGTTTGTGCCTCCATGCTGTGTTGAGAAGATGCTTCACCAGTGTCCAAGTTCTTTTTAGCTTTTATACAAAAAAGGGAGTAATAGACTGAATTTCACTGCACCTAAATTCAACTGCAAGATTCACCAGTACACGTTATGCTCCTGGCACTTTTTGCATAAGCACCCCAGAATCTCCCCAGAGGGTTCTGATACCTGAGGGATCCAAAAGAAGAAAAAAAAAAAAAAGGAAAGGATTCTTCTGTTGCAAGATAGAATTTGCTTAGTGTGACTTTCTCTGAGACATATGGTGCAGCAGCACCTGTTTTGTAAGTATGATCTCAGTGCAGAGAGAGCAGATCCTCAAGAATAGAGGAAATTTCTGCTCTCCTTCCCATAATTCCACCTGGCTGCCACCTGCTCCCACATTTAATTGGCCTTAGTCCCTTGGCTTCCCACTCCGACCGCAGGGTAGGCAGGAGGAAGCAGAGACAGACAGTGAGTGTGCAAAGTGTTGTGGGGAAACAAAAGGGACTTGGAAAGAGCAGCTCAGGGAGAAGCTGGGCTGCTTTGTGTGAGCCTCATCATCCCTGGGGACACAGCACAGCTTCTCGTCCACCTGGGCCAAATAACCTCAGCAATTCTACACCATCCAGTGCTCCTGGGTGCTGGGCTGGTGGGTCTGAAGTTGCCATCCTTCCTGTTTTGTAGCACAAGATAGTGGTGATAACAGCTGGGAGTATCCAAGTGTAGCTGGCAGTGATGGAGCCACACACCAGGGATAAACATCCTGACAAAATTGAAGTGTTTATTTGCATGTGGATGTCGCTGCTTGGTAAATCCCAACACATCTGGTTACCACCGCTGAGATTTGCCAGTAAAAAGGAGGGTGTTTTGCCTCGTTTTTCCCAGAACAAAGTGAGCATGGCTGCTCATGGAGAGGGAGCTTTGAGAAGCTGATACTTGACAGATTTCATTCCTCCTTGGCTGTGTTCACCCCACCCCTACCGAGCTCAACCACCTTTTTTCACTTACTTAATATGACCACAGCTATTTAACCACGGATTCTTAACTCAGTCTAACCACACTGGGAGCCGTGGTGAAGACGAGCAGCTTCGGAAGGAAAAGGTGGTAGTGACACATGAACCTGTGGGCATCTGTCTGCAGAGCTGAGCCCTTGCTTGAAACACTTTTTGTCTCTCCACCTCTCTTTTACATGTCTACCCTGGACAGCAAGCTGGAGTTAGAGGCTCAGAACACTTGAAATAATGACTTTTATGAGGTGGGCCTGAGTTACAGGCAGAGCTGGGATGGATCAAAGCAATTCTTGGTAAAGCCAGGATTCCTATCAGTATTGTGCTGTAAAGTCAGTGAGCTTTCCCATTCCGAAAGAGGCCTGCAGTTGCTTACTGTCTTACAGCACATTCTGAAGTGTTCTCCATCCATTTTCTGCTGCTGAAAATACTCAGGTCTGAACTATTCTGAGTTCCTGAAGCCCAGAATTCCACTGACACGTGTTAGGAGATGCTTCTCAAATAGCTCTGGGAAGCCTTTTTCCATCCTAAGGTTTTGCTTTTGCTGTGCAGTGGAGCTCAGGATTTCATTCCAGCACCTGGCTGGGGTAGTGGATGGACTCCTCTCCCTCTGAGCATGCAGGAAAAGGGAGGAGAAGGACATCCGGAGGAAGAAGGTGTCCAGACTGTCTGCAGAGGGTGTGCTGGATAATGCTGAGGCCTCGAGACACTCCCAGGCAGTGTGAGGTGCCTCTTGCTGATCAGCAGTATTAATTTAAGGTTCTTTCTATGTTAGTGCACTTTCACTTCCTTTTCTAGAAAAGCAGCAAACTGTAGCTGAATGCTCTTGGTGCTGCCCTGTAGGCCCCTTGTGCAGCAGTGGGGAGAGGCTGTGGAGGGAGGAGATAAGCAAACCACCTCACTTGAATGAGAATTAATTGCTTTTGCCTTAGTTCTGGAACATTCCTAAGTATAAGGCTATAATGGTTACTTTAATATATAGAGTAATATATGAAATTGTCTTTTTTCTCCAGGAGCCTTTGAATTTTCTTTAACTCCTGCCTACATGAGAGGTCAGAAAGTGCAGGAAGCAGGGCTGACTGAGCTTTCCACTACTTACATGAAGGAAAATGTGCTCTGTTCTTCAGGTCCAGTGCCCAGTTCACAGTGTTAGGGACACTGTTGGGTTTAGCAGAGGAAGGAAGAGACCAAGATGACCCTCGTTTAGCTCTCCCTCAGTGATCTGGCTTATAGCTTTTGCCTCTCACCCCTCAGTTCCTAATTGATTTTAAAACATTTTAAGTAGTTGGAAGATGATGGATGTGGGGGCTCAGATGTCTGCATGTGTGGAGAACTGGAGATCCACAGGCAGTGTCCATAGCAGACATTCCAAGATGAGCTGTCTTGTTTTGGCCATTAGAAGTTCAGAACAGCCTCAGGCTGCTCTGTCTCACAGTTTCTGGGTGCAGACATGACCTGGAAGGGTGCAAACACACACACAGTGTGCTGGGGCTGAAACAGCACATTACAGAAACCATTTATATCAAACCCATTCTTACAGGGCCTTTTGATTTACTTTGAAGCTGCTTTATGCTGCTGTAAAAAGTGTTTAAGGTGATTCAGAATGCACAGTCCAGCACCTCCAAGCACACAAATGGCAACACTCACAGCTGTTTCCCAGTGAAGCTGAAATCCCCAGGACCACCTCTGCCCCCATCCTGGAGCCCAGAGGTGAGAGTGAAATGCAGTAGCAGAGCAGAGCAGCAGGAGCTGCCCCTCTAAATCATCCCAGTCAAGCACAGCGAGCAGCCCCAGTGCCAAGTGCGCCTTATCGGCACAGCTCCGGAGGGCAGATAAGAGCAGGTCAGTGCCCTCGGAGCAGTGTTTGCAGAGGTGTCTGCACAGTCAACACAGCATCTGCTTCTCGGCCTTTCCTTCATATTTTAGCCCCAGGTGGAATATCTCTGCCTCTACACAGTGCTGGGATCTGGAGTTCCATGTGCTCCATGGGATATTGTAGTAAGGAGTCTCACAGCCGCTCCAGTGGAAGCTGGGACTAAGGATATGTAAATTTAATTCCTTTGCCACATAAATCCTCTGTAAGTATGATCTAAATCGTGTTAATCCAGATCTGCAAAAAGGGGCCTTTCTTTTCCTTTTCTTTGGATTTAAACTCTTTGGAATAGGAATTGCTTGTACATGCGTGTGCTCGCAGCGCTGTGCTCTTGTTAGAGGTCTCTAAAAACTTCTGCAGGGTCCCTGCCGAAAGAATGGGATCCGTTGGATGTTTTTAGAGAGAGAGCAAGGTCTTAGAGAACTGAGAATTCTTCCGTCTGCCAAGGAGGAAGCGAGGGCAGAGATAGCCTGGTGCTGTTTGATTGCAGAACAAAGAAGGAAGTCATTAGGCCACACCCTTTCTGTGTTCCCTTCCCCTGCACGGATGTGAATTTCGGACTGAGACTTTAAGAATCCTAAAGGTAGGGATGTGTTTGTGCCCTAGAAAAACCAGAGTGAATGGTACAGAGTCCTCACGAGCTGCTGTGCGCCCACCGAACCTGGGTTTGCTGCCAGCTGAAACAAGAAGTTACGTATGATTCTGTTTTTCTCCTTTCCATATTTCTTTTTTCCATTAGCTTTAGAGTCAGTTAATGTTTATACAGACTGAGTCACTCATCCCTACCCAGCCACCAAAGAATGCATTTAATTCACAGCTCAAGAAGCAAACTGAATGTTTAAATTGACTCAACCTTTGTGGAGGCTTTGATCCATTCTGGAGCAGAGTGACTAAGTGAAACCAGGGGAAGTCAGATTGCAGTACCCAGCTCACGACTGTTGCTGTGGGATCATTTTCACAAAGAACCCTGCATGTTACAGCAGTTTGGGAGTGGCATCAGGGGTTCTGGGCTGGGACAATGGCTGCTTTCTGCAGGGCACCACAGTGCAAAATGACTGGGCAGCAGCCAGTGGCACAGACCTTTGGGGCTCTGCAGACTGCTTTTAGAAATGCCAGCCTCTTCCAGGGCTTGGATTTGGAGACCTTGGAGGGATTTCATTTTCACAAAGTGCTGAATACACACGCTCTGAAAAACAGGGCGCTGGAAACTTGTCCTGTGCAAAGCCTTGCTTGGTGCTGTTTTCGGAGTGTGATGTTAAAAAAAAGTCAGTCAAACGTGGCCAAAGACTAAACCATTGAAAGAAGCCTTTTCTCTGTCCTCCCCATCATCTGTCTGTCCTCAATCCCTCTCCCCCATTATTCCTTGCACTTCTGGAGCACTGAAGGATTTTAATGCAGCTGGATTTGAGGTGTAAATAACCGAGCTGTGTGTGGCTGGTTGTGGGAAGTATCCTGGATCTCTCCTCCAGCGACTCTGCAGTATCTGGAACGTGTTCTGTCCAGGCTGTAGTGCTGTGCTCCTGTCTGCCCACCATTCCATACTGAACCAAGGGCTCCAGAGCCTTGGGGAAAGGGGGTAAATTGTCTCTTTTGAGCCGTGCAATTCCTCTTGTACGTTTTCTGGGGAGCAGCCAGAAATCCCTGCACACTGCCTCTCTCTTCTCCCTCTTATGCACACTCTGTCTCTCTAGCTTTTCCCTTGCCTTTTGTGCCAAGAATGTGGTGGGGGAAGGGGGAACCGCACAGGAAATGCCTCTTCTTTTCTCTAACGACATTTCCAGCTGCATTTGGATGGGAGAATTCGAGGAGGGGGAAAGCATCAAATCAGTGGAAAGTTGTTCAGCTGCCAAGTCAAACTGGTACATTTTAGCTCTGGAGACAGTAGAGCCTTTTCTCCTGAATTTTGGCCCGTTTTTAAAGTTCCGTTTTTGGAAAAGCAGGGGGAAAAGAAGTTAGTGACATCAGTGCTCCTGGTTTTTATTTATACACGTATTTTTTTTCAGCAAAAGTGAAGCTAAATTGTAGCTTTACTTTTAAAGGTTGAAAGTGCAATGGGGTTTAGGAAAGCCTGAGCAGGGTGATGCATTTTTCTTTCCTAGCAAGGAGTGCCCGCCTGCCTCTCCATCTTTTATAATATTTTATCATCATCTTTTATCCATCCAGCCACCCACGTGCAGAGCCAGAACCTCCTGCTCTGAGCCTCCCATCCTTCTAGGTGGTGTAGTTCAGTAACTCTCCTGTCACACCTGGGGCATGGGCTGAAGCAACACCCTGCAATGCAGGCTCAGCCCTTTTCCAGCAGCTGTGGATTGATCCATGCAAGGGTGGCCTCACAATTTATGAGGTGCCAAGGGAGCAGAGGGGGTAGTTGCAAAGTAAAGATGTAGATAGGACAGGAGATGAAAGGTGTTCTAGCCAGACAACAGCATTTCTTCTCTTCATCTCAGTCCAACGAGGAGGAGGAGGAGCTCTTCCTGAGTTGTGTGAAGTGTTGCAGGAGATGGGCTTTGCCTGTGGCAGGCTAAATTTGGAGTTTATCTCTCTGCTTGGTTCAGTGCCCAGCATCCTGAGATCTTTTGTTCAACTCATGTTCAAGCAGTATTCTTTTTGTGGCCTGGGAGAGTAAAACTTGTGGTGGACCTAAGAGAAGTGGCAGGCAAGCACCAGGGTCATTCCAGCGGTGCCTGTTACAGTTTTAACAGCTCGAGTGCTGTGCATTTTGCAATTGTTTGCCATATAAACTGTGTTTCTTTGAGTAAGGTGCAGTGAGACATCAAAGCTTTGCAGCAGTTTTACCTTGTGAAAAAAAAATATAAAAGGAGGAGGAAAGAAAAGGGGGAAAAAAAAAACCCGCTTGTTATTAGCAGCCTGGTTGTCTGCATTTAGAAAACCTATTAAAAATGCATCATGCTGAGGAGACAGTCTGCACAGTGTGTAAAAAAGATGGGTTGCAATAATTCTGTCTCGGTGTTTTGAACCACAGCCTCAGACAAACATACACAGGATGGGGAAGGGGGGGTTGGGAATAGAATTCTAAGAAAAGTTGTTTATTGCAGTGCAGTCGTATCCTGGACTGGAACCAAATGCGTGACTGTGCCAGGGTCACAGAGGAGCTGCAGCAGGAGAGAGGAAAAGGGGAGCAGGATGGTGGGGGGCAGGACAGGAGGAGAGCTCTCCCTGAGCTGAGATGATACTCTGGGGAAGGTACAGGAGAGCTGGAGCTGAGCTCAGCTGGATTGATCCCCATCTCTCTGGAGCTGGGGTAAATCAAAGCTGGATTTCTGGAAGTCACGTGGCACTACATTGATGGGAATCTCCAATATGATTTCACTGAAACACAAGAGTTGTTTGATTCTTCTTCTCTGTGCTTTTGTTGAGGTTAACAGGAGTGCACAGAGGGAGCAGAATGTCTGGAGGGAACGGGGGGAGAATGGAAAGTCCAGTCTGTGAATTCTGTGTGGTTGAGGGAGTGTGCTCTGCTCTGGATCCTGCTGAATGCCCTGGCACAGAGTTTCAGGTCACCACCAGCAGAGAAGGTGAATCAGTCACCTGCAGAAGCATCATCTCTGTGCCCAGGAGGGCTCTGCTGCTGCCAGGGACACAGGTTGTGTGTTCAGAGTGTGCCAGGGCCTGGCTGGGTCACAGCACAGTGTGCAGCATCCCACACAGCCCAGCTGCTGGCCCAGGGCTTTTCCCCCCAAATCTGCCGGCGCTGCATTCACCACGTAAGTTTATTCTTTCCCTGGCAGCAAGGATGAGCAGATGGGGTCTAGTGCAGTGCCAGCTTCTCTGGGGGTGCTCTGCAGCCTCCTGTCTCTGTGCCTAGAGAGAGGAGAGGCAGTGTGGGAGCTTCCTCCTTTCCAGGGGTGAATCCCCATTTGCCCACAAAACCCAGAGTCACTGGGTTTTGGCACAGGTTTTTTTTTCACACAGGTTGTTTTCACAGCCTCGAGGGTGATGTCCTTGCTGTGAGCAGCCTCTGCCCTTTTCCTTCTCCTCTCCAGAAATGCTGCATCCCTTTATCTTTCTGCTCCCAGGCCTCTGTGGCCCTGCTGTCCCTTTCTGCTTTCCAAGTGAGCAGGGGAGGCCAGCGAGTGCCCAGGGTGGGCTGGGCTGGTGTTTCCTGCAGATTGGGAGGGAAGGAGCAGCAAGGGAGCTTGGAGCCTGCTCCTTCTGATAGCAGGAATTGTTTTCACTTGGCATTTCCATACTGGAGCTGTGCTGTTTTTCTTACCTAACATTGCAGAAGAATTAACTGTAATATTGCAGGGCTGGGAGTTCACTTTTTTTGGCCTTTTAGAAATGTTTTTATTCAAATGTTTGAAGCATCTTGTGTTTAAAGGCAACAAAAGTACTGCAGAGTCCCCTAAATTGTGATAATTAATTTCTTCTATTTATTACTTTGTTGCTCTCTCTTTGGGTCAGTTTTTTCTGTGAAGATACTTCCTTACAAAAATGCACTGATGAAGCATATCAGTGTCCAGCAAGGTATTTTCTCCCAGCCTTTCCTCTCAAAACTTCATTTTCACATTGGAAATAGTCTCCTGCTCTTGCAAGCGTAACTTCCTTTGCCTTAGATAAGGGAGAGCTGTCTGATGGCTACACATGGCTTTGGACACAGCTGAGCTGTTCTGATCCTGCAGACAGGTCAGGGCACAGATCTGACTTGCAGAAGAATTGGGGTTTGTTCTTGTATTGGCATTTTGTGGCAAATTATTGTGTGCTCTTACGTCTGTTTCTCCAGCTGCAGAAAGTCAATTATAAACATACTAATTTGTGTGCATTTTGGTGTCTGCAGTCCTACATGGGTGAGGTGTGTGGTGATATTGTAACCTGTTGTGACAAACTGCTGCTTCTTTAGCGCCATTCTGGGCACATTATTCCTTCTGCTGTGCTTGATTAATTATCTGTGATGGGTGCTGTTCCATAATGTCATTATTTTATATATGCTGGAGGAGCTGGTGTGGAGCAGAGGGCACAACACTGTGTTGGTGTCCTGGACAGATAGGACTGTGCCTTTATCCTGAGCACTTCAGAGCAATACCTTGAAGGATCAGATGTGCTTGGCAGCCTCTGGGTATCCTGGACATTTCTTTCCATGTCTCCGTGTTTCTCTTGAGTCTGCCTTGGGCCAGGCTGTGTTTGTGGAGCTGGAGCCTGGCTCAAACTCGCTGTTATGTCGGTTTCTATGGAGGAAAAAAAAACACACGGGTTGCCAGACCTGGAAGAGTATTAAAAAAGGAGAAAAAGGAAGTGGAGGGAGGGTGGTGAGGGGACTGTGGGGTGGAGAAGAAATGTGATCCTCTTGTGCTCTGAAGGTGGAATCTTGGTTTCACCCCTCTCTCCCCATTTTGGAATTCTGAGAGGTGGGTTTTGCCTTCCCAGACTGAAATCTGTGTGTCTTTAACTGAGGTGTGTTTGCAGCAGGGAGGGATCCTGACCATGAAACAGCTGAACCCAGCTGGTGTGGGAAACACTTGGGGGTTCACCAGCACAAAGGTGATTTCTGCCAGAACCTCTGGGTGAGGTGAGCTGCAGAACCAGGGATTAATGGAGTGAGTGTTTCATGCACGTGGTTCCAAACCCTCCCCTGCCTTCCTCAGGTCTTTCAGTCTCAACAAGCTCTGTGCTCTGCTTTTTTAGGAGCAGTTTCAACCTGCTCCCCCTCTCTTCCCATCCACACTGTGAGTTACATTTCAGTAGGTGCTTTTCAAGTGGCTCAGCAGCAACCTCTGGCATCAGATAAAAGCCCCTGCAACGTTCCTGTTAATGGCAGTGAGTGGGTTTTATCATCATCTCCTCTCCATCTGCCTGGTGCAGGAGACGTCTCTTAAGATCCTGACTCCAGGGAGTTGTTGGAGGTTCCTGTAAAGCAGTGAGGGCTGCAGGGGAGCCACAGCACAGCAGCAAGAAATCACCTGCCCCGCATTCATCTCTGGCCTCCAGCCTCTTGACACATGTCCATTTTTAAATGTCTTCATAGCTGTGTTCTGGGATGCTGCCTGAAATTGTTTTGGATGGGTTTGTAGCTTTGTGTTGCTGTATTCCTAAAGGAGAGACACTCCCAACCTCATTTCACTCAGCAACACAGCCCTAAACGAGAGCTGGTGGTGTCTCTGCAGGGTCCCAAACCTCAGACTGGAAGGGAATTCTGGGATTTTCAGGTGTCATTATGATAATTCAGACTTGGACTGAAGTGGTTGAGATTTGGAAGCTTGTTTTGTGACCAGGCTTGGAGCTGGGTTCCAGAGAAGCTGGGAGCAATTTATGGTTTTGTGCAGAAACCAGACAGAATTTCTGTGGGTTTTTTTCCCCCTGAGTTTTGGTTTTATTGGCCTCAGAAATAGTCACAGGACATATACAGGCATCTATAGCTGAAGTGAAAAAACCCTCAGTGCAGTTTCTCACGGTAGAATATTCAGTTGTTCCTCATTACAGGGAATATTCCCTCTTTTTAAGACCTAAAGGTACATCTCTCAGAAATGCTGAGTCATAGAACGTTGGTATCTTTGCCTTTAAAGAAATCCCCAGCTCTGGTTTGTGTAAACTTTCCTGTGCTGATAAAAGTGTGTCACATTTGGGGCTCTTCCTGCTTCCACATTTTACATTCAAAATCAAGACAAATCAAGGAACAAAATCTGTACTCTGTGGACATAATTACTGGCACCTTGGGGCTCAGTATAATTGCTTTTACAGGTAGATCATATTCTCAGAAATATTCAAAAAGCATGCTCTACTTGATATATTGCTTTCACAGTGAGAAGATTATTTTTTTAAAAAAAGATAAGGAATCCATCAGAATCTTGCACATTAGTGACAGTCTGAAGATAAATGTGTATTTGCTCCAAGCAGCCCAGTGTGTCTTTTCAGTAAATAGAGGTAATTTTATTTTCAAACAGTTGAATGCTGCTTGTTGAATGTTGGTATTTTCACCTGGGGAAAAGATGGATGAAAGCACAGGATGAGGCACAGCCAGCCAGGGGATCCTCACCTGCCTGGCAGTGTGAGGGAATTTTGTGCAAAGAAGAAGGTGGATGAGCTCATATGGGATTTTATTGATGCTGGTTTGAAGGGTCTACACATCTAATTTAGAATCTGGCTGTTCCCTTTGGGTGTCCTGTAGGATGTCCTGACATTTCTGACCACTGTCACTGTGAGCAGCATTTTAACTGCAGCCCAAAGGTCAGCACTGAGAAGATCCTGGGAAATGTGGAGCTCCTCCATATAATAGTTGGTTTTAGAACAAAGCCTGGAACACTTAACCACATTTCCCCTTTTATTTTGACAGTTCAGGCACTGACCACAGGAAAGGCAGTTCCAAACATCTTAATTGCAGCCTGGACTGGAGGAAGAGACATTTCTGTTGAAATCCTCCTCATTCCAGCTGGACTAGTGGGAGAAGGTGTGGTGGTCTCATTCCATCACACAGTGAGAGCTGGGATGTTTGGGCTGAGCTGTGAGACCCAAACAGAGCCCAGGAGCTGCTCAATGCACCCTTCTGTGTGCCCACAGTGAATGTGGTTATTTGTAAAAACTCTGCTAATAACCTGGAGCTGGAAAAGTTTGATAAGGAAGGGAAAAGGAAAAGCAGCAGTGGGTCCGAGCTGCCACAGAAATGGTGTGAGGGGTAGGGGGGCACAGCTTGGAGGGTGCTGGAACTCCTCCACCCAAAAATCTCTGTGGTTCTGAGCACTCCCCTCTGCAAACATTGGCCTCAGCTGGCAGCTAAAGCAGGACAAGAGTTTATTTTTATTTCTTGGAATTCGGTAGACCTGAAATCTCTGTTAAATGTTAACTTTCAAAAGGCACACGCATCAGCATTCTGAGCCACCGCTGGTAGGAAAAAAAGAACAGATTATAGAGAACATAAATTAAGGCAGATTTTGGCCTTTCTCAGCCTGCTGTCTTCCCCTCCTCTCCATGCACATCTGCATGACCTGAAGAACAATCTGCAGACAACTGTTCACATCTAATATCTACAGCTTTTAATTTGATCATAGAAGGAACTGTGCTGGCAAGGATCTAATCCCATTCCCTCTCTTCTTTTTTTTCCGAATGTTTTCATTTTAAGTGAGTATGGTGGTTGCCATAGGAAAAACCCAGCAGTTCAGAGTCAGTTGCTGGAGTGTTGACTCATAGATGGAGTGCTAAAGAGGTGTTTGAGTCTGTGGAACTGTTATCAGAAATTGCACAAAATGTCTCTCTTACTCAGTTTGTAAACTGCATATGCATATATGATGAACAAAGAGACCTTGTTAAATAGACAGTTTTGACCTCAGAAAGGAAAGAGAAAAACTATCTAGAAATTTAGCTTAAGTTTAAGCAATTTCTCATTCAGATTAGGCTTCATTCTGTAAAGACCCCAGGGAAGAAGTGTCTCCCTGTTGCATTAATTTGGTACTTTTAGGGATTTCATCTAGTCATTTTAATTTATTTTTTCCCCCTTTTTCTTCCCAACAACAATTTGGAATTACTCCAGATTTATGTCAAACTAGATAACAATTGAAAGAATTGTAGATATATCGAATCTTCTCCCACTTCTCAGTATTTGTGACTAAGGACAATAATCTGTGCAAAGGAATGGTCTGAATTCCCTTCCCCCTCCCCCCAAGTTCCAGGTTTTATTTTCCACGACAGTTGTGTAAATTTGGACTGATTCCAATTGACATCATCTTGGCATTCATTTGTTGACTTTTGTTTCTCTCTATGCTAATAGTAGTACGTCCCTCTCTGATCTCACGCTGTGATTACAGGCTCCATTTCACTGTAACACCAACACCAGATTCATTATTATTCCTGCTGTAGTAGAGGCTGGAAACCAGAGTCATGACCTTCTGTGCTTCATGCTCTGTAAATGCATCGAGAGGCACTGACTTCCTTCTTGAAATCTAATTTAGCAGAAAATGAAGCAAATGAATGAGAGTGTTGAGAGGAGGACAAAGGTAATGAGTAGGTGTAGCAGAGTCGAGGTGGCTGTTGTGCAACCTGATTGTTTTATCATAATACTAAATATATGGATATAAATGTAATCCACACCAACTCCCTTCACCTAGCACAGCCTTTCAGTGTGCCTGGAATCAGAATAGGTATGAGAGCAGGGAAGTGTTCTAAATAGAGCAGTGTAGGGGTTTGTTTCGTGGGTAAACTCAGGCAGGAGGATTCCATCCAGTGAGCATTTCTATGCCAAGGTGGCACGTGCCAATCCCTCAGCTGAGACTGTGCCCCAAATGCTTTCTGTAACAGATACTTCATGAAATAAAGTCGTTCCTGTTTGGAAAAGAAGTCAGGGAGAATCAGGGTTTTTAGGGAGAATCAGGGTTTTTGGAGTTTGGATTTTTTGCTGCTGTTTGTTTGAAGGATGAATTCCAAAGCACCTCAGCTATGTAGTAAAAATAATAAAAACTACTTTGCCCTCTCCCAGTTCCCATGTGAGCTGTGCACTCCTTGGTTCCAGCTGTCCACATCGAACTGGGGTAAAAACATTTGCTTCTCCCAAAGCTTGTTTATATAAAAGCATTTGCTACCTTACTGTAATTCCAAAGGGCAACGGGAAACCATTGACAGAATCTTAACTGGTCCCAGCTGTGTGGGGTGAGCACGAGCTCTGGGACTCTGCTGGGATGTTTATAGTGCATCCTGGAATCTCAAGTGAGGCTCCTCTGGCTCCAAGTATCCTTTTAATTTACACAGATGTTTCTTCATCATCTATTCTTCTCGGGCTCTTGGAATGATCAACAATTTAGTCTAATTGTGCAGGCTGTTTGGGTTGTGGGGCTGTTTATTTTGTCTGTGTGTCTGGAATAGTCACTCTTTCAAGGACTCTGCTCCCCAGACCGCCCAGGATTTAGAGAGGAATGGGTTGTGTTGGCTAAAACCTTGGAGATGATGTGCCCAAGCTTGGTTCCAGGTTCAGTTCTGTTCCTGGCCCTGCTCCATAGCAAGTTATTTCACTCAGCTTTGTGCTGCAGGTGGGAAAGGGCAGTGATGGTTGTGATTCCCTGGCAGTGGAATGGCTTGGGATCTAGTGATAGCAAAGGGCTGCTCACAGAGAATCATTTCCCTTTTCTGGAGATGCCTGTAGTCAATCCCTACATTACTGTGTCTTACTTTAGCATCTGGAATTACCTGTGTGGCCTTAGAGCAGCACTGGCAAAGGTTATGAGTCAAAGCATCCCCAGTACCCCCAGTTTGTGTGTCAGCCTGGGCTCCACAGCCATTCCAGTTCAGGGAAATCCTTTCCAGTGCAGCTGCAGTTTCCCAGTCGAGTTTGTATTGCCTGATAAATAACAGAGGTGGTTTATCTTTTAAAAAAACCAAACTTTACATTACTGGTAGTGTGGTTTTTTTTTCATAATTAAGGTATTGATTGTAAGTAAACATTTATGATAGGATGGCTGTTCTTGGAGAATTCATCCCAGCACACCTCAGTGACTGGAGTGAAGTGCAGGAGATCCTGTGTTCCCTGATAAAAATGGATGCTCTTGTAACTGAAGAGAAACTAGAAAAGCAATAAAGTAATTGTTCCCTTTTTAACAAATCTGATGGATCTTTAATAGCTGTAGTCAAACAACCTTTCTTCACCTCCCATGATCATGATAGATAATCAATTGTCTAGGACAAGTGATGTGTAATAAAACACCAGTTAGTGCAAGAAAACCCAATGCGTGGAGAAAGAAAGAGCCTTTAATGACTATAAGACTATTATTTAATCCCAGGACGTTCCTTGGAGAGTTCTTGAGTTTATAGAGGTGTCCTGGCCTACAATACATTAGGTTTGCAATTAATAGCCAGTTTTCACTGATGAAAAGTATTTATAAAGGGACTCAAGTATTGCTTTTTAACACCAGCAGTACATTTAGATGTGTGTGGCATAGGTGGTGTTCTTGCTGTGGAGTTGTTGGTGTCTGGAGTGTGCACTCAGTTACACTGAGGGAGGTGAGCAAAATGCACTTTCTCTTTTTTAGTCTTGAACTTGTCCCTTCAACACTGTGACTTAATTCAGAAAAAGTGTTAGTTTTCCTTATTAGCAAGAATAATAACTCGAAAGCCTGCAGACCACCTGATGGAGGCTGGTTATTAAGTAACATTTGAAATACATCAAGTTGGTGGGTTGGTTTGTCACTTACTACATTTTTTCCACAGCCAGCTGTGGTACTTGGGGAACTTTTGGGAAGATTGGGAATGTGTGTGTGTTTGTCTGTGCTTTCCACCCCACAGCTGGTCAGTGCTTGCATGTTTTCCGAGTTATTTTCAGTGTGAATGCATTACCTTGGTTGGTGTTTTAGTCCTGACCAGTACTTAGATGGAATTTTCCTGGTAATTTTGTGGTTGTGATTGATGGTTCTGCAGGTGTCAGTCAGGTCTGGTGGCTGGAGCACAAGGGGGGTTGTATATTCCATATTTACTGCTGGGACTCAGGGGGCTCAGAGCCAAGGTAAGCAGGGAACATCAAGAGTGACCAGAAATGAGACCTGGTCTTTTCAGGACTAAGAATTATAGCCAGAATATTCCAAGATGTACAGCACAGGACTGTGGGTCACTGATGATGGGAGTGTGTGTCCATGTTCTGGACAATAGTAGCCAATAATCACAGTGTGAGCAATGCTTTTGTGGCATTGCAGTGACACAGCTCCCAAACTATCAGTTGTGGATTTTGGGAACTGACAGCTGCTGTTGGCTTTTCCCACTTCATGAACTGTTCCGTGAACTGATCTGGTTTTTGGGTGAAACTCCATTTAAACAAAAGCACCAAACCATTTTGAAGACAATCTGTAAAATTGAAATTGCCTCTTCATTGGTGCATTTTGTTCTTTCCTGGGGTGAACAAGGCAACTCCTCATTGCAGTGTCAGAGCTGCTTCTGGAAGTTTCTCTGGTTGGGTTAGTGACCCACCTTCATGACCATGGTGACATTGCTGGGTGTTTCTTAATCTCTTGTTCCCACAGTCGAAGCACATTCCTTTGTTTCAGGAGCTTTTTACAGCAAACAGGTCCTGTGGAAAAGGAAAGAAAAGGATACTGAAATTGGGACTTCTGTCTCCTCAGTAAACTTAGATTTGCAAATTGTGGTTTGGTCAGAAAGTCACCACAGGGACTTCCCAAGGGATCCCAGACCACCAGGATGGGATTTCTCCCTGTCAGACTGGTCAGTAACTTGCAGGGTGAGCAGGGCTTGGGATGCATTTTGATGTCTTAACTGGGGGCTGGTATTGTACCTCTGAAATATTTCATTCCCTATTCTGCTCTATTTCATTTTTCTCCTAAAGCTGTGAGCATGTCCTACCCTTTCTAAAAGTTCCTTGAGTTCCCATTTTTTGTTGCTTTACCTCATGTTTGCTTCCTTCAATTCATCATTCTATGCCAAACCAAGAATCTTTTGCATGGGGAGGGGGGAGAGAGAAATTTGAAGAAATAAAAGGTTTTATTTTGAATGGAAACTGGCAGAGTTTGGTGCCAGCTCCCAGACACAACAGTGCTGGGCCGACTTTGCACAGGGGGTGATTTAAAGAAATCACCTCTTGCTAGACATCCTAGAATTTGTTTTCTTCTTGTGACTCCTCCTTTATCACCTTCGAAATGGTGTGCTTTGCACCAGATTGCTTTTCCTGACATTCCTCCCCCAAGTCTTTAAGGCTAATGGCCAGTGGAAAGAGCTCTTTCCTGTTGCTCTTTTTCCTGCGTGTGCAAATAGTGACGCTGCTTTGCAATTCTATCGGTGGATCTGGGGACACTTGGCAAAGCTGTGGTAATTCTAGGCTCCCGGTGGGGGTTTTTCAATGGGTTGTTGCTGCGGTGAGCAGAGAAATTCATGACTCTCGATTTAAGCCCTGTCCCCCTGTGCTGGGGGACATTGAGGGGCTGGAGCTGGGGAAGGGGCTGGAGTACCAGGAGAGGCTGAGGGAGCTGGGAAAGGAGCTCAGCCTGGAGAAAAGGGGAATCAGGGGGACCTTGTGGCTCTGCTGCCAGGGAACAGGGACAGCAGGAGAGGGAACTGTGCCAGGGGAGGCTCAGGTTGGGCATCAGCAGGAATTTCTCCATGGAAAGGGTGGTCAGGCATTGGCAGGAGCTGCCCAGGGAGGTTTGGAGTGTCCATCCCTGGAGGTGTCCAAGGAACACTCAGTGCTCTGGGCTGGGGACAAGGTGGGCATTGGGCACAGCCTGGGCTCTGATCCTGGAGGTCTTTTCCACCCTCAGTGATTCCATGATTCATAGTCCAGACTTGACCTAGGACTGAGCAGCACCCAGAATTTGCCCTCTTGCTGTGGTGAGTAGCTGCTGAAGTCAGAAATGTTCATCCTGTCACAGCTGAATGAGGTACATCTGTACAGAGTCTCCAGCCTGTCAGTATTAGCATTCCATGGAAATGTGGCCAGCTGTCCTGAGGCACTATCAGCTCTCTGGAGGAACAGTGTTTTAACATGCATAATGTTACTTGTCTGATTCTTAAGGTGCTGTAGTAGAAAATCAACATACTGGGGATTTAGATCTTTCTGGTTTTCTCTGTTGGTCTCCCAGAACTCTGAACTGGCTGGGGTTAAAAATGTTTTGCAGGCCCCTTATGTATTTCATTTCACTGAAGGTGGGAAAATGTCCAGCCAGTGATTGATGGGTTTTTGGAACTTGTTCAGACCTTTTTCACTTTGCTGGGATGGAGAAGGTTCTTACACTGGAATCTGATCCAGCCTTCCCTGTGCTGCAAGGCTCCTGCTGCCTTCACACTGACTTTTTGCTCTTAAATTCATAAAGAGAAGAGAGAGGGGGGAAAGCAGCAGAAAGTACAGCAGACCTGAAGTATTTCAGTTGATTCTGTGTTGAGGATTAAATTTAAAATTTCAGAACAGGCAGGTTTGTGCTTTCTGCTTTCTTTTTACCCCTTGTCTTGTCATGCTGCATGTTTGCCTGGGGTTTTCTTTTGGAGCCAAAATCCAGCTGATCAGGTGAGTTAAATAGCAGCAGTCCGTGTTAGAGGATGATTCCTTCTGTGAAGTTTTCAGTGAAAGTTAGAAAACTTCCCAAGCTCAGGATTTTTGAGGACCCTGGTAAGCGTTAAATGCTAAGCCTGAATTGGGGTCTCATTGCAGGAAAAGGAGATCTGAACATCCCTGAGGGAGCTCGGGACAGGTGTGTCCCAAAAGGAGCAGAAATTATGTCAAACCCCCTCCTGATCTCTGTGCAGAAAGGGGTTTGGAAAACTGACTTAGAAAGCAGGCCTGGTGCATCCTTAATGCTGGAGCAGCTTTCAAGCAGCTCTGTAATTTGGAATGTGAGTGACGTCAGTTCTTCTGGCCATCTGGTTAGAAAATCTAGTTGTAACTGAAAATATCCAGCCCTTTTTTCTCCATTGCTAGGTGGTGACTACACACTTATGTAATTTAACAGCTCGAATTCTTTTCCATTCTGGTGATCTCTTCACGAAGCTGTAACGGGGAGGATGCTGCGGGAAGGGGATCGGCGATTCCTCAGCTCCAGGATCTCTGCTCTGGGGGGAAACACAGGGCTGGGGCTTGGAAAATGGGATCCTGTTTGCTCAGTGACCTTGGACAAGAACGTTCTCTCTTTTTTCTTTTTTTTTTTTTTCCCCCTACCTCAGTTTCCCCCACTTATTAAATAGTGATAATGACACTTCCTATCTCGCAGGCATTGTTAGGATCTAATGAGTCATGCTAAGGAACACTCAGCAAGGCACAAGGTATTGTTATAATTACTGCCTGTGCTCTTCTGCTCAGTCCCTGCCTTTCCCCCCCCCCTTTTTCCTGCTTGGCACATCCAAACATCCCATTTTAATGTTGATCTTTAAATACCTATCGAGCTGCAGTGCTCCTTCTGCACAGGTTGTAGACTGGATTATAAAATTGTATTGATGGAAAATATGCATGGAAATGCACCCTGTGACAGTGCCTGAAAACTAAAGGGAGCAGAGCTGTCAGCCATTTCCTAAAGCCTTTTTAATGGTAAAACTTATAAGAGCCCAAGAACAGGTTGTAATCCTAGAAACTGTAGGCATTGCCATACAAACTCAATGTTCATATAAAACATTTTTTTAAAAATTTACTCATTCCTAGTAAATAAATTTCCAAGCAGAATAACGTCAACGCCCTGTGATTCATTTTTGTTCACCACTTCCTCTAATTCTTGGTGAAAAAGTTAAATCTTTTTGTATTATTAATCTTTAATGCCAGCAGAATCCTGGATTGAGCATCCCTTTAGTTCTCTCCCCTACACCAGTGACCATGAAAGAAGAGCTGATATCACTGGGGACAGGGATGATAGAGAATTTGCCAGGGATGAGCTGAAATTTTAGGATCTAGGAGGCAAAAAAAAAAAAGGCCTTTTGCATATACTTTATAGATGCTCAGGTCATGCATATTAAAATTAAACTTGGAATGGGAGGAACTACTCCAGTTTGTTATTCCAAAAGAGTGCATGAAGGGGAAAACAAATGATAAATAAAATAGAAACCAACTTGCTCAGTGGAGGTAAGAACTGATGACAGTGTTCTGCCCTCTCCCCTTTTTTTAAAGCAAACCCATTACTGCAGGTAAAATGGGGTTTGAATTTGCCTTACAGCAGCTACTTTGATAAAAGACTTTTAGCTTCTGTAAATACATAAATAGTGGTGAAGGGGAAGCTGAATCACTGAATGCAGAGCTGCCCTAGCCTTACAGGAATATATGTCTGTGCTGTATATTTGCTCCCTGACATATTTGCTTATGTGCCACCACTCCTGTGCTCTTAGGAAATAAATTAAGAAATAAATCAGTTGTCAGTGAATAAATAACAGGGGTAAAAAAAATTCACAGCCTTAAGGAAGGTTGTGATAGGCAGGAAATGCTCTCATTTGTATAATATCAGAACCAGTCACTATACAATAATTTATTTTTTTTTCCCTGAAAGCTTTTCCACCTGTCATGCATAGCTGAAAACTTTAAATGACCGTTCAGCTGGCTCCAGCACCCGCTCCGGGAAACAGTAAATCTTTGTGCTGCATCTCCTGTTACAATGCACCATTTTGGTACATTAATACTGACTTGGAGCTCTAGAGCTTACATTTATTTTCCTAAAGCACTAGAAAGAATGATTTCATATGAAAGGGAGGAAAAAAAAAAAAGGAGTGGGAATTACTCAGTCGTTAGGTTTAATTGTTCTGAATCCTTCCCGTGTTTCATGAGAAAATGTACTGAGGAGATGTGCAGTATAGTGGGAAATGTGATGGAAAGGTATAATTTGACCACCTACCAGTAGCAGCTGAAAAGCAATTCCAAGGGCTGCATGTCTATCAGGATTAATCACCGGCTCATTATTGAAAATCCCTTCGTGTTCATCCTGAATCCTCCTTCAGGACGAGCTCCAGCTCAGCTCTTCCCCTCCTGGAGAGAGGCTGGAGCTCCAGCCCAGCGCTGTGCTGGAGGTGCACAAGAGCACTTTTTGTTTGGTGCACTTTGGAGCTTTTAGCCGTGGAAATTGCCTCGCTGGAAGGGCTGGGAGGGCAGGGCAGCTCCCCCAGAGCAGCAGCATCTCTAGACAGTTTATGGCCCCCCTGTCTGGTCATTTACCTCCAGCTGAACTCTGCCGGTGGACGTGGCCAAGTATTTCATTTGGGCAAGGAAAAAAAGAGCATTATTGAAAGGGACTGACCTTTCCATCACCCTCTTCTGTCGTCATGGTGCTTTTATAGCATTTCTCTCGACCAACCCCTTCCCTTTTCTAAACCACAATAATTCCCCTCCTCCTCTCCCGGCCATCCTCCCTGGAGGCTTGGTGGTTTTTCTCTGTTTCCACTGACACCTGCCCTCCTCCCTGAAAGTCCTGGGGGCTTCTGGCAGAAGCTGGAATGATCAGCTTTGGTCCATCAGCAAAGCTGGGAGATGCTGGTTTTCCTTCTGTGCTGGCTTAGGAGAGAGCCCAGGCCACAGGAGACTTGGGAATGGATTTCCTCTTCTGCTCTGGCAAGAGTAGCTGAGGGTATTTCATGGCACTTGAGCTCCTGGAGCATTTGTTTTATAGAGAGAGTGGTTTGTCCTTTGTGGAGCAGGGAGTTCAGTGCCTTTGCTCTGGTTGAAAATCTATTTTGGAAATGGGAAATAATCCTGTGGAGCCCAGGGTGGTGAGAGTGGTGGCTGTGCTGAGGCCAAGGCTGTGGCACTGAGAGGATCATTCAGGCAGAGCAGATCTGTGCTGGACATGTTAGTGAGGGATGGAGAGAGAACCTGTGGCTGTGGAAAGTGTGTGTGTGTCACTCTCAGGGAAAAGTCCAGCCTGCAGATGGGATTTCTGATTTTCCCTGAGCACGTAGGAAACACCAACATTTGTGTCAGTGCAGTGGTAACAGTGAAAATGGTAATTTATTCTAGTTCATTTTTATTTGCTTTACAGAAATTCCTGGCCAGTCCAGAATTGTTTTAAATTACAGATTTACGAAATATTCAGGAAGGTGGGATGTTCCCATGAATTTGTGTTTATCGATAAACACGAAGTACCAAACTGCTCAAAGCCATTTTCAGGGGAAACAGAGACACTTTTGGGGGTGATAATTTACACTAAAGAGTTTTGGTTGCCACTGGATTCCTGGGATTATTTGATATTCTGCTTGAAAGAATTTTACCTGTCCTGCTTCAGTATATTTTGCCCAGTTGGGACTTTTTGTTTTGACTGTTGAGATCACCTGGACTGTAAAACCCTGCTGGGTTTCACATGGATTTCCACAGGAATCTGTGCATAATTCCAGGTGTTGCTGCTGTTACTATTGGACACTCACTGCTTACTGAGGGCATAACTTTTGGAGACCTGACTTTGTCTTCTAGATGCAACTCCCTTGCATTGATTCTTGAATCTCACATGATTTTAGGGTGGAATCCAAACTTGACAGTTCCCACAAGATTCAAGTCAAGCACAGCCTCAGGGAGGTGGATGTTTAAAATACTTATCAAATATTTCTGCTTCAAAACATGGCAGGAAACCTGTGGTAGAGTAAAATTTCAATGAAAATATCACCCTTGTGCATTCCTTAAGCAAAGATTCATCTCTGTGTGCTTGGGCAGGTAAAAACCTGCGTTTTGCTCCAATTTCTATTGGACATTTTAATTCAGAACCATTCAGCTGGCAGTGTACTTGGACAGGAATAAACTGACAGTTCTGCACGGCGTCTCTTTGGCCATTTGAAACATTTTTATTGAAAACCAAGTGTGATGCTGCAATCATGAGATGGGATTAATGAAGTTCAGACCTCGACAGGTCAGACAGCCACAGGTTGTGTTCCTGCTATTTTTTTTTGCAAATTTTAATCTTTGTAGTGATCCCTCTGCCTGAGGACGAGGCTTGAGGAGCCAGGAGAAGGAGGAGAGAGGACAAAGTGCTGCTGGGTTGTTCCCCCCAGCGTGTTGGTGGCTTATTGATGGAGCACAGGCTCTGAGCCAGGATTCCCAGCCTCTCCAGATCCAGAGGGACAGAGCAGGGGGGAAGAGCCAGACAGAAACATTGATCGTCCCTTTAATGTGATCTGACATCAGAGAAAGTGGAAGCAGAGGACACAGAGGAAAAACTGCAACCTCAACACTCCATTAGGAGGCTTTATGGGATGGATTGGTGGCCTTGCTCTCCCGGAGATGAGTTTGTGGGATTCTTTCTAGGGAAAAACAAGCAGTGTGTGGAGCTCAGTTGCTCAGTGTCCCACTAGGGCTGTGTGTACAGAGGTGGCATTAGTCAGACCCTTGATGATTCCTGCAGAATTGAAACCTCTTCTTAATAATGCTGTCAATAAACCCATCAGAAAGGGTAAAATTACAGTAAAAATTATTCAGGCATGTGGTTGGAGTGGTAAAAACCTTCCCAGCAGTGTAACCTGTGAATGATGGCTCAGCCACCTTTGCACAAGGATAGCTGGCTTTATTTGTAATCTGTATTTTGGGTGCAGTTTCAGGCATTTGCAGGTAAAACATCTTTGCCCAGAGGAAGGAGTTGCCTTTTATTCCCTCATTTCTACCCCAGGGCATTCTGTATCTTGGGACAAACATACCTTGGATTTCTTGTGGTTCTGAACCAGATCACTTTTGTTCTACTGAAAAATGCAATCATTAAAAGAGAGCCATTCATTGAAATAATTCTTTAGACTTGTTGTTTCATGTGGAGGAGAAAACACCACAAAAATAAATCTGACTTATGCATGAGGCATAAAAGTGTTGTCTAAGATGTTAACAAATCTCAGTCAGCTGACACGAGGGAGCTGGGAGAAAAGATGCTTAAATATTGCCCCTTTAAACAGGGACCAGTCTTGTGCAGGGGTTTTGAACAGGTTTTTGAGGATATTTAAACATCTTTTTCTGCAGAGTCTTGTCCATGAACCTGGATAAACCCAGGACTAAGTTGCTGGTTGGCTCCAGCGTGGGTGTCTAAGTCAGTGCTAACTGATAGATTATCTGTAGGTTTTAAAGCATCTCCTTCCGGATGAATTGCAATCCAAAAGTGCCTTTCTGATGCCTGCAGGGGAATCTGGACAATTACCTTAGATACAGACAACTCCATGTAAACATCCAAAAGTAGATGATACCTGTGGTAAACCCAATTTTAAATAACCATATATCAGTGCTTGGGTTTGAACTTGGCACATGGACTCAGTGCTGGAGAACGTCATGAGCAGGAATTCATGTGGATGTGTGAGATGTGTCAGGAAAAGGAGCAAAATAAGAGCAACTCTTGTGCAGTGTCCAGTTTTGGAGAACTTCATCACAGACTTAAATCTTCTTTCCTATTGAACTCCATGCTCTTGTTCAGAAGGATGAGCTGAACCCTTTGGAGTTGTTGGGAGTTTCCACAACTACCTCCTGCAACAGTTTTCTGCAGCTATTGGCAAGTTGCAGTAAAAAGTTTGAAACTTAATGTTCAACATGTACAAGACAAAACTCACGAGCTGCATCTTGAATTGTTTCCCAGCTGGAATTAATGGTGTTTAACCCTATTAAAGAATTAGGAAAAGGAGGTTCTTTGAGGTTTGTTTGCTGTGAAAACATCAGTCTTGTTTCTGGTGGAAAATACCAAACTCCTTCAGAAATTGTGATACTGTTTACATTTTTTAATGTTTACATTTGATTTACCTAAAGCCATTCAAATAACGTCAGTGGCAGAGCCAGGAATAAAATGCAGTGCTGCTGACCTTCAGGCCTGTGTAACTCTCAGTCCTGCCCTAAAGCTGATGGACAGATCGTTCTCCAAATGTCACAGCAGGGAGAAGGGGGAGATAGCTCTTCTTTTATTTTAGTGGTTTTTTCTGGGAAAACAAGAAAGAGTTATTGGAAATATCCATGAGAAGGGAATGTGCCCTTCACATGGGTACAGTGAGATGAAAGTAGGCAGACCCAGTGAGTTTTGCACAAACCCCAAGCCTGTGACCCTAAATTTAAAACACATGTGGCTGCTTTAATTCAGTAGATCTTAAAATTGGGCTGTTGGCATTTATTTGTTCAGTGTTCTCACTCCCAGCAGTGCTTGAGGATGACTCGATTTCCCCTTGTTTTGGGTTTAGGCTGATACACAAACGAAAGAAATTGGCTGTAAAAAGAATGAAGTTGAGGTTTGGGGGTTTTGGTGGGATTTTTGTCCAGCTTTAATTCTATTTAAAAAGGGGAAGAAAGCACACATTAACATGACTGCTTTCCCACCCATCTGAAGCTGCCTCGACTTGCATTCCACGTGGGTCCTGCTGGCTCTACAATGTCTGCTGCTGACAGCACATGATTTTAGTATCTAATTCTATTAGTCATGACCCAAATCAGCTTTAAAATGGTTAAACACATAGAAGAGGAGTAGGAGTAGAGTGTCAAGAATAGCTTTGAAGAAGATGTTATCCCACATACCAAGGAGCTGGTATCTCAAAGGTGTCACAGTGATGGAAGTGAGGAGAGGGCTGAGCTGCCAAGTCGGCGTAACAAATAAATATTGACTCCCAATGGAACGTGAGCTTCTCCATTAATTCAGATTAAACCCCGTGGCACTCCTGGTGCAGAGCTTGCAGGAAGTCCAGGAGAAGCTGTTCTTGTGCTGCACCTTTGGGAACAATTCCCACCCAACCTGGCTGTGTTCAGCATGCTCAGGAGCAGGAGCCAGAACCCAGCAGCCTTCATCCATCCTCAGCTGCTGAGTGAGTCACTTGGCCTGTTTTTGTTGTGCAGGAGGAAGATGGGGCTCATGGATCTGATGGCACAGCTAGTTGGCTCTTTATACAGGTCATGATGTAAAATTAGGCCTCATTTCTGAGACTAATTGTCACTAAAAAGGCGTTTTTGGCCTTAATGTTTGGATCGCTCTGGTTTACTCCGTGTAGAGGTGTGGAAATGCTGCTCCATTTACATTTTTTATAATCCTATTTCTCACCACTCCCAACATGCTATCATGCTGTCTTTGGATGGATGAAGGGAACCACAGACCTACCAAGCAGCAAGTGGAAAACTGTAGGAAAGGATGTCAGGAGCACCGACAGGGTCTGAGGGAGCTGTGCTGGAAGTTTCCCGTGGATGTGTTGGAGCGAAGGGAGTGTCAGCAAACCCACCTTGCAGGGTGTCTCGGTGGTGTTAATGCATTCACATTAACTGCAGCCCTTAATTCATTTGCATTTCTTCATTTCTTGGTACTTGCCAGGAGCTTCACACCCTATCGAGAGGAAAGGTGACCCAGAAGGAGCAGAAATCCAAGATTTTTAAAAAGCATGCATTTGCCAGAGATATTCTTCTTGGATTTTAAAGGAGGAGAGCTCAGCTGGAGCTCAGTGTTGGAACTCTCCCTTTAAGGCTTGTGGTTACAGCCCATGTTTTAATCGCTGCTTTGATCTGATTAAATCCTCAGCCACAGAGAAATCAGCTTAGAGAAACATGTCTCCTGTTGAACCTGAGAGCAGAGCAGTTCAGAAAACCAAGCCAAGGCAAATACCATTAGAAAAAAAATGGAAGCTGTAGGTCTCACAGCAGTCTGGTGATGTGGTGAATCACTGTGTGGATATCCAAACTCTCCTGTGGCATTATCTCCTGTGCAAACACATCAAACCTATCCCAGACTTACAGGGAAACCTGGATCTGGTTGGGTTTTCATTCTTCTGCCTCTTGACATAGTGTTGGGATCAGGTGTGTGTAGGGTGGAGGACAGGGAGGAGTTGCTGTGCTTTGCCTGGGAGTTGGGGATCAAATGAGTTTTAATCTTCTTTCAATCTGTCTGTCACCTTATTACACTCAATCTCCTTTAAAGATGTTATTCAAATCCATATGTGGGTCTCTTTATCAAGATTATAACACAAAAGGTATCCCATTAAACAATTCCAGTGGCACCCTACAACAATCCCTAGCCTGTGGATCAATACGACAGTTTTATGGGGAAAAAAAGGGGGGAAACACCACTTAAAACAAGAAATGTATTTTCTCTTATCTCAGATTTACCCTAATATTACTCACAGTGCAGCTTTCAGCAGGCTCTCTGTTCATCCCTACTGGTACAGGCAGGGAATGTCTATCACTGATTGCTAATCCTAAATTAAGCTTCACTACATTTTTTTTAATGTTTCACCTGATCTTTTGAGTCAGCAGGACTACAACAGTTTCATCCTAGAGTGAAAATTATGACCTCTTTCTCTTCAAACTCACACGAAGTAGGAGTCAGGATATGGCAATCTTGGTTAGAAAAATTCTGCAAGAAAAGTCAGTCTCTTCTAGCTGTGCCTTCATCTGAAATTCCAAGGAAGTTTGCAGTGAAGTCCTTGTTTATACTCTTACTTCAGCTCTACTAAACCAGACCAGTTAGGCTCTACCATTGTGTAAGAATTGGTATTTTAAAGCTCCTCTGCTGTTGGCTCGGGTCTGCAGCATTGCTGGGGCTCAGCAGCAGGGCTTGGTCAGGGGTCAGTGCCTTGCCCAAGGTCACACCAGGCTGCAGTGACAGGCAGGACAAGAATCGTGTTTTACCATGGTGGCTAAAATCTCCACAAAGCAGTTTTTGGTCATTTTTGTTCACTAAACTTCGTGAACTGTTAACAGTTCCTGGTTTAGACTTCAAGGTGCTTCAAGCTCTCTTATACTCTATACAAAACCAGTGTCTCCACTCCCTTTTCACCCCCTTTGTAAAGTAGCTCAGTGATGACTGGAGCAGCATTCCTGGCTCAGGAAAAGCTGGGATTCTGACACGTTTGTCAGTGTCCTGCAGCATGGCATTAACTTTGTCCTGGGAAAAGAAATTCAGCTGAAGAGAGCAATCAGAGAAAACAAATTTCATGGGACTGAGTCTGTTTTGAGCCGATTTTTTCTCTCCCTTGCTGAAGCTTAAAGCCTCCATCAGCCTCCTTGGTCAGCTGAAGGTGTTGCAGAGGTGCTGGGGAGCCAGGCACAGCAATGGGGGGATGGAGGTGTCACTTGTCCTTTGAAATCATGGAGCTGCAGGACAGAAAAGGCCTGTCCAGCCCAACCCCTGAGCTGCCCCTAGTGCAGCCAGCTATTCTGGGAAGGCTGCACTAACAAAAGACACGAGAAAGGCAAGAAGACAGAGGGCCCCAACCTATTGTTTCCCCTCTTCATTCCAAATAATCATGACTCCCGTGACCTCCTGGCTCATTCCCTCCAATGAGGATTTGGGGACAGCTGCTGCCCTGAACAGCTGAGCCCAGCATTATCTGCCTGCTCTCCTGCAGCTCCTTCCTCCCACTCCAGCAGGGCAGCACTGGAAATGATCACCTTCTCTCCCACTAAATTAATCTGTACTCATTAATGCAGGTTTGGGATTCTGATTGGTGTTTCAAGTGCTTTTTCTCTCCCTTTCTCCTGAGATTTGCTGCTTTATCCCCATTCCCTGTTCCATTTGCAGTTGTTTCTGTACAGCTCAGGCTGTTTCTTAGGGAAGTTGGCTGAACTTGGCCTTGTTGAGAGCAGGATTGTGATTTTGTCAGAGTTCAGGGAATTTGCAGCCTTGTTCAGTTCTTTTCCCCTCCAAGCAGAAGTTTCCTTATCCTGGCTGGAGGAACCTACCCAAATTTCTTGGGCAATGATTCTCAAGCCACATGTATGGAACAGCTTTGATGGCTGCAAAGGATTTTTGCCTTAATGTGTTTGAGGCCTTTGAAGCTTTTTGCTGTTGTATCACTTAAACATGGTTTATATCTGCCTAAAGGTGATAGTTTTTGTTTCCATTGGTGGCTGGCAAAACTCTCCTTGAGGTGAGCTTTGATTTTCTCAGCCTCAGTTATGTTTAAAGGAAATGTCAACTTCTCTCTGCTTCAGGCTACGTTTACACCCCAGACTGTGTTTATACCAGCAGATTGTTGTATTTTTCCATGGGGAGACAAAAATCAACCCTGGCTGGAGTCATCCCTCCATCAAAGCCAGCTTGTCCCCTTCTCCTTGGTTTCTGTGTGGTTCATCACCTCCTCCTGCCTTGCATGTAGGTAAAAATTTAGGGCTTGGGACATAGAGCAGGCAATAAATTAAACAAAAAGCATTAGTTGGGACATCTCACCTTGTAACAGTAACATCTGAGCCATGACTTTGTCTGTCCAGGCTCTCCTTTTCTGCTGGTTTACTCAAGTGAATGGGGGAGGGGGAGTTCAGTCTAATTTCAGATTTTTCTTTCATGTTTGAGTTGTGCACTTTTTTCCTTTGGTGTTTCTGTGCAACAAGACACATCACTGAACGGTGATTTGCAAATCTCTGAAGTCCTTACAGCAGTTTATTCTCAGAGTTTTGTGCTTCTTTAGACATCCTTTAAAGCAAGTAAAGCCCTGGCAGTGTAAGAATGGTTAAATTATCCTTGTGGGGAACTTCAAAGCAAACCTTGGGATTACCCAACTGCAAGGAGTGTATTGTTGTTTGACTCTTCACTGGGATGTGACCGATCGTGCTGGCTGGTGAGTGACACTGCCATGGATGCTTTGCTTGGCTTTCTACTGCTCCTTTTTGGAGGATGTCAGGCCATTTTCCCACACACTCATCTTCCTGGTGTTCATCCTTGTCCCTCTGTGGCAAGTGCAGGCACCTGACTGAGTGCCCTGTTTGGAATTTGTGGTGCACAGAGATGGAGTGGCCCAGGAGTACCCAATGTCCTGCAGCACAGGACCTTGTGCCCAGATCTGTCCTCTGGGAAGTGACTGGGAGTTCTCTTCTTGCTCCCAGGAGCAAGGGAGACTGTGTCTGACTGCAGATATCTGATATTTCTGTTGGCATCCCACAGACCTGAGCCCTTCACCCATGTTGTCACAATTTCCTGCAGACTCAGCCTGTGGTTATCAAGTCCCTTCTGTGCATGATCCGCCTTGGCATTAGACAGAGACTTCCTTTCCTTGTTCTAGATGGATACACATCACCTCCTTCCCTGATTTGTTTTTTATTTATCATTCCTTGTGTGCTGGATGTATGAGAACAGCCTTGAAATGCAGATCCTGTGAACCTTTTGTGTCCCTGAGCCAGTGACATTCCTTCAGCTCTCACTGATGTGACACTCACGGAGTCAAGCTCTGATTCAGGCTTTTCCTTGACCCTAGACTTTCAGGTCAGGCTTTTACTGCCAATTTATATCACTACTGTGGTCAAAACACGTCCCAGTTCTACTCTGCCCAGGATATGGAACACCACAAACCTCTGCTTTCTGTAAATCTGGCTGCATTTGGGCTCAGCTGCTCATGATGGTTTTAACCTCCAATATTTCTCAAAGCCTTGTGTCAGTCACTGCATCAGAGGCTGCCTTAGGGAAGTTCAACCCAAGTGGCTTTGAGGCTTCCAAGTATCAGACAGAAGAAGAAAATTCAATGTGAGACCTGGAAGGCTGGAATTCAGCTCTGTTGGTGCAGTGTCAGTGTTGTGACAGCAGAACTCCACGAGCAGAAAGACAGAAAGGCAGCCACAGACTGATACCTTGGAAATGTTGCTTATTTTGCGGTTTGGAAGTTGGTTGTGTTGGCAATAATAAGAAAAAAATCCATCCCGTGGTTTAAGCAGAGCAAAAGGGGGGAAGAGACGTTGGCATTTCGAGCTCCAAACTTTCCCTCAACCCCTTTCTTTGTGTTTCTGATCTCAGGCTGCAGTCCAGACTCCGTGGTGGTTTGTAATTAAACCCAAAGCTTGAAGGTTCTGTGGAGTTCTCGTTGCCTACCAGGTCAAAGTGAATCTGTTTTCTATCATGGAATATTTCAGTTCAGTTACCCCTTGAGGAAGTCTGGGAACAGACAGGCCATTCATATTGAACAGATGACCCAGGCTTAAAAAAACCCTTTTTGTCTGTTAAGCTTATGGCTAAGATATTATGAAAACGGCTTAATAATGTGCCCTAACATTTATACCACACTATTTTCTTACTTTAATTTTCCAGGCAATTAAAAATAATTGAAAGTTACTGCCAAACCCCCTGAAGATATACTTTTTTCTTTCGAATAAGCTTATTTTCATACTTGTGAGGTCACCAGATATTTATTTGACCATCTTTATAGGGGTCAGGCCCGTTACACACACAGAATGGGGATGTGGAATAGAACTTGCATTGTAACAGCAAAGTGAGAAGTGAGAGCCAAGCCCAGCACACGTCGTGTTTATTGCTGGGGCACCACAAACAGCACTCATACATCGACCAAGCCAGCCTAAATCCTGCAGTTCAGCACTAAAAATCTGTGTTTAAAGCCTGTAAATTCTGAATAGAGGCAAACAGAACTTGGAGTGCTTGGTGAGGATGAGCTGGGAAGTGCTTTGCAGGGGTTCTCTGTAGAAGGTCCAGTTTGGGGTGGCAGTGGAGCCCTTTTGGGGGCTCTGGGTGTTGTGAGACCTCCCACTGGCACTGTGGGGAGGGAAAGCAGGAGTTTTATGGGTGGCTGTGGAGTGTGTGTAGTCAAACCTCCCTGCTCTGCTCTCCTATTAATAGAGTTGTAGCAGACACAACCCATGTGGCTGCGCAGTCACGCTGCTCTCAATATTGCTCAGCCAGTTCTCCCCTAAAGGCTTAAAATCTATCATGTTATACAAGAACTGAAAGCCTTCTTGTAGTGTCCCAGATTTCCCCCTCCTGTCCGTCCTATTCCCCTTCCATTTTCCCCTTCAAATTATCTTTTGCTGCCTCATTTGATGTTCTACAAAATAGGGTTTTTTGAAATGTCATGTCTTTCTCTCTTTCAATATTCACATCCATTCAGTGGGCATTTCCTCTTAGATCTCTTACCTGTGGTCAAAAGGGGAGTTTATGCTGGGAAAAAGGAGAGAAATGGGTGGGTTTTAGTCAAAATTCTGTCTATTGGATGAGACAATTCGCTAAAGGCTTCATCTTCAGTGATGGTGTTCACATTGGGCATCCCAAAGTAAGGGAAAATATTTTTGTAGAATATCCTGAGCTGGAAGGACCCACAAAGATCATCCAAGTCCAACTGCTGACCCTGCACAGGACACCCCAACAATCCCACCGTGTGATTTTACTCAGTTATTTCAATTTTTTGGTAACTTTTCTCAAGGTGACCAAGACAAAAGTCATTTTTTGAGCTCATCACTCCAGCATGGTGGATGTTGTGGCTAAAATGAGTCCTGTTTGGACAAATCACTCACAGGAGCATCGAAGGTTCCTCCAAAGCAAACCCTTCCTGACACAGCAGAGCTGCTCTGGTGCTTGGCTTTGGCAGAAAGAACAAACTCAAAGGCTTTCTCTCCTTCATTCCTCCTCCTCCCCCCTTAAACCACCCCTAACCCCCCTTTAACTCCACGTCTGGTGGAAAGAGCATGTGATGCTTATTTCTAAAGGCAGCAAAATAAGCTTTGGAAGTCTAAGACTGTAATTGGTTGTCTGCCTTTATCCTGGGAGCTCTGGGGATGGTTCAGGAGTAATAACTGTTACTTAAAGTAGATGAGCTTCTTGTGGCTTTCTTAGAACTGCAGAGCACGGTGCTTGTGGGGTGCTTAGGGAAGCATCTGCCTGTCTGCAGCTTTCGAAACATTTGGTAAGCAAAGAATTTTCCGCTTTTTCTGTGCATGGAGAAGTTCCTCCTCAGTGGGTTCTTACAGCACTTGACTGAAAACTGAGTTCCTTTGAAGGATATTAAATTTGCTCTGTAACTTAAAGCCATTGGCACCAAAAAAATATCTAACTGTATGGTTACTCCTCCTTCATTCATATTCTGATAAAAAGAGTCCAGGTGGGAGTTTTTAGATATCTGAGTCTTGCTCTGTTTGGTTTCACTGGGACTGGGGGTTTTCCATGGCACTGCCTCGTCACCTTAATAGGATTTGAAACTATTAATCCACAGTCAATGTATTGACTTTCACTGATATTTATGTAAAGCAGTCTTGGGTTTATAAACTGCGTTGGGTGTTGGGTGGAGCGGAAAATTCAGACTCTGGTGATGTGTTCAGTGACTTTGTGACTCTGTTTGAGGTAATTGCAATTGTTTCCCTGCACCTCCTTGTAGTTGGGCTTCAAAGCAGAGCCTGGCTCTAGGTCCTGTCATTCCACACACACTGCATCCTCCAGAATACTCAGAAGCTTTTCCTGTGGTCATCCCAAGTAAATTAAATCCCGTGAAAAACAAATGTAGGGCAGTGCTGCCTTTCTGCAGCCTGAGGATCCCAGTCGTTTTGTGCAGTTTTTATCCTGTAGGACCAAAAACCGATGCTGCAGCCAGCTAGATGTGCTGATAAAATGCATTTTCCTGGAGTGGGAGGGTGAGAATGCAGAGCAGGAGCCCTGGAAATCATCCAGGTGAGTGTGAGCACAGTGCAGACGGTGGGGGCTGTGCTTGCTGTGCTCCAGTGGCTCCTCAGCCTTTGAAGTCACTCACAGGGATGTCCTCAGGCTCTTGTCCCCGGCTTAGGCTGGCAAAAGGCTCTGTCCCTTGCCCTCGCCGTTGTGTCACACGCTCACACACATGTGCAGCCAGGAGAAGCAGCCTGGCAGAAATACCAGATTAGGTTAGGAGGGATGAGAGGGGTGAGGACTGACAGGAGAGATTGTTATATCAAGGCTGGTTACTGACTTGGCTCTTTTCTGTGCTGTTTGCTTTTCTCCCAGAATCAAAAAGGTTTGAGTGCTGGTGGCTCTTCAGGTGAACCAGGGGCAGATTCTGTGTCCCTGAGTTCTGCAGAGGAGTTGGGAACACCCAAATCAGGGCACTCTGGAGCTTGGCATCCCCATGCCCGGGTGCTGCACAGGAGTTTGACAAAAGAGCATCAAAACCCCATCAGTTTTATCAGTTATTAGCTGCCTCTCTCCTTTCTTGGCTTCCTAAACTGTGCTGGAGTTAGTGGAAGTCACAAGGGGAATACTTGTCCTTTTTTATAACATTGGAGACTAAACTGAGGTTCTTGGCTGGCAGAGTGGACATTTCTCCACAATCCAGGAACAGATTCCTGGGAGAGTTTGGAGCTGGAACTTGAGTGCAGTTACAGCAAGGGAGCCTGGTGGCAATGCAGAGAGTGTGAGGGGAAACTTTTGCTCACAAACAGCTTTTTAATGACCAGAACTGTGACCCCACAAACGACTGGGCAAAGCAAGTCTGTCCACAGAGGAAATTCTGCTTTTCCTTCATGAACGTGATGGCATCACTCCCCTCCCCTTGGTGCTTTCCCAGTGCCAAAGGTGCTCCCTGTTTTCCTGTGACATCTGTGCCTGAGTGTGCAGCACAGATCCCTGTCCACTTGGTCACTCTCCTTCCCTTGGTCCTGCCGGGACATCCCAGAGTTCCCAGGCATTTGCTGCCAATGAAAACCACCCGAGGAAAAGGGGCCATTCTCTTCTCCCTCCCCAGCCCCTCTGCCCTGCTTTCTGCTGGCCTCCAGCACTGGCTCTGCTCAGCCACTGGGAAGTGTGAGTTGAGCTGTTTTGTTTTGGTTTAAACCACAGGGCAGGGAATTCTTTTCAAGCTGTAACTTTTAGTTTCCACTGGAAGGGCAAAACAGACTCTGAGCCAGTGGAAAAGAGGCTTTCAGTTGCATCAGCCAAGAGGCAAAAGGCAAGCACATCATGTAACAAATGATCAGCTCTTTACAGAGGCTTCTTTACCAGAAAAATCAAAAGAATCAGGGGGTGCTTTATTTGAGGATTTAACTCTGAGGAAGTGTTTCACACATGGCTTTTCCTTTTTTCCTGGCTTTTTCTAGTGTTCCCATCTGGGCAGAGGGAATCACCCCACCATGGGTTTGTGCTCTGCCCATGGCAAAAGGATTTCTGGAGGAATCAGAACCATTTTGAATGGGAAATACTGATTTTGTGAGCAACTGCTAAAGATTCACAGAATTTTAAGACCAAGAGAATGGCTGTTAAGAAGTCATTATTTGTAGAAGATTTGAAGAGCTGTATGGATTTATAGATCCATATCTATATCAAAGAGTAATTTTACATGATGGATGTACTGGGAGAACAGTGAATTAAAAGAACAATTGTAGAGATCAGGGATTCAAGAGCCAGGTGAGCTGGCTGAGAAATTTTATCAATGCAACTTTCCAGGTAGACTCTTCATGATGTCCAAGCTTCATGGAACTTGGCAAAAAATCCACAAGTTGCAGTAAAGTCCCCAGAGGCCCAAAGAATCCCAGCAGCTTTAGCAGTGTGGGAGAAATAGAAAAGATTTGCCTTTCCTGCCTGCATTTCAGAGTGAAGTTTGTGGATCTGGGCTGTGCCTGGGAGATGCTTGCTGGGTTTGCTGTAGCACAGCCTGCTAGAAATGCCTTGTGTTTGCTCCCAAGGATAAGTGCAATCAGCAGATGTCATCTGGCCTAATTTTTGTGCTAAAGGCATAAAAGGAAAGAAATGTTGAGACAGGAGAGAAAATGTTTTTTTTTTCTTTCTTTTTTGCTGGCCAAGAAGCTTTGAAAATGGATGATGACTTACGCCAGGGGCTATGTAGAGTGTTCTAGAAAATAATTTAAATTTGCCTTTACAAAATGAATTCATCAAAGAGTACTCACAGGACTTTGCTTTAAACTGTGATGGTGTCTGAAATAAAATAGTCCAGTCCCTTTTCACTTTGCTGCTGTAAATTTTGGCCATGTTTCCATAGAAATTAAAGATTCCTGCACAGGTGTGAGAAAAACTCAGTTCCCGGTTTTTTTAGATGAACTTCCCATGCTGCCATATGACCAAACCATCTCCTCTTTACATCCAGTTCTTCCAGCCTAGCTGGGAAGGTGTGTTTGCAGTGAAAAATCAGATTTTTGCACAGCCAGGAGGAGACAAAGCCCTCGAGGCTCATCCATGGGCAGGGAGAGCAGGTCAGTCCAGGAGGGATTTTTCCACAGCTCCTTCCCTGCCTGTGCCTGGTTTGTGGTTGGTGGAGATTCCCCCCAGGTCACACTCGGGGGACACACTGGCAGCCAGCATGTGCTGTGAAGGCAGGAATAGAAAGCAAATACTTCCCGTAATCACACGTCCCAGAATGACAGGGGAAAATGAGTGCTTGTGCTTCCACCAGAGCAGCGAAAAACGGGAAGATGGAAAGTCTGGATTCCTGCCCAATGAAACCAAAATTGTAAAAAAAAAAAAAAGAAAAAGAAAAATAAAACAAATGCTCCATACGCTCCCTGGAACTGACACTGCAGTGTGGTAGGTTTTTTTCTCTTTCCAATATCTACAGTAGACAAGCAGTAAATCTTCTTACAGCTCCGTGGCACAGCTTTATTTTTAGCTTTTTTTATTATCGAGACAACCCTCCCCAGCTTTCAATCTGCACCTGAATATATTTATTCCTCTAATCCACGTGAAAGTGCAGTCCTTACAAAGACCTCTAATACCTTATTAATCACTTCTGGACCACGTCACAAAGAGGCTTTAGGAAGAAGTGCTCTGGCCATGGGCGACGTGCTCCTGGAGGCTTAAAGGATGTGGATAAAGAGCCCTTTTCCCACATGGAGGAAACCTCCAGTGGGCATTTTAAAATTTGATTTTAACTGGAAATCTGAGAGAAATCTTAAGGCTGTTGGAGCTCTCTCCTTTCTCGTGTGGTTCAGCCTGTTCTTAGAGAGACTCAGGCCTGTGATCTGTGAAAGCAGCACTTGGAGAATTCCAAGTTCAGTTCCCAGGTTTGGGAATTGTGCTCTCGGTGGCCTCCAGAAGCAGATTGGAATCCTTGTCACTGGTCAAGGTGCATTTCTTCTGCCATGCTATTTTTACACAGCTGGAGACCTTCATCTACCCCAGTGGCAACAGGAGCCTGAAAAACGTGTCCTGGGTGCTCCTGGAGGAGGAGTGGCCACTCAGGGCCAGGACTTCACTGGGCTAAAAATAAAACTTTGCGTCCTTCCCGTCCAAGTAGAAGCAGGAGGTAAATGTCATGGCACCCTTTAGAAATGGGTCAGTGGT
Organism: Lichenostomus cassidix; assembly: GCF_008360975.1. Classification (NCBI taxonomy): domain Eukaryota; kingdom Metazoa; phylum Chordata; class Aves; order Passeriformes; family Meliphagidae; genus Lichenostomus; species Lichenostomus cassidix. The sequence continues at coordinate 2,526,361 of NC_139501.1, forward strand.
GTTACCCACTGTGTGTCTGCTGCCCAGCTGGCTGTGCCTGGCCTGTGGTCACACACTGAGCCAGGAAAGCCACCCAGAGCAGACCCTGGAAGTTCTGTCTCTCAGTTCCACTTGTATTTCTCAAAGTGCCCTTCGTGGAGCAGGAACAGGGCTGAGATACTAATTCCTCATCAACCTCAATGCTTTCTGCAGATATTTTCTGGAGACTCCCCTGGGGCTCCTCAGCCTTTTGGGGTACCATCAAACACAGACACTGGGAGCTCCTTTGCTCCCTGTTGGCTCTTTGCTCTGTGCTGTGGTTTTCTCCCGTGGTGTCTGGCATGTCTGAGCCCCAGCAGAGCCTCCCCGGGTTTCTCTGGGTTTGCATCAGCCCAGCTCTGGTGGTTGGTGCCCTGCTGAGAACAGAGCTGAGTTTTTGCACCCAGACAGGATCCGATGGGACAGGAAGCTCCACCCGTTCTGTTCTCAGGGTGTAACTGAGCTCCCCGGGTGAGAATGAGCAGCAGCCTGAGCACAGTGAGAGGACACTGTAGATTTACAGCCAGTTTTTATTGTCTCTGCTTATCCTTGCTTTTCCAGCTGCGGGTTTTCCAGTGGAGTAGTTTCTGATTTACACCTGCCTTAAGAATACAGAATGGAATTCTTCAGCCTCACAGTATTTTCCCAATTAATTTTGCAAGAGGTTGGAATACAGATGTCTCTGTGTTGAGATACCTCAGTAGTTCTGGGGACATTAAATCTTTAATTTTTAAAGATGCCACACGATGTGCTGGGATTCCTGGGGTCCACAGTTCCCATCCCTCTTCTAAAGGAGGAAGTGCAGGAGTGCAATCACACCTGGCCTGGGAAAGGTGACCAGCACAGATAAACATGTGCCACTGCCCTGTTTTACCAGATCTGTGTCTTCAATCAGGTTTTGGGATTTATTGCTGAACTCAGACCTGGTCACAGGGAGATTCAGCAGAGGGTAGTTTAGGATTTGAAGCATGGCTGATTTTTGAAGGTACATTTCTAAGCTAAGAACTCCACAGGTGTGGAGGCCTCCTAAATATTTTCCACTTGATGTTTTCATTCTGAACAAGGCAGAAGCAGCCCAGTTTTCAGTACCTCATGTTGAAGGTTTGACTGCAGTGGAGCAAAGGATGAGGGGAGAGCAAAAGCCTTTGCTCATTCCAGGTGCATGGCTTTGGGATGCAGCAAGGAAAAGAAAGTGGATCATTCAGGAAATATATCTTGGTTGATACTCAGGCACCAAAAATCCTAGCTGTGAGCACTCCCACATCTTAAAATGTAAGAAATTTTTTCTGAGCTCATTTTCCATTGCAGTTGTAGCAAAAAGTGTCGTTGAGGTGCCTGACCTGAAACTGCTGGTTCTGCTCCTGGTACCGAGCTCAGGGGGAGGTTTGTCTTCCTGAGAAGGAGATGGTCAAAAATTCTTTCCACTGGTCTCATGGTTTGTTACTGTAATACTTAATTGAAGTAGAAAATTTGATCTGACATGTCAAATGTGGCCCTGGCTGGCTGCAGGCCAAGCTGAGCTGCCTAATTTCGGTTTGCCTTAAAATGGCTGGCAAAGTTCACAGGCCCAAATTTCCCTTTGGAATGTACCTCTGAAATCTTTTTTTAGTGACTTTATAAACCTTGGTGTATCTATTTTCCCCTAATATTTGCTTGCTGCAGAAACCAACAGTCCCAAAGCTTAAGCAAATGTTTCACATAAGCATTTCTGGGCCCACTTTGTATCCTGAAGTTTCTTCCATCTGTGGATTGGAGAAAATTTCTGTTAAAAAGTGGTTGTGCCCAGCACAAAGCCCATTTGACAACAGATTATTAAATTGCCTCCAATGGAAATAAAAATGAATAGGAAGTAAGGAAATACTTATTTCAGTCTTCTCGAGTTTTTGTTCGAGAGTTTAATAAATCATTTCTGAAGACGGCAAAAAAGTTACATTGGATTTTCAGTATTTCTTTTGCAACTTGATATGTTTCATTATTTGGCAAAGAGGAAAAAATTAAATCAAATCATCCACATTTGAAGCAGTACCAAGATTTGCTGGCTGCTGTGGCTGGGCTGGAAGTGCCGAGTGGGGTATCTTGCTGCCTGGAATCTGTCCTGGAGTGGGATGTAATGGCTGAGTCACATGGAGAGAAAATTTGCTGTTCAGTGTCTGTCTTGTTCCACAGCTGAGTCTCTTCCTGTAGTAGAAACTACTGGAATTGTTGATTTTTTTTTTTTTACGTTGTTAACGTGAAACCTAAAAATCCAGGGTGGGTTTTTTAAGGCATCTACCAAGAGGCAATTCCTGCCTCAACCATCAGATGATCCATGTAAACCAAGTGGGACATGGATGGAGAGATTGGAGGAGTCACCACAGCAAAACCATGTTTGCAGCAGCCTTTTCTTGAGTCCATGAAGTGCTCCATGTGAGGCAGCTCTGGGTGGTCAGGAATGTCCAGCAGTGGGAGATAAATTCAGGTTAGGAAAACCTGCAGGTTAGGTTCTGCTCAGCACCTCCTTCTCTGTCCCCTTTCCATCTCTCTGGGGGAACAGCCCTGTTTCCCCTCCTTTGCTGCTTGTTTCCAGCTCAGTGAGCTCCTGGACACTGAGGGGAAGCAGCAGTCCCCAGGTTTTGTGCTCAGACCCTCCTGCTCCTTGGGGTCAGCCTTGACTTGAACATGAAGGAATGGGGACAGTGGGAAAGCTGGAGATGATTCCTTTAAAAATGCAAACTAGACCTTTCTGTTGATCCATTCCCCACCCCAGCCTTTCCAGGGCTGACTGTGTGTGTTTGGGGTGTCAGCAGAGCTGGTCCTGCTCGGTGCCATTCCCAGGGTCTGTCCCGTTCCTGCCTGGACAGAATGTTCAGGATGGATGGACGATGGGGGGAGGGATTGGTTCCATGCTGAGTCTTGCCACCTGTTGCCTTTTCCATTCCAAGCCCCCCTTCCTCCCCACCCTGCAGCCCGAGCTCCCCTCCCCACACAGCTCCCCATCCCCAGTGGATAGGGCTGGGATCAGGAGTCACTTGCCAAATACCTTTCTAATGCTGTCACTAATTCTGCACAGGCAGCATCTCCGAGAGCAAAAACAAATCTTTTCCAGTGCATTGTCCTGTGTTTTCTGCAGAAGGGGCTCAGGAATGCCTTTTCCTAGTTGGGTCTGAGGGGAGGGCCTGTGCCATGGCTGGGCAGCAGGCAGCCCTGGGGAAGCCTGAACTGTGCCCAAAGAATCTGCTGCAAATCCCATGGAGCTGGAATTTGGCACTGGCAAGGGCTAATTTTGTCCTGGGGGTTGCACACACACACACACTCACCCTCCCATGTCATCCTCCTTCATCTGCTACGTATGGAAAGCTGCCCCGAGCTCGGGAGTGCCAGGGAATGTTGTGCTGAGCCCTCCAGGCTTGGCTTGGTGACGTTGCTGGGCACTCTGGGCTGGCCAGGGCAGGGAGAGGGTGCTGCCAGCTGGGCTGGCATGGGTTGGGTAATCATCTGTCCTGCTCCCACCGGAGCAGCAGGCTCTGCTCGGACGTGAGGCTGTAATTTCCTCCTAATCAAGGTGCTAAAGGGGTGTAGTTAGAGAGCTCTTGGGTAGGGAGGCTGGAGAAGGGCATTTGGACAATTCCACAGGTGCTTTTCGGGTGAATCATTTAAATCACAGTGCTCAGGGTTCAGTAATCACCTGGAGAAGAAGCCTCTGAGTTCCCAGCTGAAGATGCCTTGAGGGGACTGATTTTCAGAACACAGGACATTGGCAAATAAGATCCTTTCTGTCACTGGGAAGGACACCTGGGCTGGAGCATTTGAGGCTCCCAGGATGTTGCCATCCCTGTGTTCTCCAGACACACCTGGATCAACACTTGTTTGCCCACAAAAATCACAGACAGGTGTGAGGATGAAACAAATGCATGCAAATATGAGCAATTATTAATTACTGCAGTGTGGTTCTGCCACCTTTCTGGGAGCCAGGCAGAGTGGGAACGTGGAAAGGTGCAGAATTCGGAACTGCAAAAAGACAGAAAAAGGAATAGAAACGGGGGTGGGATGTTTCTTTTATTATTTCTGGTCGTGATGCAGCACAAGGTCCAGAACCTTCTCCCTCCCTGCTGTTAGAGGTGTTTGTACTGGCAGGGCTTCAAGCTGGTATCCCCAGTGCACCAGTTAAACCAGTAGTTACCAATTTTTTTGCAAGCCACGCTGGGACTATAGGAATTTTATTCCTTCACAGTGTTGAAGGAAAGGGATTTTGCTTGCCAAAGGGCTTTCTTATGCTTGAGGATGATTTATGGGCCAAGCTGAGCCACTTGTGGAAAAGGCAAAGCAGCTCTTGGCAGCACCCCCAGAATCCACTGCAGCTGTGGGGTAGTGAAGTCATCGGCATAACAACCACTGCAAACAGAATAACAAAGTCTGTTCTGTTCTCGTTTAAAATAATCTTTCCAGTTCAGCAACCACATTAAACTTACCTTTCTGCATACAAAAATCATAAAAGGCCAATGGTTCTGTGCAGCTTGGAATGAGTGTCTCACTTTGATCACTGCCCATCTCCCTGCGCCATCCGCACTTGACCCCAGTGTGTCCCGTGAAGGAATGAAGTTGTTATGTCATAGGCTCTGTCTGCCCCTTGTTTGCACTCCTTTGTTTGGCCTTACATTTGAAAAAGCAGAATAACACCCAGAGTTTCTTCCTTTTAAATATGAAATTTGCTTTTGCCTTATAATTTGTTTCTAAGCTGATGGCAGAATGAGGAATTCTAATGTTGATTTTTCCTGCCTGTCTTTGTTTCAGGTCTCTTCAGATCCTCCTGCTTCCAAAAAGCCCAAAATAGATGACTCTGCTTCCCAATCTCCAGCTTCTAATGAGAAGGAAAAACAGTCCAGTTGGTTGCGGTCCTTATCCAGTTCATCTAATAAGGTGATTGTTGAATATTTTGTAATCAGGAGAGATCAAATTGGCACAAAGCATCACTCCACTGAAACCAGAGGAGAAAGTGAGGGAAAGAACATGCCCAGGGTTTCTAAATCAGGAACATTTCTATCCTTTTCCCAGTCAGCATTGAGCTCCACAGTTCCCTCCTAGTCCTTGCCACCCCCCAGTGCTCGTTGACCTGGATTGTGACAGGGAAATAAGGAATTCCCTCGTGCCTTTGAGGTACAGGAATCCTGCAAGGCTCAGGAATTGTGATCCCTACAAACTACACAGAACTTGTTGGCCAACAAAACCCATGAGTGCAGTTCCCTTCTGCCAGTGGAACTCCTGAGCGAGGAGGTCGTGGCCAGTGGGGAGCAGTTGTGGGGATAACTGAGGGTGTCCTGGGAAGCACCAGGTCCCCTCCACGGTGATTGATGGTTTCAGAGGTTGTTGGGAGTCACTGATTTCCTGTCCTGTCCCCAGAGCATCGGCTGTGTCCATCCCCGGCAGCGCCTGTCCGCATTCCGGCCCTGGTCCCCCGCCGTGTCAGCCAGCGAGAAGGAGCTCTCCAGCCACCTGCCCGCCCTGATCCGGGACAGGTAAGGACACAGGGACAGGGACAGGGGATTGGGGATGCCAGGTGGCTCTGGGTTTGTCCCCTGCTCAGTCAGAGTGTTCACAGCTGCAGGGGTTTAATTTGCAGAAAGGAAACACCAGCAAGCGCTGATGGTTTGTGCATTCAGGAGGGTTATAGGTGACACCTGCCATGAAAGTGTCAGGTGGAGGCTGCTGGGGAGGTGTGGTCACTAGGGGGTACAGACATGGAAATTGGTGGGCTTTGCTGTTGAAGGGAAGATGTCCTGGGGCAGTGGTCAGGGAGCATGCAGCCATTGCCAGGCCCTGTCCGTGGTACCTGCTCAGTGTTCCCAGCATAGCTCCATCCTCTCCCTCCACACAGTGCCAGGGAGGCTGAAGGACAGCTCAGGCTTCCCCAAGCCCTCCCTGTGCCCCTGGCCCTGGGGGTCCTGGCAGAGAGAGCCATGGAAGGCTCTTCAGCCTGTCAGCCCCATCCAGACAGCGAGGCCACGCTCTGCTCTTGGACAGGAACATCACAGAATGAGTCACCACAGCAGGTGGGACTGTGGTGTCACACTGAGAACAGAAAGTGTCGGGGCAGTTGGACATCCCTGTGCCAGACTGGAACTGTTCAGTCTGAAAAACCTCCGAGCCAGGTTTCTGCCTGGGGGTGATGATTCCTTTGGAAAGTTTGACTTAAGTGACCAGGTGTTTTTAAGGAATATTATGGAGAACATATTTTGCTGCCCTTATGAACAAGTTTCTTAGAAGCTATGTGGGTTGATTAAAAAAAAAAAAAAAAGAAAATAGAAGGAGAAAAGCCTACCAGCATATCCCTCTTTTTAAACTAGGTAGGGAGAGAAGTAGTGTAAGAATGTGGGATCCCTTCTCCGGCGCATTTGTCATCCCCAGATATAAGGAGGGCAAAACACAAGTACCCAGCAGGTTCTCAGCTGGTGTAGATCAGTGGGATTCATTGCCATTCCCAAGGGTGTTTGCAGCCCCAGTGTAACGCTGGATTGGGAAGCTCTCCACAGCCAGGAATTGTGACCATTCTGTCCTTCCTTTTGCCTCCCCCTCCAAAGCAGCTTTTACTCCTACAAGAGCTTCGAGAGCGCCGTGGCTCCCAACGTGGCTCTGGCCCCTCCAGCCCAGCAGAAGATCGTGAGCAACCCTCCCTGTGCCACCGTGGTGTCCCGGAGCAGCGAGTCCCTGGGCTCTGCCCAGCCCAGGAAGAGGAAACATGGCACGGAGCACACGGCTGTCCCCGAGGCTGCAGCCACCGCGGCCACCACGGCCACCACAGCCACTGCCCCCGAGGAGGACAAGGAGTCGGAAGCAGAGATTGAAGTAGAAACCAGGGAAGAATGTAAGTGATGCTTGTGGCTGCCTTGTTTTTGGTTGGTTTGTGCTGGGTTTTCTGCAGGAGTTCTTCTGCAGCTTCTGTGGGGTGTAATTGGAATCCTGGAAGTCCAGTGCCTCAATGGTACCTTTGTGACATGAGTTGTATGGTCACAACTTAAACAAATTGCAAGTCAGTCCTTTAGTTCAAGGTTGCATTTTCATTGTATTTCAAGTATCAAAGTATAAAATGAGTAGGTTTTTTATTTTCCTTTTTTTAATCATCTCTGTACAAAAGGGCCTCAGCACATTTTGAGCTATATACCATACATATAAAAAAACCATATATGTGTTGTGTATAATATATGCATTAATTTTTTACATTTTCCAATTAATTTTCAATGTTTCTTTCTTTTCCAGTCACCTCCTCCTTATCCTCGCTCTCCTCGCCATCCTTCACCTCCTCCAGCTCTGCCAAGGACATGAGCTCCCCTGGCATGCAGCCCCCAGCCCCTGTCAACAGCTCCTACGAGGTGGCTGCACACCCTGACCCCCACAGCAGTGGGCTGGAGGCTGAGCTGGAGCACCTCAGGCAGGCCCTGGACAGTGGCCTGGACACAAAAGAAGCCAAAGAGAAGTTCCTGCACGAGGTGGTGAAGATGAGGGTGAAGCAGGAGGAGAAGCTGAACGCAGCCCTGCAGGCCAAGCGCAGCCTGCACCAGGTAAGGCTGCCCTGTCCTGCCAGGTACAGCCCAGCAGGGAGCTCTGAAAAGAAATTGCCTCGTTTTTCCCAAATAGCAACAGCCTTTGCTGGGGCTCTGTTTGTAAATTCAGCTGGGAAACCAAAGCACAGGAATCAGTCCTACGTTTTTAAGCTTGCCACCTGTTTTTCCTTGGGTTATAAATCCATGGTTACCAAAATCAACATCTTTTCATTACTGAAAAAATCTTCTAGTCCAGCAGAGTTTATTTTGTTTTCATTTCACTGAACAGGAAACATTTCTGGAGGCTTTAGCTGGAGTTTTAAGAGCTTTGTGAGGGAGGGTGTTCCTGGGACACGGCCACAGCTGAAGTAAGGGCTTTGTCAGGCATTGAAATGGCCTGACTGGCCCCACGGCTGGGCTGCAGGCAGGGAAGCAGCTCCTTATTTCTGGAAATCCTGGATCCATCACTTGTGTGCAGATCATGACTGAGCACAGTGATAGCTGAACTGCCTTTTATGTTTTATTTTATGTATTTAAAGTGAGTATTTATTAGTAGTACCTAAGGAAGGAATTGCATGAAGCAGTTGAGTGTTCAATCAAGCCTTGTGTCAGGGACAGAGGGACTCTGGTGTCCAACCATTGTTTTCCATTTGGGTAGGTGTGGATTCCCAGTTCCACACACAGAAGGCCCATGTGTGTGTGTGTATGTATTTTCAGGGGCTCTCTGTGTGTTTCCAGAGGCTCTGTGTACTTCCAGGGGCTCTGTGTGTATTTCCAGAGGCATGGCCAAGCTAACAATGGCCTGGCTGGGAAGTGAGATTGTCAAAGCAGTGAATTTCCCATGACCCTGCAGTGTTACTTCACAGCAACCAGGGCTGGAGGGTTTGACTCGGACAGGGAGGAAATGCTGCTTCTGGGGGAAAAAATAGATCTTTAGTTTCTAATTTAACCATTTAGGAAACAGACCTTTAGTGAGGTGTCATCTCTGCTTGCTGTGAACATGTATTTGAACAGCTTAGGAGTTTTTCCTTTGTACCTTGAGGTTCCTTACCATTATCACTTCAATTATGGCTCCCTCATGGATCTGAGATTCCAAGGCAGCAGCTCCCAGCCTGGACAGGGGGAGTGGCAGTTCCCAGAGCAAAGTGTGGTTTCCATTCAGCTTCAGGTTTTACCCTAGAGTTTTCCAGCTGTTGTGGCACAGCAGTCCATGGGCTGGTAGTCAGGAGTCCTGGGGCTCACCCCAGTCACCTGCAGCACCCCAGAACTGGAAAAGACACTGTGTGTGTTCTGTCCTTGCCTGAAGTGGATTTTTTGGGGGGCTTGATAAAATGGAACGTATTTTTGATATCCTGTCAAGCTTTGCTGTACACAAAGGACACTCAGGAGCTGCACTTTCCATGTTGTGCATCTTCAGAGCCTTCAGCTCCAGCCCAGGCACTGCAGTCGGGTGGTTTGGAACGTGGAGCTGGTGCTGGAGCTCTCTCCAACTGCAGTTCATCTTTATTCAGGCCCAGATGGTCGCAGCTATTCTGCTTGACAAAGCAAAATGGGGCTGTAGTGCCGAGCTTTTTGTTATCCAGGGCTTCAGGGTAGCTGGAGTGCAGGAACTCCACAGGATTTAAAGGAGAAGGGCTTGTACAAAGTTCAGAGCGGGGTTTAGCCATGGTCACAGCCAGCAGGAGGTGGGAATGTGGTTTGGATCACTTCCCTTGCACTGCTGTGGGCTCTGCTCCTCACTCCTCACCTGCTTGTGTGTCCCAGGAGCTGGAGTTCCTGAGAGTGGCCAAGAAGGAGAAGCTGAGGGAAGCGACAGAGGCCAAGCGCAACCTGCGGAAGGAGATCGAGCGTCTGCGAGCGGAGAACGAGAAGAAGATGAAGGAAGCCAACGAGTCCAGGATCAGGCTGAAGAGGGAGCTGGAGCAGGCCAGGCAGATCCGTGTGTGTGACAAGGGCTGCGAGGCTGGCAGGCTCCGGGCCAAGTACTCAGCACAGGTGAGAGCCAGCAGGGCTGCAGCAGCACCTCAGCTCCCTCCTCTGCCTCAGCATTCCCTGCCAGGCACTGCTCCAGCCCTGCTCCCGAGCTGGAAGCCTGGTTGGGAAAGGCACCAGCAGAGAGCAGGGGCCAGCCAGGACTCCAGGAAATGGGGCCTGAATTTAAACTCACTCCATGCACCTGCCACAGAGGTGTGCAGGGCCTCCCGTGGTGAAGGGAGCCCTCAGACATAGCCCTCAAAAGCTCCTGGTTAACATACTTAATAAGTGTGTATTTATATATACTTCAAATGCTTCACATAGTTTAACACAGCTCCTGTCAAAGGGAACTCTGGCAGTGCTGGAGCACCTTGTGAGGCACAGGTGCTCCTGGAGGTGTTGCCATGCCTGAAGTGGGAGCTGCAGGTCCTCGGCGTGGTGGCTTTAAGGGAGGAGGGGAAGAGGAGAAGCAAAGCTCACAATCACCAGGGCTCTGATAAGGGAAGGGGAGTGGCTGCTTGCGCTGGCTGAGACACGTCTGGCCAGGAGCAGGAAATGATGTGGGGCTTCCTCTCAGCATCACAGGATGTCTCACTGATAAGGGCTGATAAGGGCTGTCCAGACTAAACAGAGCTGCCCTGGGGCTGCTGCTGCGCTGGGCGTTCCCTGCAGGGCCCTGGGGAGCAGCAGCAGAGCAGGTGGACATGGCCTGGCCTGGCCTGGGGGGCTCAGGTGTGTCCTGGGTGGGGCTGCAGCACTCTGGCACTGGGGATTTGCAGTCTCCTGCTGCATTCCCTCCTTGGGAAGAAATAGATGAGGTTTCCTGGGCTTAAAGGCTAAAAATCACCTCAAAAAGAACTCAAGTATCCGATTATTCCTCCTTCTTGAGGTCAGGCCTGGCAGTGTCCCCTGCAGCAGCTCCCTGTCACTGCCACCCTGAGGCCCCCCAGAGCTGTCCCTGGGCAGCTCTTGTCTCAGGGTTGGCTCAGCTGGTAACACAAAACTCCTGTGAGTAACTCACTCCTAAGGCTGAATTTTATAAGATGTCATTATAACTTAAATTTTTAAGTAGTGAGAAATTTGAAAAAAAGGCTTTATTGTCCTTATAGCCACAGCTTGGGGTGCAACAGGAAGTTGGGCACATATTATTTTTGAGGAAACCACAGTTCTCTAGACCAGCTCAGTCTGACAGAAACAGCAGCAGGCCAGGATGGGAGAAGACAACACAGGGTGGAAATATCTAAGCTTCAAATATTAGATGCTTCATACCCATTGAGTAGCTGTGGTTTATGCCTTCTTTTTTCTTACCTTTTGATACTGAAATCCAACCATGGATGGGGGGAGGTTCACCTGCCTTTTAGCACTAAACATTGGAGGTTTCCTTTCCTTGCTAAATGGCAATCTTTGCTTTTTCAAAGGGTACTCTTTCTGTGATATTTTCACCCTCCAGTCCTGGGGGTTTTCTCTGCCTTTGCTGTCAGAAAGTACCAAACAGGAAGATCAGGGAGGCCAAGGGCAGCTGCAGGTGCTGCTGTGAGCAAAGAGGGAACACTGCAGGGTTTTCATCTCTAGCTGGGGCAGGCTTGGCCATTTCTGGTCACTTTATTAAGAATCATTGTAAAATAGCTGAAAGCAAATCCCCCTGTGCCAACACCTGGGGTTTGCTTTGCTGAGCTGTATTACTGCAGTGATGCTTTAAGAAATGACCAGAGTTCTGTGGGACAATGGAATTCTTAAACTATTTCTTAACTCTTCTGGTTTTCACCTTCCTTTCTGGAGCTGGAGTCACCGGGAATATTTAGGTTTCAAACAGGGAATTCCTTCCTGGCCTCAATCTTGATAATCCAATGCCCAGAGTACACATTTTATTGCTCTTCTGACCCCTGTCAAGGTCAGTGGGGAGGCCCAGGCTGTGCCCTACCTGTGTGTTCTGTCCCCACAGATCGAGGACCTGCAGGTGAAGCTGCAGCACGCCGAGGCTGACCGGGAGCAGCTCCGCGCTGACCTCCTGCACGAGAGGGAGGCCCGGGAGCACCTGGAGAAGGTGGTCAAGGAACTTCAGGAACAACTGTGGCCTAAAGCCAGCAGCCAGCCCAGCAGTGAGAGCACCTCAAGCCCCATGGAGAACTGAGCCCTCGTCCCCTGGCACAGGGAGGGAGAGAGTGGGACTGGGAGTGCACGTGTGAGTAGTGGTGTCCTGGCACACACTTTAGGAATATGGATTCTCAGTAGTTGGAAGGCAAATGTTGTTACTCTCTAGAACAGAAGCACTGAATTCCGCCTCTTTTTTTTCCCAATCCATATAGCACAACATCTTACTGTGCCTAGAAAACACAAAGTGTTTGTAAACAAAATACTTTTAAGTCCACAGCAAATTTTCTACTGGCAAACTCCAAGCAAAGCAGCGTGGTCCAGCTAAACCCGGAGTCCAAGGCGAGCACGGCAGTGGCTTTGTGTTCTCCTGCCTGTTGGAACATTTTGGAATTTAAAAACAAACCAACTTTTCTTATAAGCTATTTAAAATAATTCATTACACAGACTTGGTATTAAAAAAAAAAATTAACAAGATTTTTATAATGAACCTTTAAAAGCAAAACAAAAAAGAAAAAAAAAAAACAAACCTTCGATGCACAATTTTTAATGACTTTATAGGCTTTGGGATTCTTTGTGCAGAAGCCCCTCAGTGGTGATGATGCCATGTCAGGAGCAGTTTTCCAGCCATCTCGGAAGCCATCGCAGTTCCATCCCGTCCCGTGGGTGTAGGAGAAGTTCAGAGTGCTTTTCCAAGTGGATTTTTTTCCTTAGAGTGAATTATGTCCATTTCCTGCCCTGGACACAGGAAGAAGGGAAGCTGCAGAAGTGTGCAGGGGGTGAGGGGAGGAGAAGGGGCTGGATTGAGAGCCCCAGCCCAGCCCCACAAACCCCGCTGTGTTCAGAGACTTCACCCAGGAGCACTTCAGCCTTGGGAAAAGAAAGAGAGAAAGGAAGAAAGGAAGGAAATGGGTGAGCAGTTGGTAGAGGAACAAAGCAGAGACATCTGTGTGTTGAAGTCATTCTGAAATCTTCAGCTTTCAGTTTTCTGGAAAACTCATCTTGTTGCACCATCTTACCATGAATTCAGTATTTCCCTGCTTCCATTCTGAACTGTCAGTCAGGATTTCTGTGCCCAAGGAGAGTCCAACGTCGCAGTGTCGGATACTACAGAACAGAAAACCAACATTTTTGCTGCTGTGAATAAGCCTACATCTTTTTTTAAAAAACTTTTTTGTTTTTAAAAAGAGAAATTACTTTAATTTTGGGATCCAAGCCGCAGCCCCGGGATACAATGCAGCAAACCATCACTGCCTTGGGGGTGGTGCTGAGGTTTTTTTATATTTTATTTTTTTTAAAAAACCTGCACTTTGTCAGAATCTTACTCTGCATTTTATTCCCTCTTTCTAAAATGTACATGTCAAGCATTTGAGATTCTGCCCTAACAGCTGTGCAAACCATGAACCCAATCTGCCACCACTGACACTTCCCATCAGCATCCATTTGAGCAAAGGAGGATCCAGCAGGTCCAGAATCCCCAGAGCAGGAATTCCCCCTGTGCTGCTGGTTCAGTTAGAACCTGGTTTCGTGGCTGTGTATCTCTGACCCAAGCTGGGGAGCAGCAGAGATGCTCTCAAAAGTGCTTAACAAATAAAGCTGGTGCTTTACTGAGCAAGAGAAAAGTTATTTTCACCCATAAACACTCACCTCTGACACACTCAAGCAAGTGAAAATGTGATCTGGGGCTGCAGATGTGCCTTCCAGCTCATTTTTCCTCTCAGCATCTTCTCTAGGCAATGCTGACACTTTCTTACTTTAAAGAATAAAATGGAGAAAAAAAAAAAAAAAAAAAAGAGAACCCCCTATGCATCATCATACCCAGAAGTTATTCTAAAAGAAGAAACATATTTCCAGTAATCTTTATTTGCTTTTGGACATTAATGCAAACTATGTAAGCTTCAAAATTATTTCCCAGTAGACAGAAAGCGGCTTCCAATCCTAAAATTATGGTATTTACTTACAGTACATTAGAGAGATTTTTTTTTTTTTTAAACAAGAGCTGTTTGCTTGAAACCATTATAATAACCATTATAATAACTGTGAGCATTAACAAAGAAGTTCATATATATGTTTTAGGTACAAAAAAAGAAGAAATATGAAAGGAGTGGAATTACTGGGACAATGTAAAACTGTTGGGAGCAAGAAACAGTCACACCAAGTCAATGACCTGAACCTGTCTGTGGATACAGGGGTTGCCCTTGTGTGTTTGGGATGCTGGAGACTGGCTCTAGGTGCAGATCTCCTTCTAAAGTGCAATGCAAAAGGAATTTTGATTATGCTTGAGCAGGTTTTTTTGTTTGTTTTTTTGTTTTTTAATGTGGGGTTTTATTTTCTTTGTATGTTTTTTTTCTGCGATTATTAAATCATATGCATGGATTAAACTCTGCCATATAGTCATTAATGGGCATTATTACTGTCTTATGTAAAGGGGTTCTTTTGTTATGCAGTATGCAGAAAAATGTTCTCAGCCTTATGATTTCCAGATCTGTATTATCCACTTATTTCTTCAAGGGAAACTAAACAACTGTAGCTGTAGCTGATCATTGTTGTGCATTTCAAGTCTCTCGTGCTCTGCTTTACTGCCGTGTTGGGAACCACACAGAGAACAGACCCTGCTCCTGTGGTGGCTCATGGAAGCCTGGCTTTGGAAATTTTGCTTGTTTGGGTTTTCCCCTGATCTTTAATAGTTTCTCCCCCTTTATAACCCAAAAAAAAAAAAGGCAACATGTCCCCATCTGGCTGTTTTTTCCCAGGAAAAGCCACTCACCTGAGCACACCATGAGTTTTCCTTTTTGTGTCCAGGGAAATGCAGTCACTCAGTGGGTGTGAGGCTCCCATGCTCCTGAAGGAAGGAAATCTGCAGGATTTTCCAAGTTAAAAACCAGAACAGTAAATAGTCAATCCCACCAAGCAGCCTCACCTGAAGGGTCACAGAGGCAGCAAAGAATCTCCAAACCTGAATTCCAGCTGGGGAGGTTTCCTCCTCTGTCCCACATTACACAATTCCATGCAGGGCAATACCTGCAGCTGAACTCACCCCAAGACTCCCTGGAATTTGGTCTTTGGGAGTGAAAGGCCATTTCTATCAATTAAGGGTTAAAAGCAGTAAGATAAATAAGGTGCAAGAAGAGCAGGAACAAACCTTCTCCAGCAGCAGCCACTGCCCAGGAGGGGCTCACAGGCTGGGTCTGGCTTAAACTACTGGGCTTTTCCTAACCAAGTTTAACAATCAAATTGTTTTTTCTGCAGAATACAGGATTTATTTCTGCAGATATATGATTTCTTTCTAATTCAGAGTAATTAGAAATATCTCTGTCCAGCCCCAGAGGCCGATTCTCACCAGGGGGGTCCTGCAGAGCAGCCCCTCTGTGAAGGTGCTCGAGGCCAGGGAGCTCTGGGTGTCATTCCTGTGTCTGCAACACCTCAGTAAAGCTGTGGCAGTCCTGTTCCCAAGGAATTCTTTCCTTCAGCTCCCACTCCCTGCTGCATTCCCAGGGAGAGGGGCTGCCCTTCCATCTCCCCCCACCCTCTGTGCTTTAGTTTCCTTTAAGAAGTTCCAAGGGAGAAGAGGTGTTTCATACAGGCTGTTGACTCTCCCTGTACCTACAAATATATTACTACTTGTATATTCAGTTTAATTACTCCTTGTTTCTATTACTGAAAGAAGACTTAACGAAGGGAAAAAAAAAAAAAACAACAGCAATAACATTCATATCTATGGAGCAGCTAACTCTATACATAATATTCTGCTTTTCAAACAGAACTAGCCAATGTAAAAAAACATTAAAAGTAAATTCAACATGTAAATACTTTTTTTCATTTTACACTGTTGTATTATAAGTGTATATGGTGTTTACTTTTTCAAAACTCTTTCTTACCTGGTAGTTGTCTTGTTTTATGAGTTGTGTTTTTAACTGAGAAGAACCTTTGCTGTCTGTTAGGAAAAAAACAAAACAAAATCTTTTTGCAAGTTTTCAATGTGGGTTATTACCTTTCTCCATCATTTGCATTTTATTTGTCCTTATTTTCACTGTAAAGTATTTTATTACCAAAAGGTTGATTTTTGTTCCATTCTGCCCTCTCAGCAGTCCATGTGTTTTAGAGAGAAGTTTTTTGTTGGCTTGGTTGTTGTTTTGTTTTTTGGTTTTGTTTTGTTCTTTTTTTTTTTTTTTTAATCAAAAGAACTCACAGAAATGACATTTTTTCAATTGAAGAAAAAATAAATCTTTACATTTATAATAGCCAATAGCATTTCAGCACATTTTTGTTATCCTGGTCTCTCCTATGCTGCTGCTAATGACAATATTATGACTTACTCTACTATTCTAGAACTATTTTTATGTAAGTAATGTATGCTTTCTTGTTTATAAATGCCTGATTTAAAAAAAAATAAGAAAAAAGCTTGGCATATTTATCTATTTCGCTGTGTACCTTGATAGTCCTTTTCCACCCCCTTTTCCACATCCCCTCCCCCTGATGCAGATAATATTGTAAAATAAAGGACTTTATGAGATTATGTATGAAAATAGCTATGCTTATATACCACAGTGACTGAATGTACAGTGTATAGACGCATTACCGAAAATAAAATTGTTTGTCCAGAAAAAAATAAAGAGCTCTGGGATGTTTTTGGAGTTCTCTGTGCTTTGCTGAGGTGCTGCTCCCCCTTCAATGTGCCAAGACCATCATCCCACAGCACCTTGGTCCTGTTTTCCTGGACAGCCCAGGAAAATTACCTTCCCCAAAGAATAATTTAACAGCAAATCCTCTTCAGGGCTGCACAGGACATGACTGGAATTTAATTGGGATCACTGCATTCCACTGCGTGGGGAAATTCTAACACTCAAGTGAAATTTCTTTGGAATAGTGAGAATTGTAAGCATAGAAAAGTTTGTTCTAGGTCAAAGAAAAAGAAACACAAGAGGGGAAAATGCAAAAAGCAG
Organism: Lichenostomus cassidix; assembly: GCF_008360975.1. Lineage (NCBI taxonomy): Eukaryota > Metazoa > Chordata > Aves > Passeriformes > Meliphagidae > Lichenostomus > Lichenostomus cassidix. The sequence goes on from NC_139501.1 coordinate 2,542,901, forward strand.
GAGATGGAAACATATGTCAGAATAATTCTCTCATGGTTTTCTGAGAAGTGGCTGCAGAATTTCCACAGCTCTGGGACATTTCTGAAATGCCCTTGTAAAGCAGTGGAAAAGCTGGAGAATGAGCAAAGAGCTTAAAAAAATAAATCTTGACTTCTTCTTTGTGACTCACTCAGCTTTCCAAGGGGTGGGTTTGTGTCCTAAATGCAGCTCCGCATCCTTGGGAAGGGATCTTGTGCCCCATAGCCCATCCAGATTCGTGTCCTTCTGCCTGCACAGCCTTACTGTGTCTGGGTCCTGAAATTAAAAGTTCAAATAACTTTCCTCCTGCTGATCCTTCTCAGAGAGACTTATTGTGGGATTCCTGTTACAAATGAAATATCAAACCAGATTTGGATTGATAAGACTTAAAAGCAGAGGCTGAAAAAATATATTCTGTCTCCAAGGATCTTGGAGTGCAACAACACAGATTGGTAAAGCCCAGTCGAGCTGTCTTGTGTTTATGGTTAAGGGGGAACTAAAATGGGTTTGAAAATTCTGGTTCTGCTGACAGAATAATTTCTGTTCAGTATGAATTAGAAATACTGAGACTGAAACCTGCTCAATAACCAAGTGAGCTGAACTGACCCAAACTCAAAGTAGATGAAATAATATATCAGAAATAAAAATCCAATTTCCTGAGGCCTGGAGTAAAAACTTTTCATGTCTTATTCAACAGTTTGTGTTACCCAGCCGTCAGGAAACACCACCAAAAACCCAAGCATGGGGTGAACGTGGCAAATCCAAACCTTGTGTGGGGCACAGCTGGAAGAAACTGCCACAAAATCCCACAAATGGGGTTAAACAAAGCACCTCAGTGGTTCCCATTGTCCCAGAGCAGCTCCCCCTGATCCCAAGCTGGCAGATGGAGCACAGGGAAGCTCAGCACACACAGAGCCTGAGGAATTTTGGGGAGAAATGGGGAGAACCCTTGTTACTGCCCCAAAACCAGACCTTTTAGGTGCTCCCACCTTCATTTCCTGAAAAGGCATTAAAGAAACACACCCTGCAAGGAAGGGACACAGCATGTGGAAAATGACAGGAATCTGGGAAGCAGCAGAAGGCCAGGAATGGCAGAGTTAATGGAGATCTGAGCTCTGAGGCACTGTCAGGAGGAAGAGCACAGCTCTAATAAAACCCAGCTGTGTGACGTACACGCCGCTGGAATTTTTATGAGATGGCTTATGTGCACTTTAAGTATTACCTGACTGCAATGCAAATTCCCACACACTTTTATTTGGGAGGGAAAAAAGTTTCCACAGCTCTCCAGGCTGGAGTGACAGAGCTGAATTGTTCTGCACAGCATCTTGTGGGGGTTTTGGCTTATCATTTTGGATTTACTTTTGTATTTGTTTTCTGTTGAGTCAGCTCTTCAACCTGGAGCCTTGAGAATTTCACCATTGCCCCAGAGCCACCCCAGCCCAGCCATCCCAGTCCTCTAGCCCTTCCACCTCCCATACCTACGGACTGTTGAGGAAAACTCCTTGCAACAAGAGGAAACCTGCAAGGGTCAAAAGAAAATGAGGTTTCACTGCTTCAAAGGAGGTCAGATTTCCAAAATCTCATTTCTGTAAACACCATCAAGACCATAGGCTTGAGAGACCATGATCCTGGCAAGAAAGTTTACAAAGAGACCTTCATAAACCCTGTTTCTAACACAGCATTTTGGGTTGTTCCAGGTGCTCAGTTCCAGACCTAGAACAGAAATTCCTATACTGTTTGGCTGTCAAAACAGGTCATTTAACCCTTCCCTTTAAGTGGCCAAGGATCAAACCAGCTTCCACACAGTGCATGAACAGAGCACTGGGTCACATAGCCCATGGGTGAAACCACTTCTGCCAGCACAGATGGATTCCCTTTGCAGCACTCCAGGTGACAGTGCCCTGCTGTGGCCTCCCTGGATCTGCATTCCCACTGCTCACTGTCCCAGCAGGAAGCACCACCAAACATCTTTGCAGTGCTGACTGCAGGCCCAGCAGGGCAAAGTGTCCCCAGGCTGCTGAGCATTCCTGAATCCAGCTCCTGCATTTCCAACACTGCTTTGCAGACCAGCCAGACACAGAGAAGTCAAATTTCCTTCATTTACCTTTCCAACCCACAAGGTGAGTGGAGCAGCAGGGGAAGGCAAGGCACCAAACCCTCCCTGTTCCATTTCCTGGCCTATTAAACCCCCCACAAACCATCTGCCCCAAATTCCAGCTCCCCTGCCTGGCAGCAGCTCCCAGCTCGGGATTACACTGCAGTGCCAAGGGATTCAACACACACAGCATTTTTAAGCAATAGAGGTTTCCTAGTCCTGGCTCTGCAGCCTGCAATTACTGCATCTTTGCTGATGTCAGCCCTGCTGCTTTCTCTACAATGCTCTGCATGGAAAAACTGGGATGGGACTTTGGCTACACCAAAAAAGAACACAGCATTGTACATCGGGGCTGTACAGACATGAGGCTCTCACCTGGACCTGCTGCTGTGGGGTTGGAGGTTCTGCATGGCAAGTTCTGAACTCCCTGTGCCCACCTGAGCCCCGCTGGGGTCAGGGGATGCCCAGGAAGCTGCCAGGGAGCAGCAGCCCAGGGCAGCTGCCACCATCCCTGCCCAGCCCTGAGCACACCACACGCAGCTCCCGTGCAGGGATCCCGTGCTGCTTAATTCAATTTGGCAGATAACACTGGGGAAAGGCATTGATTTCCTCCCCTCGCTCCCTCCTTCCCTTCCATCAATTTTCCCAGATAAGCAGCCTGTGGCTCAGGTCCTGCTGGTGACGGATGCCTTGTAATTGCTCTGAATGGATTATCCCCAGACATGGAGCAGGCATTTACAGTGCACAGCTGTAATCAGAAACACTCGCACCCAGGAGAGGGGCTCTGAGGAGCAGACAGCTGGCTCTGGCCTCTGCCTTGTCTCTCTGCTCTTATATTAAGCCTAACTTTATGTATTTATATTTTTAATACAGTAATATCCAGGACATCCACTGAAATCAGGGTCCAGATGGGCTCAGTGCCATCCCAACCTCGGAATTGATCTGTGCTTCTGACAACAAACAGCACAACTCTGGCTACAAAGGGATTGTCCACCCTGCTCCCATCTTGATAAACATCTTGCAAATTATTATTTGACTAAGTAAGAATCAACCCATTTCAATGGGTAACATCACCCCAAACTTGGGAAATCCACACAGACATAGTCTGTCCTGGCAATTACTGGCTAAAAGATCAGATTAGATGGGACAGTTCTCACCTCAGTTTATTGCTGCTTTTCTCCCTCTGCCCAGACTAGACTGTCAGCAGTTTGTTTACCAAGATCCCAGTGACATTCTAATTTGTATGGCTGGGGGGAGAAAACCCATGAATAACTAAGTGTGAGACAGGCTGTTACACAGGAACAAAACACAGCAAATTCATCCACTGTATTTTAATTTTGTGCAATTATCCTTAGCAGCCCAGTACCAAGGGGCAGCAGATCCACATCCATGATGCTTAAACTGAAAATCTGATCCACATCAAAGTGCTTTGCCCTGCAAACTTTCATTAGAGGTAACACAAAGAATGAAGGAAAACAGCAGAGCAGGACTCAGCAGGGCAGAACTGATCCTGCTCTACATTCCCTGTCCCTGGAAGGTCTCACTCACTGGGGTTTGCTCCTCCAGCACTGGTTTTCCTTTAGGATCCCTGTGCTGTACCTGGTTTTCATTCTCTCCTGTTTTGTCACTCTGTGCAGGATGTAGGCAATGGCACCTCCACGGGAAAGGTTTTGTGTTCAGTATGAACAGTACAAACTTCACTCCTCCAACCTTTAATTCTAACCAAAACCAAATCATACTCTGAGACAAAGTCCATCTAACACCACATTCCACCTCCCTCTGCTATCTGTGAAAGCAACAGGAATTCCTTCCTGGAGCAAGTGGGGCAGTGCTGCTGGTTTGGTGCTGGGAATCCTTCCCTGCACACCCCACCTCTCCCTGGCCAGCACAGCCCTGCAGGGTCTCTCCTGAAGTGGTGCTCATTTCCCAAAACTCCAGGGAGCAACCCCTGAGAATGTTTCACACTACTTTATTAAAAAATACACTTTTAAATACATAATTTATTCACACTGCTTTATGCAGAAATCAGCTACTCGAAAAAGAAGCTTTCTTTAAAAATCATACAACACAAAGCCCTTTCCCATTTTTCCCCCCAAAAGCAGCCTGCAGGAAGGGGCAGAGGGGACAAGTGTGTTTGGGCCACACGTGCACAGCCTGGCTCGTGCAGCTGGGAGATAATGGGCTTTGCAGGTCACTGGCTCTGGAGCACTGTTATCTCTCTGTAACATACACCTTGTTGTGTCTTACTGCTTAATTACAGCTGATACACAGGCCATAATATTGCTTATCATTAGCCAGAGGATGACAATTACCATTTAAGATTAAACAGCTTGCTTTCTTCAGCCAAGTCTCCATGTGACACTTCCTTGCCCAAGAAAAGATTTGCACATGCAGAACAAATCCCCAGACTAATTTGGGATGTGCCCCTCACAAGGAGGTGGAATTTTGGAAGTACACATTGATGAGCATCACCAACAGCCACTGACTGCAGGCCAGCAGAACCCTGAATATGATGTGAAAAAAGTGTTACATAGAATTTCTGAAGTCTCTTGGCTTTATCAGGGCTCTTGTTTCTGAAACGGACACAGTGAACAGAGAGCTGGAAGCAGTTGGAAAGCCTGGACTATTAAAGGATCAGGAAAACTGCTGAGGCTGCACAAGCTGAGCTGTCATTAAGTAGCTTCATCCTTTCCACAAAACACAGATGTGTTCCTGTGCACAAACATGTTATTGTGTTACTGTGCACAGAAAACGTGAAAACTGCTCGGAAATGTTCTGCACTACAACCCACCAAGGCCTGAGAGGAGATTTAACTACTGATCACCTACAAAAAAAGCACAAAGACTGAGTGAGATCTTCGTTCCTGCACCTCTGCTGAGCACTTCTGAGATTCCCTCAGAGCAAAGCCTTTGCCTCCAGAACATAAATGTGATAACATACAGTCGTGATGACTCGTAATGTCACAGGTCAAGGGTTTAAATCTCATGTCCTGTGTTTTGTCAACTCCCATTTATCCCATCCAGCACAGCACAAGGGTACCACACATAAATCTTCCAAAAATGTGTTCTGATCTTTCACCTACAGTAGATTAAAAATAGCCCGGAGCAAGAGCTTTTAGCATTCTGTCATAGCAATTTCTCCATCAAATAAGACGGATCGCCAGCTCCTCGGGGAAGGAGTGAACCCACCCTGAGATCAGAGCATGGAAAAGGCTGAGTTCCACCTCCAAGAAGCAGGAGTTGTGCCCTGGGTGGAAATCCCTGCTGAGCTTCCCCCACTGAGCTCTGCTGCAGCACAGAACATCCAGGGAGGCTTTTCTTTCCTCCCTGCACACTTTTCATTTAAGCCTTGTAACAGTTTGGGGAGCTCAGGCAAAAGTCTCAAGTCCTGGTTTGGATTTTGCAATCCTCCAGCGTTACTTTGGGCACAATGCCCATTTCTAGTTTTATTTTAAAAAAGTATTATTTGAAGACAGGTGCTAATTTTGGCTGACGTGATTATTAGAGCTTCAGCCACTCAAATTTTCTGAAACCTAAAGGCCAGAAAATGAACACCCACAACAAAACATCTTTCCTTGAAAGACTTGCTGTATTATTCTGTTATTAAGCCTTGTCTTAGGGTCTTGTGGTGATCTTGCAGCACTGAGATGCACATCACCATTACTGAAGCACAGAACACCTTTTCACTACCTGCACAAAGCAAATCTTGACAAAAACCTTTCCTGGCCCATTAATATCTGCTGGGCATTAATGGTTCCATTTCAAAAGTTCAAGACCTGACTGACTGCCTGAAAGTGAATCCACCCTTCTGTTGTTATCAGTTGTTCTGATAAAAGGTCCAACCTATTGCTGCAACTAAGCTTCACTTGTACCTTCAGCTCACCACAGCCACAGCTGCCAAAGTGGAATAGATGTCCAAAGAATTTATTCAGGAAACTAAAGCTTCCAAAGCTGCAGCTGCTTCCACATGAATTCAGTGATGCAGAGTTTCCCAGCAGCTCACAGAGACTGGAACATCTGTTTACCAGACACCTTTATGACATTCTGCCTTGGTGTGCTGAGATCTCAAGAGTTATCACGTTAAATCTTGCAGAGGTGCTAAATAAACTGCACCCCCTCCAAAAAGACAAAAAAAAAAAAAAAAAGAAAAGAAAAAAAGAAAGAAAAAAATAAAGGAGATAAAAAGTACATTCTTGCTCCCAACCCAGAAAATCCTGAGAAACTGAGAATTTGTACTCTCTGCCGCGATTCAGGGCCTAGCTTCCAGGTTTTCCAGGGAGACTGCCCTTTTATTTCAGACTGATTGCAGATCCCATTTTCTTAGAACATAAGTAGACCTAATACTCTGTATTATATTTATATATTTATATAAAAACAGGAAAACAGCATCTGTAACAGAGATGTGCAGCTCTCTCTTGTGCAAGTTAAAAGCAGTTTCAGCATCATGTGAGATAAACTGGAGCATCACCAGTGAGTCAGAACTGGGCAGAAGTTCAGAATTTACCCAGTATTTCCTACTGGTTCCACTTTCCCCGAACACTTTCTCATTTTGATCAGATTTTACCTTTGCACAAGTGAAAGAGTTTCTGCTTTGCCCTCCACTGTCACAACCTCCCACATCAGATTTCCACATTTTTCTAATGGGATGCTCATCAAGAGAAGAGCCTTCACCTTCCTTCCTCTCAAGCCCACAGTGCAGCTCTTGGATTAGGGCAGAAATCATGGGGAAAAATACATTCAAGGTTTGGACTAGATGATCTTTAAAGCTCCTTTCCAACACAAACCATCCAGTGATTCCATTACACTTGTGGTATTTGTGTTTATGTTTTTCCATAGGTTTTTTTAACAGGCCTTAGGGAACCATTTGTGGGGCCCAAGTAATGTGGATTCACATGATCCCATCACATGTTCCTTTTGGTTTTGATGCTGGGATCAAGAGAAGAGATCCTGTGTTATTTTTATGCTTCTGTTACATTTATGTTATTTTAGCCTCAGTAATGGGCCTGTGGAAGGAGGAGAGCCCATGAAAAACAAACACAAATGCCAGGATGTTGGGTTAATTCAGGTTTAACTGAACATTAAAGTATCCTCAGAGCTCTCCCACAGCTCTGGGTTTGGGGAGTGAGGGGCACAGGCTTGTCAGTGACAGCAGTGCAGATTCCATCTGCTGGACACTGCAGAGTTCTCTGGCTACAAAATCACAACAGAAACTCCCTGACACACAAAAATCTGCAATTTCACATTCTGCAGCAGTGAGGGAAGACAGAAAACAAAGGTATAGCTGCTAAACTTCCCACCAGGAGCCAATCCAAATGGAGGGAATGGGGTGAGTCAAGCCAGAGCCAACAGCATTGTTAAAGGGAATGTGAGAAAATAAAGGAAAACATGTTCATCACAGTTATACTGAAAGGTATTTGTGATTTTTATCCCTCATCTTTTGTTAAACTGTTGATTATTTACATTTGGAAGATGGAGGTGAGTATGAGAATCATACATTGTGACACCACAGATAAGTGCAATTGAAGAGAAAGGCATTGGGAAGGGTCTGACTCTCTCAGCCCCAGCCAGTGATGGAAATAAACATCTCCCAGAGCCATGCAGTCCCTTCCAGCACTGAAACAGGCAGCATTCCCCATTTTCTTCCATCTGCCAGTCATCATAATACCTTCTTATCTGTATCCTCAGGATAAACCCTGTATGCATTAGAGCCCAAAGGGCTCTGACAATTCCAGCTAATGTACACTCCAAGGGAGACTTTTTCCTGCCTCTGCAGGGTCTCACATCCCTCCTGTGGCAGCAGGATCCTGGAGCTCAGGAACAGAGGCCCAACACTGCCCTCTCTGCCCCTGCCCTTAGTCCCACACCACACTAATTTTCCATTTATAAGCAGTTTATATGGAGGCAATAAACTATTCTCAGGTGTTATAAACATTTTACAGGCTGGGGCACTGCACACGCTGAGGTGAACAATTATTTACTAAAGCAGCCACTAATCATTTACAAAATGGCTATGAACTGAGGCTGGGTGTAATCCCCTGCTCAGTGCAGAGCCTCTTATCTTGGCTGCCCCACTGGGACAGGCCAAGGATCCCCACAGTTCAAAGATTAACCACACACCTCAGGCTAGGAGCAGCCAAGATTCACAGCAAGGAGCTGTGGAGGCTCACACCTACCACAGGCTGGAGTAACAAAAGTACAATAAATACAGGAAAGTTCACTAAACCTCCTTATCAAATGACCCAAATTTCTCAGTACTGATTTTTCATTATCTACAGTTTCACCACGTGTTTGTAGGGATACAAGGGATTGTGCCAAAGTTCTTGGATATGGTGCTGCAATCTTGAAACCCCCTGAATTTTAGGCATCCTGATACTATGGGTGCTTTTCTTGACCACCTGGGAGTGTTTCCTGTCCACTCTGGAAGGATACAAAGCAACAGCTTTATTTCTTTGGCATTTTTAGTGGGATGACTCAGAGAGTCGTGAGCTCAAACTGCTGAACATACTGGTATTTCAGACACCTCAAATGCTTCTATGACACAAGAACATAATGAAACATAAAACATTTCTTTACTGTCAAACCAACATTGCCTTGTCCTGCCAATAACCTGCTGATTGGGATTTCTGTGGATTTTTTTTCCTTAACATGAGTTCAAATCCTCTGCACTTCTGCCATATTTCAATTATCCATTACATAAGCGATCTTCTTACATTAAATCTCATTTAGGATGAGTTCACAATGCAGGGCATCTGCACAACAGCACTCCCTTCAGCAAACCACCTTCCTCTGCCAGTATTTTTCATTATTCAAAACTACTTGTGAACCACCAGAACTGAGAGTTCCTCTTCCAGCACCTCCTCCTGCAACAGGTGTGTGCTTTCCACATGGAATTACGCAGCAGAACCCATTTCCCCCTTGACCATTACACCCTGCTCCTGCACAGAAGCTGACTTAGATGACAAATCAGCCACCCTCCAGCCCTAATCCCAGGAAATGTTTAAGCAGATCCCTGACAAAGCCAAAGGGAACTGCACAGCCACTAAATGGGACTATTCACTTGCTGAAGCACGTGCTTGAGCACTTTCCTGAATGGAGACTGTGTGAAGCCAAGGGCAGCCTGGTGCTCAGGGTAACCCTGGAGATACAAGAAGTGTCCAGGCTGCGTTTGTGAGCCTGATAAGCTCTAATCTGATAAAGACTTCACCACCCCGGCTGCGTCAGAGCCACGCTGCAGCGAGTGGATATTACAAGGGTGCTGCTTATCTGGCTGAGAACAAATGGAAACTCATTCAGAGAGCTCAGTGCCTCGGAGATAAAGCTGGGGAGGCCTTGTAGGGCGGACAGGAGGAGATGAGGTTATCACAGAGACAGACAGGCCTGAAAAACCCCACCTCTTCATTACAGTGGCAATTAAAAGATAGAAGGCATAGACCTTCAAAAGCTGTAGAGGTGTCTCATTCCAATTTAAATCACTGGATGTAAAGAACTTATGAGCTTTGAAAATCTGGATCCTAATGGCACTGATTTTAAAGGGCAATCAAATTTATATTACACTTTTTAAAAAGACCTGTCTATCCCATTCATTCCTCATGAGTTGTTGGCACAAATGAATCAGCAAATTTTGGTTATAAAGGGGAGAAACCATAAGGGAAGCATGTTCCATATTTCACATTGTCCCCTGTGATGGAACACCAGCTCTGAGCAGGATCCCAGCACCAAAAGGGAGCCCTTCAATTTGGGGCAGTACAACAATTAAGGCATCTTTGTATGATGAACACCTGTGTACCTCTCCAGTTGACTCAGTGACAGCTGCAGGGACAAAATACCTTCAAAAATAATGCTCAGTAACTCTCTAAATAAAGCCACTCATGATTAGAACAGAAATTCAAACAAAAATATTTTCCTTCTCAAGACATGCCAGGGCTAAAGGAAATTTTAAATAACTCTTTTTCCCTTCCTTTATCTTGAAAACCACTCTGTAACAAGTCCAAACCCTTCGGAATGGGCTATTTTCTCACCCAATGAAACGCAGCACCGGCCAGTTTCATTTCCCCAGCACTGAGATGCTTAAATTCCCTGCTTTACTAAAGAATTGCAGCTCTGAGCTCCACTCCGTGCACTGTTTCAGTTCTCAGGAGGTTTGTTTCCCACAGCTGCTCTTCAGCCAAGCTGTGAATGAACCTGAAAATTCATTTGAAAACCCCTCTATGGTTTCTCATGCTTTCACAATTACAGTGAGGCTCTTTCCTCAACATTTACACCACCCCCTGCAGGGAATTCCCCCGGCGCAGGGCTAAAATTTACCAGGAAGGCTTGTAAACCCTGATAAGCGTTTCATCTCAAACAAGGCACAAACTTGGTTTCAAGCGAGTCTGGGAAATTTTCTTTTGCAGGCTCCGTGATTGTGTCGTGGAAGTTTGGGCTTTCAGAGCTCTGTGACCTGCCTCTGGAGCCCTCCGAAGCGATGGGGAGGACTCTCATTAATGTGAGGGTTCAAAGTGCTCCTGTCTGGCACTTGGGCTGTGACTCAGTAGGAAAGTACGAGAGCTGCGGTTGGGGACAGCCCTCCCTGAGCTGATCAGAGAGCCTGGGGGACTTTGTGGGAAGTGGCACAGGCGACACTGCCCGCGGCTGGGGTTTCTCCCCTTCCAGCAGACAGGAACAGAGTGTGCAGGATGAGGGTGTGCAGAATCAGGGTGTTCAGGGCTCAGGGTGTTCAGGGCTCAGGGTGACAGGTCCAACCCAACTCCTCACCAATTTCATTTGCATTAGTGACCACTGAGGTCACAGTTTGCACATCAGAGTGACAGTCACCATGGAAACCAGGAAAAACATCTGCTTGATGTTTGAAAGGAGCTGGGGAGCTGCTTGCTCCGGACAGGACACTCCTGCCAGAGTGCAGCTCCAACCGCAGAGATTTGATTTCCTTCATGTCTCAATCACACCTCCCTTCCCAGCCCTGCTCCTGCCACATCCTGGGCTCCAAACACACCAGGTTTTCCAGGTTCCTGGGGCACTGCCACTGCTTTGGTCCTCGGGTAAGATTCTGCCACAACCTAACACACAGTCAACCCCCAAATTCACACCCTGAAACCCCAACAGAAGCTCTCTTTTTTGTTCACACTGAAAAATCGAACAAATTTCAAATTCTTCAGAACGTGTATGCAAAATCTTGATGGTCATCATCTTATTATAATTATATGCTATATATAAAGGTATCTTATTGATAAACTCAACTACTTAAAATCAAAGTAATAATTAAACAAAACCCTGTAAAATGAAAATCCACAGTACCAGTTAGTTTCTGATGAACCCATACAAAAAAAAAAGCCTCCATTCTACACACTGAGCTCATATCTACTTAATTTTTACAACTTACAAGTGCCTAGATTTTACATTGGCCACTACCCTGCTTTTCATGGACCTTTAAATTAACAAAGAGGTGAACCTGGGACACTTTTTCTGTAGATTAACTCTTGAAACTGTGGTGTTTTGGGGACGGGAACTTCCTACAACATACGAACATAGCTCTAGAGTAGTAAATCTTTGATCTTTCTTTATACCCAGCATATCACAAAACAATTAATACTGTTCAGAAGTGTCTTACATATTCAGAATATGCTCCTGCATAAAGTTCATGCCCATGAACCCCATTTTAAATCAGTACTTGAGACTGATCAAAGGAAATCACTGACACACAGTCAGCTACAATGACACTCGCTGGAGCATAATTTAAATAAACACCATGTAAACAACCTCCTGAGACACATTCACGTTCTCTGAGAAGCAAAGGTGACACGAAAGGCAAAAGGGGGGAAGGGTTTAGTTAGATTTTCACTTTGTGTAACAGATACTGGTACCAGTACATTAAATGTGCACAGGAATGTCCCCAACCACTGAGGGCAGCTGCACAGAACAGTTCACGCCGGGATTGGAAACTTCTCAGCTCTCTGAATCTGGGTGACTGCATAAAAACCACTTCTTGGGAATGGTCTCCAACTTCAAACCCTACCTGGGAACAGTCGAGACAAATACCAGCCTGCATGGGCCAAAATTCTGCCAAGCAGCATTCCAGCACTTCAGTAGTACAGTATCATGTTCCACGTTTGAGGAACATTCCTGGGAACATTCCCAGGCATCCTTGATTTTACTAGCGTGGACACGGCCTAAGATTTCCAGATGCTCACTAGAATAAAGTTTTGTACTTGGACACTCATCTGAACAGAGAACTCAGGCAAACAAACAAAAAAAAAGGACTTTATTGTGGGAGATTGAGTATTAGAGTTAACAGCATTTCCTAGGAGGGATTCCAGGTCCAGTTTGGAGCACCTGGCAGAGAGCTGTGTGCTCATCAGACCTTCACTGTACCCCTCACTCCCCTCCTGCCCTGGAACAAACACGTCTGGCAGATCTCACTCAATCCCCACTGGCTGATCTTCCCTTTGGAATTAAAAAGGGATCTCCAAGCAGAAATCCCCCCCAGCTGTGGGGTGAAATCACAAGTGTGAAAGCCCACACAAAACACAGGTTCCTGCCCACGAGCCTGAGGTTTCCCTTCTCACCTCCTTCACCTTTTATTCAGCACAAAAACCACTTTTTAGCTCAGACAGACACCAGTGCCAGCTGCTGTGCAGATGCAGCTTCAGCCTCGGACAAAAAGTTCCAGGAAAACAAAAAAACACTCCGGGATGTTCAGAAAGGCAAACAGTAGGAAGAATCACTGGAAAAGGAAGAGAAAAAAGAGAGCATTTCTTTGTCCCCAGGTAAATCCATGAGTATGCCCACATTTGGGTCCAGTACTGAGCTTTTTCCCCATTTCAAAAAATGAAAATAGAACTGGAAAAGGTACAGAAAAGGAAGGGAAGGATTATAATAATTATCAGACTGGGCAATGCATTTTCTATAGAAATATTTTAAAGTGGCTTAAAAATCTTTTGAAACAAAAATCACAAAATTTTCATTTGCTTCTTTTGATTTCTAATTCCTGATGTTATTGGATCATATTTTCATGAGTTTTTCTCCCTCCAGCTTCAAAAGCTACAGAAACTGAGCTTTTTAAACACAAAACCAAGAGTCCTATGGCATGAATCTAGAGGTGGGTTTGACAAAAACTCCTAAGTATCACAATGTTAAAAACCAAAGAGTTGGCAAAATACCTCAAATTTGAGGAGGTGAAGAAATATGAGTGGCACTAGACGGACTTGAACAGCTGTACATACTTCAGCCCAAGATTTTAAAATTTCTGTCAAAATATTGCTGTGAAAAACCAACATTTTCCACGGAAAGCAGCTATTTTCAGTGAAAATGCTATTTTATCAAAACTCTATTTTCCATTAAACACAGTTTTGACAGAAATTTTTCAACTATCCTTATTCAGTGTTATGCTCTGTAGTTGGAAATGTTAGCAGTTTTTAGGCTGTCTCTACAACTGCAAAGATTTATAGGGACTTGGCAAAGATGGAAAACAGAAAAAAAAAATCTGATTTAAGACTCATCTCTGTCCTTCCATATTACACACATCCCTTGAAATTATTTTACAGAAGTTTAATAAAATACATGACAGTGATGCAGCACAGCAATGCTACTTCAAAGCTATTAATATTTCCCTGATTTTTGTTCCCCCCTAAAAATAACTGGCAAAGCATCACTCCTCTATTAGCCCTGGATAATTCCTTTTTGGTTTAACAAACTACAGGGGCCTTTTTTCCCTAGGCAGGTCCTGGTTCCTCTGGTCAGTGTGTTGATTTGGGGATTCTGTAGGTGGAGCTGCCCCTTCCTGTCCTTTGGGATTTGTGGACTGTGCAGAATTCCCTGCTGGAATTATACAGGACTCCCAGGCTGGCTGCTGCTGTATCACATTGCAGCCCAACCTGAATTAAAACTGGGGTGAAACAGAACCAGAGGGTGCAAAACAGCTATTTGGAAAATCAGAAACCCACTGTTGGAGAGGAGAAAGAAGCCCAGAAAACTTTTGAGTACTGTGTGATAAGAAGCACCTTTTGAAGTTTTCCAAAATGTATTTATGGGGTTTGGGGCTCCACAGCCTCCTCACTGTGTGCTGAATTTCAGCTAAACCAGCAAATCCTTGGGGGGAAAAAAAAAGTCTGGCACAACCCAGGCCCAGAAGACCTCGGACTTAAGGGAATGGAAGAACAAAACAGAAAACCAAGCCTGAAGCAGATGCAAGAGAAGGAATCTTCCATGCAACATCTCCACCTGACTGACTAGAGAATGATGCAGGGAAACAACAGGCTGTTTCCAAATCAGAGATGTGTACACATGTACACACATAGAATTTCTGCTAATTGTCTCTGTGGAACCCCTAAATATCCACAATATCATTATAAATCCTTCCTTCCTGCAAGCCAGCATTCCCCAGCCCGTTCCATCTCTCACTTCCCCCACAAAAATGACAGACTGACTCTAAGCTCCCACCTGCATAAATCTCCTACAGACAACCACAAATATTTTAGCTATGCTGATTTATGGAAGCACAAGCAAGACTAAACCAGGAGATCTATCCTCCATGCATGGTGACTGATGGCTCGCTGCAAATCTTTCCATTTAAAGCACTGTCACTTTTGCAGTTCCATAGAGAGAGAGAGAGAGAGAAAAGAGGAATAAAATAACCTGCAGTAATGCAACTTATGGCAGCTCCTGAAAAAAAAAATCCAAATACTTGAGCAACCTGATTTCTTCCAAGTTTTCCTGCATAAGATCCTTGCTACTAATCAGACAAATTCTATTTGAGAGAGGATGTGAAACAGCTGCAAGACCCCTTTAAATCCTCCTCTCTTCTTCCCCCATCCCATTTTGTGACTTTAACTGGCCACAGCAATCCTGATTTGCAGCCAGTAGGAAGCTGCCTTTTTAACCAGTGCTTTGAAGATGGTTCTTTAGTATCCACGGATTGAAACAATGAACCAATATGGGGATTCCCTGCTCACGCATAACTCTATCAGTAAACAAAATCAGGCTGCAGCTCCTGATTCCAGAGTCATTAACAGGAAAGAGTGGAAGAAGCTTTGGAGGCCACTAGGCCCAGGCAAGTCCCCTTGACCTCGGAGATCACCCACCACAGACAGGATCAGTCTGACAAGAACAAGAGCAGCACTGCTGAGTTTGCTCATGGGAGATAAAGGAGACAAACTGTGCCCAGCAAGAGCCCTGTCAGCGTCTGCCTCGGTGTCTGCACGCTAGGAAACAGCCCCATGGAGGCAAGAGCTTGCAGAGGACACTGAGCCCATTTCATTGTTTTAAGATTTGTGTTTTGCACAAGGACATCAACAGGGACAAATAATGCTGTTGTGGCAGCACTTTACTGCTCCTCTGCTGAGCAGTTTGGAGAGATGGGCTGGGACCTGAAGTCACAGAGTAAATCAAGAGTTTCTGCATCCCAGCTCCACCAACACCACATTCCCTGCACTGCTCCCTTCCCTGCACTGGGCTGAAGGTGCCAGTGGCACCTGTTGTCCCCAAGCAGGCTGGTCCCTGGAGCAGCTGGGCTTTTGCTGCCCTGCTGGCTCTGAGTGGCACATGGAGCCCCAGGGCAGCACCGTGGAGCAAATGCCTTTGGGGCAGCTCTGAAATTCAACTCACCAAACCTTGCTGGGCACAGGGTAGCTGCCTTTCCACATCCCAGCTCCAAGACAGAAACAGGGATAGTTGGTTAAAGAGAGCAGCAGCAGGTATTGTATCTCTGGAATGCAGAGCAGGACAGGCATAGCTGAACTGCAGTGGGTATTTCAGGGCATGCTACATTGTCTACATGGCTAATATACAGAACCCTGGGCTCAGTTTCCTCTCTAGGATCTCTAAATAATCATTTCCTTTCTCTAGGCCTTAACTTCCTCAGTCAGCACTCCCTGTGCTCTGTGCACCTGAGCTCCAGAGCTCCCACAGGGTGCAGGAGGAGAGCTCTACTCTGCATCCTGGAGGCAGGAATGGTGGAATAAACGAGGGGTCCACGGAGTCTTCGCAGTTCACAGGCTTGACCTACTTCAAAGGAGGAGCAGGGAGGGCAGTGGCAGGTTCACGCTGTGAAGAAATTGTTGCTGCTCCAACCCACCATGGCAGATTGCAGGATGCTGCTGTGAGGTCACCTGAACAGATTCACTACAGAATTCAAAGCCCCAGAGTGACCTATTTTACGTCTGATAATGAAATAAGATGCTGGGAATCGTTTCCAGAGAAGTACCTGGTCACTGACTGCAGAGAAATGTCAGTGTAGTCAGCACAGCCCTCTCTGGTACTGCCTGACCTGCTCAAATAAAATACATCCACACTTACTTTTAACCCATTATTTGTTTAGTTTTACATTTGAGAGCCTTACAAAGCACTCAGAGACAAACAACACAAGGAGAAACATCACCAGGGTCACTTTCTAATCTCAGACTCCTGTAAGTCAAAAGTAGTTCCTTAATGAGAACAATTTAAACCAGAAATTAAACCAGGGGTGTGTTTATACAGTTGAATAATTGATGAAGGGCCATTTGAAGAAATTAAGAGGAAGGAATTTCAAACCTGAAGCAGTAATTTTTGTGACAGTCCTGTCCTTTCTGACTAGCAATCCCTTGATAAAAATAGTGGTACGTATTCATAGTTCGCTACCAAAAATTAAGACAAATTTTCCAAATGAGCTCAACTCCCAGTTTAGGTACTTACATGATGGCTGAATTTCCAAAAACACATGGGACAAGATCAAGGCTGAAACAGTGTTTTGCTTTCTTTTGGTCTATATAAAACAGAGTTTTGGCAAAATCCAGAGGTTTCACTTCAACAGAAAAGGGGAGCTTGTTTACCACAAACCAGGAAATCTGCGCTTTCTGACTCTTTCTGCAACTCTAAGGACTTGTTTTTCATAAAAACTTCCCACTTGGAAAGCCAACAGAATCCAACAGCCTCAAAGGACAAGAAAGGCCTCCAGGAAAGGAACTGCTTGTCTCTCTAAGCTGACATTCCATAACAAACCAAACACAGACTCTCCCCTGCCCCTGTCTGACAGGAGATCTTTGGAATATAAAACATGGAAACCACGGATCACAGAATCCCCAGTTCAGTTCTCCTTGTTTCCTCCCAAAGCTGCATGACCTCACTTCTCAGGCACTGATCTGAGCAGGGAATGGGTGGGAAGTGGTTGGACCCTGGATGACTTGTTAGCACATTGTGCTCATGCTGTTGGGTGCACTTTTACCAGCATCCAATATTTTGGTTTTGCCTTTAGAACCAGAACAGGGAATTGAGAGGCTGAGAACATTTTTTTTTTGTGCAAAGAGGAAAATGCCTTTCAAACTGAGCAAGAAATCTGCCTCTCCAAACACCAAGAGGAAAAACTCAGGAAGCCAAGTGTGTGCAAGGTTTTGCACATATAAAAACATTCTCACAAAATGAGGGAATCTGTAATTTTGCAGCCTGGATTTTTCCCTCTGCAGAGGGACCAAGGACACTGCTGATGTGCTCCAGGTGCCTGGCATGCCAAGAGGGACAGATTTGTTGAGTATGAGCTGAGGATCCTCTGCCTGCTCCTCTCGCCGCAGGTTGCAGGATTGATGTTAAAACAGGCAGACTTCAAAACTGCAAAGAACATTCCTTTAAACACGAGGGTCAGATGGTTCTGATCAAAAGAAAATAAATCAGAAAAGCAAACAAATGCATTCAGGAGGACAAGTTTCACCATGAAAGGCAAGAGGGTCTTTTTTCTTTGCCTGCTTTCGCTCTTATCATCCTTAAAATAATGGTTTGGGAAGCAGATTTGAATATATGCCATAAAAAAATCTGTGGCCAGCCTGGAGGGAAGGGTGAAATACTCTGGATGTTCTAACCAATGAAATGATTTAATAACATCAGCTAGTACAGCTCACTTATAACTTTCATACTGTATTTTGCTCACTTGAGAATTCTTGACAGCTGTTAAGATGCTTTCCAGGCACCCAATTAGGGCAGAGGAATGGTACAATTCCAATAATTATTTTGAGAATTTGTCAGAAAATTAGAGTAAATGATCGTGACTTTTTTTTCTCTCAAAGAAAAAGGTATGATAGCTGACACTAAAATGTTTCTGGAGGAGCAAATGCTAAGGAAGTATTTGCACGTGGCAAACAGGCTGAAATCTGGGTAAGAACAAATCCACACCAGTTCACAGGGCTGAGGAAATCACTTCTCCAGACAGTCACAGACAATCAGGAAGGTCTGTTGCAGGTTTTATTTTTGGCTTGGTTAAATGTGATATATAAGATTATCAGACACACTGCAGAGAGATAAACCAGCATAGAACAGAGGCAAGATCTGGGCTATTTAATGAAACACCTTCTGGTAACAATTCAGCTACATAAAAGGTCTGCATCCTGCAAACCTTGCCAGGCTGAGCAGAGGGTCTGACAGTAAAATGGTGTTTGTATTTATTGAGGAGTTCATCTGAGTACAAACCTCTTCCCATCTCTGGATGAGCAGGAAGACACACTACACCAAAACCTGGACAAAACCCAGCTCTGTCCTGCTCCTCAGGCTGTTTGTGACTTGGCTCAAACCTGACTGTCCCCCAGACCTGCTCAGCACAACCAATATCTGGCACCAGGCACATGGTCTGGCTTAAAAAAAAGAAAAAATAAATAGCTTGGACAAAATGGGATATGGCTAGCCTTGTCATAAATTTGGAAGTATCCACACTCAACACAGGACAAGGCAATGCTTTGTGATCTGCATTACTGTTACTCATTTGGCTTCAGGATTTTTTGCAGGACAAGAACATTACACAAAGAGGAGAACAAAGCTCCTGAGCTCAGTTTGGGAATGCATCACTGCCCAGTGCAGACACAGAACTGCTGCAGAGGGCAGGAGAGCCCAGCAAAGATCTCCCTGTGATCTTGGTGCCTCTGCACAGATCCTCATCCTCCTAAAGCTCATGGAGCTGGATGGTGGCAATAGCTCCTGTGCTTGTCCAGTGGGACATGGAGCCTTTTGATCCAATGATCCTGGCTGGAAGTTGCTGGTACTCTTTGTGTGGTGAACTCAACCATTCTAACATTGCAGCTGCTCTGTGTGGCCAAGACAGTGACTGTCACAATGAAAGGGGGAAAGGGACATTCTGCAGGAAGACTGAAGAGATCTGAAGCCCAGATAGACATTTTCAAAGGCTGGGCAGAGTGGCAGATGCCTGTCCGGTAATTCCTCCTGCCTTCATCTTCTGAGCTGTGCAGTGGCTGTGACTAATATCAGTCCTCCCACTTCTCCAGCCTAGTCATTTCAGCTGATATTTTAGAGTGTACCACACTGTGCTGACATGCCTCCACCCTCTGCGAGCTTTCCTGTTCTAGAGAGAGACACAGAGAGAATGACTCATGCAGCTCTCCTACTATTCGAGCCTTTTAAGCAAATTCAAAGGAAAGTTTTAAAGGTGCTCTCTTGATTTGGGAATGCCTGGGTGGGGTTTTCTTTTTCTGCGTGCGCTTGTTTTGTCAAATACATGTAATTTTCCAACCTCTGTGATGCTGAGACGTTTTAATAATTCATGAACCTTCCTGACACCGTCAAATTGCAATTTGGAAATGTCAGAGGTACCCACTGGTATAGGCATTTTTGAATGCTACAGGAGAGGAAATGGAAAAGAAGGATGGTAGAATTAGGTTGCTAAATGCCATGTCTGGCTTGTGCTCTGTTTGACAGCCATAATTAAGAGCTGAGGTGGTAGAAAGAGGAAAGTGAAAAACCTGAAAGGAAACAGCACAAAAAAACCTGATACTGATGCTAATTGGTAACTTTGGAATGTTCTGAGGAAAAAGAAACACTGGGGATTGTTATTCAACTTCCAGAATGTGTATGCCATTTTAAAATGCAAAGTATTCTATTACCAAACCTGGGGTCTTTGGGGTGACCTAACTGTGGCATTCCAGTACCTGACAGGGATGGAAGAAAGATAGAGAGGGACAACTTACAAGAGCCTGGAGTGACAGGACAAGGGGGAATGGCTTCACACTGACAGGGAAGAGGTTGAGGTTGGGTATTAGGAAGAAATTCTTGGCTGGGAGGGTGGTGAGGCTCTGGCACAGGGTGCCCAGAGAAGCTGTGGCTGCCCCTGAATCCCTGGAAGTGTCCAAGGCCAGGCTGCATGGGGCTTGGAGCAACCTGGGATAGTGGGAAGTGTCCCTGCCCATGGCAGGGGTGGAATGGGATGAGTTTGAAGTTCCCTTCCAGCCCAAACCAATCTGGCATTACAAAACCAAATAATCCTGACTGCAATAAGAGCAAAGAAACAATAAAACCAGCAGGCGATAAGGACTTGAAAGTACCTCTGTGGGTTTGACCAAACTTGAGCTGTTTTGAAGGATCAGGCTGTATTTCAAACTTTCCTCAAGACACTGCAGATCCTGCTTGCAGCTTCGCCCAAACACAGCTGATTACAACAGCAACGCGATAATACAAAAAGGAGCTGAATCACCACAAGGCAAATCCTCACCCATGGGGGCTGCATGCAGCCAGCGTTGTGCTATGGACTTCTCACCATGAGGGACACTTTGTTTCTTAGTTATGTAAAAGTGTAACACTAATAAACCAGTGAGGGACACTCCCCAGGGCCGGGATCACTGCCCGCTCCCCCGGGAATGCTGTACCTCACAGGGCCGGGATCACTCCCCGTTCCCCCGGGAATAATGTACCTCTCAGGGCCGGGATCACTGCCCGCTCCCCCGGGAATGCTGTACCTCCCAGGACCGGGATCACTGCCCTTTCCCCGGGAATGCCGTACCTCTCAAGGCCGGGATCACTCCCCGCTCCCCCGGCAATTCCCACCCCGCTGTCCCCTGCCCCGCTGAGCTGAGGGCCCGCGCGCACTGGCGCCCCCTGGCGGCCGCTGCCCGCCCCGTCCCCCCGCCGCCGTCGGGGCTCCCGGAGCGCTGCGGCCGCAGAGGGGAGAGAGAGCCGGGAGAACGGGCTGGGAGCGGCCCGAGGGACGGGAACAGCCCGGGAGCGCCATGGGAGAGGAGGTGGAACGGCCCGGGAGCGCCCCAGGACCGAGCAGTAGCTGCCACATCCCGCGGGGCCGCTCGGGAAGAGCTGCCGTCGGGAGCGCTCCCTCCCTCCCTCAGGCTGGAGCTCTCTAGCCCTCCATCCCTCCGGCCCGCAGCTGCCAGGGTGAATCCCCCGGTGGATTTTCACAGCCGTCGGGTTTTGCCTCATTCATCCTCCCCCGGGCCCCGCACTGTCCCCCTGCCCGCTGTGAACGCCGGGTCGGTGTGTCCAGGGTGGGAAAAAAACCCTGAGCAAAACCCTCGAGTCACGACTTGAGCACAGAAGTGGGGACGGGACTAAGGCTCTTCTGAAGATGCAGAAGAAACTTCCCCCAAACCTCTTCACAGTTACACCGGGTGAAACACTGGGAAAGCCTTTCAAATTCAATCACCGCCCCAGTCCCTCTGACGGGGACAAGTTTGCCATCCCACGGCCGGGCTAAGCCGTGAACACGAATGTCCTCCCAGTTCCGTGTCGGCAGCGCCCAGGAGCAGCGTCTGTCCCAATGGGACTCGGAGCCGACATATGTCAGTGACTCACCCAGGCGCCTGCCGGATCGTTAGACCATGAATACTTCTCAAAAAGACAAAAAAAAAAAAAGGAGGAAAAAAAAAAAAAAAAGGCGGCCCAATAGCAGCTTCTGAAAAAAAAAAAAGGGATACCAACAAACAGCATCAACGCTCCCAGCCAGCTCAACCCCCCTTCCAGCCGGACTGTTTGTCTGACCTGGGAGGCAGCATTTTATCACTTAGAGATTGCAAGTTCGATTGCAAAGCCTAGGCTGATGGCTGGCTGGATAATTTGTCTCTCAGCTCCGAGAGAAATGATGGAAGTCAATTTGACAGCTGCGAGGCTCCCTAAGGATTCCAGACCCAAAGTGCACGGAGCAGTGACAGACACGCCGATGCACTGAATATCAATGAAGCTCTGCCTGGGAATAATGCTGAGGCAATCCAAATTGCACATGTTCAGCTGGAAGGTTATCACTATCATTAGAGTTATTAATTATTGTTATTATTATTTCTATTATTAAGACATAACAGAAGCCAAGAGCTCCTCGTGGTCTCGTAGAAAGCAGATGAGTTCCCAGCTCTGACCGACACGCTGCTCTCCAGGTCATGCAGCACGTTGATGGACTCACTGAGGTTGGAAAAGACCTCCAACACCACTGAGTCCAAGCTGTGCCTGATCCCTACCTTGTCCCCAGCCCAGAGCACTGAGTGCCTCATCCAGACATTGGACACCTCCAGGGATGGGGATTCCAAACCTCCCTGGGCAGCCCCTGCCAATTCCTGACCACCCTTTCCACAAAGGAATTCCTGCTGATGTGCAACCTGAAACGTCCCCAGCACAGCCTGAGGCCATTTCCACTTGTCCTTTGCTCCCTAAGAGCAGAGGCCTGACCTCTCTTCTGTCACAGAGTTGTGGAGTGCAAAGAAGTGGACCTATGGAAGGTTAAGAAGATCCTGCAGCAGAAACAGCCTTTCCACCAGCTGGAGAAGGAATAATCCTTGGTCTGGGCTAAGGGAAGAAATGGACTCATTTGGACCCAGCTTTCCTGGGACTGGAAACTCCATTGCCTTCTCTTCTCACGGTGCAGGGAGCTGCCCTGTGGATCTGGGAATGATCAGGCAGGATGCACAGCCAGGAAAGTCAGAACCAAAGGGAGAGGACAAAAGTGCTCACGGTTCTGGTGCGTGTTTAAACCAACAGCACAGACCTACTGAGCTGGGAACTGCACAACTTGGCTATCAGGACCTATCAGACTGCACTTTATGAGCTTAAAATAATAACACTCAAGCCCCTATCACTCGGTTTGCGGGATGGGTGGCAATAAAACTGAACATCCTTTGCTGTCACTTGCAAACACGGGTGTTCTCATGTGAAAGCCAACTTAAATTCTTTGCTTATTCTAACTTCTCAGGCTCCCTTGGCAAGCCTTGGGCAGTTGGCTTCAAGATTTTTAAATCTGAACTAAAATGCAGCATTTAAAAAAAAGAAAAAAAAAAAGAGGGAAAGAAAAAGAACCCCCACCTCTAAGCAAAATGGCTTTTGTGCTCATATTCAAAACCATCCCTTTTTTTGCCATTGGAGGAAGAGGGGTCAATTAAAGCAATATACTATAACCTGCTTACATAGCAAATTTATTCCTGAAAAACAGATTTACAAGGGAAACTCAGCTCAGTGGCAACACCATCAATTCAGTCTGAAGCAGCACGATTGTTTGGCTAAAACTATGGCAACTGCACAGACACTAACATGCAATCCTGCTTTATTAAATCAAACCTCCAGTGAATCTGTTATCACCATAGTAACACTTAGTTATTACATGGAAACATGTGGAACTACAGTTGGATATTAGCATCTGGTTAGCATCTGCACAGTCTCTTATTCACATTACTAAAATTATAATCCAGGCAGTGAAAAACTTAAGTAAAACTACAGCTTTAAAGCCAAGTCCTGGTCTCAGGTGCATTGTATTTAATGTCCAGGTCCACGGTACATACCCTATATCTGGGTTTATAATTAGGGGCTTGGGGTGGTATTTAGAGGTTACTTTATGTATCTCCTAGGATGTAAATGCACACAGTGTTGGTTGTAATAACATCCATGCAAAAAATTGCAAAACCATACGATAATTGCAAGTGACCTTCCCATGAGTGCTCTCCCAAGCAGGTTTGCAGGGTCTGCTTGGAGCATTCCCGAGCTCTGAGCACTTTCAAACAGAGCTTGTTTGACTCTTATTTATTTTAAGCCACCTGCCACAACATTTTTCCTGTCTTCTTCCTCCCACATAAAGTGTGGCACTTTGTATTCAGGCCAGTGCCATTTTGTGAATAAAGCTCAGAATCCTGCAGGCTGAGAGAAGGTTTAAGGCCCAAAAAGCTACACACGGTCAGGATGAGAAGTGGTTGAGTTATATCACTAGAAAGAGAAATTCCTGGGCTAAAAAAAAAAATAGGAATAAAAAAGGAAAAGTAGTGGTTTTCTTTTGGGCTAATAATAGATTGTTATGTACTTTTCCCCCCTCTACCACTGAAGCCCACATACTCTGACTCTCAGTAATCAAGTTTCTAGATTATAGAGAGAAGATGGAAACTAGTAAATATTCTCTGTTATTGAAATGTTGGTTTTTTTCCAGGATGTAGCATGTAGAAAATACAAGATAGAAGGAAATGTTGCACACTATTCAAAGTATGCCTCTCCTTGCCTGAGCAAAGTTTGTCATGCCAAAGGAAGGAACAGTTTCAAGCACACTTAAATTTTAAGGAAGTCAGTAAATTGAGACATGTATATTCATGATGAGCCTTTAACTGCTACCACGGAGAGTTTGATGGAGGTTTTGGGTGACAAAAAGACAGAGGAATACTTGAATCCATGAAACACAGAGCTACAAAGCTTCCTGATCTTTCCAGGTGTCCATTTAACACAGCCCACAAAACACCTGCAGAGCCCCAAGTGCTGTGGCAGCCCCAGAGCTCAAAGGGGCTCACAGATGACCAATCTAAAGAGCCTCTGCAAGGGCATCTCCTCCTTTCTCCACAGCCCAGGTGGAGCAGCTCCCTCATTCCTTAATTAGTGCCGATTGAGTAGAGATTGTCCCCAGCTGGGTGAGGGGAGAGCAGAACCATACGGGGGAGATCTAAATTGCAGCACTACCAGAGCAGGTGAGCAATGCTGGCACTATTTGGGGATGAGATGAACATCACTGGTGTTTCACATATACTTACATTCTTCAGTCTATGATAAAAAGCACTGCTTTGGCTCAAAGTACTGCCACAAACTGGAATTCAGAGCAACATGTCCTCCAAGAGCCATTTCCAGGCACAGAGCTGCACCACTGCACCCTGCAGCTGTATTTTGGTTCAAGAAAAGTGCCAGAACACAATTAAACACAACACACACCTCCACTAAGGGCAGACAACAGAAATAACAATGACTGAGACTAGGACTAAATTAAAATCTGCAGCTTTTTTTATGCTTTTAAATCAAGTCAGGTTCATAGATGCATTTTGTCTTTTATTAAAAGTTCTATAACTGCCTGCTGCCTCCCACATAAAGCAACAGGCTACAGACAGATAAAGACATAATCCTTCTCTGGGTAAGAAGCAGCTTTGACAAACCCAAAATTGCACCAGTAAGAAGCAATAAAGAACAGTTGCAGCACTAAGAACAGGTCAGACTCTGTGTTGCTCAGGAGTCCTTGAGAAATTCAAGCTCCACTGACCCAAGGCACACCAACTCTGCAGGAGAACACAGGTAAACCCCAGGGCTGCTCCTGCCTCCATGGCAAAGCTCAGGCTGTGTGCTCCCTGGAATTCCTCAGCACAGCTCTCACACAGTGCCCATTTTAAAGTTACTTCTTGCCTGCCTCTTACTTTTTTTTTTTTTTTTTTTCCTTTTTAAAGAGCGAAAGAAGCCCAACAAAGACCCAGAATGAACAACCCCATGTCTAAAAGTAAAAAAAATACTTGGTACATACCCCTGCTAAAGCCAAAAGCAGCACCACAGCAGGACTGATCCTCCTTTGGCTCTGATCCTTGGTGCTCCCTTCCCCACTACTCAGCTCACCTTCCAGGAGAACCTGCTGCTTCCAAATGGCAATATCGTAAGCACCTGTGAGAGAACTTAATTGGAACTAATTATCTGTTGGTTGTCTGGGACCTGAGGAGTCACAGCAATTACTCCAGTCAAGAAACAACCTGGGGGAGGGTGTTGCTTCTCTTCAGAAAAATGAACTAAGCTACTCCCTGAAGGAAAGTTCTTAAAGAGATGGAACCTGTCAGAGGCAAGTTAAATACAAGTCAGTGAAACCACACCAACCAATGATTTATGATTACCATTAATAAACACATCTCTAACAGGAATCTGGGTATGATCATCAAAAATAGGTTTATTCCTGCCAGCTTTGAAGTGATTACAGAATTGTTTGTTAGCAAGGCAGACACTGCCATGAAGATACATAAGCAAAGGGAAAGAGATGATAGTGAGGAAACTGGTATAATTTGGCCCGTGGTCTAATTGGGACTTATTTATCTCCACAGAGGAAAAAAGAAAGGCAGAAGTGAGCAGTTAAACAGGGAAGGAAGCTTAGCAGAAAGGACTGTGAGTTGGAAGAAATAGTTGTGAGCCTAAAGGAAAGAATTCAATGAAAACTGCAGAAAATTCTCTGGTGATTTATAACTGTACAGCTCTCATTCTATGAAATAATGATAACTGAAATTAAGTCCTCTTTCAACACTACAGGACATTTCCTTTGTGATGGAGATGAATCCCGTAAGAGCCCCAGTGAAATATTACAGTGTTGGCCAAGAGAGAGCAACAGCAACTCTGCAATATCTGTTTGCCTGTGTAGCACAGGTGCATTTTAACCAAATCTCCCAGGAGATTTGCCTAAGGCCAGACTGTTGCTGTAGAAAAAGACTAGAAAAGAAATATGTTTAAGTCAAAGCAAAGGTAAATTTGGCTGGACTGGTGCCTAATGGGAGGAAGGAGGAATAACACAACTCTTTAAAAGCAGCTCTCCAGTGGTTTGACTTCCCTGCAGCACATGTGCTTGGGAAGATGCAATCCAGGTATTTACTGTCAATTCTGTTGAAATGCAAAAACCAAAAAAGATGCCTTTCCTGGAAGCATAAAGAACAAATTCAGGACAAAGCAAGAAAGTTTACAGAGTACCTGTTTTTAGGAACAGCCAGGATAGAGGTTGTAAATGATATCAAGCAGCATTAATGCAGTATTTACACATTTTTAAAACAATTTAGCTCTGACTTCAGTGTCTGTGGAATCGAGCAGAAGGTGACCAAAGAAGGAGACAATGATGGTGTTCAGTGATGGGGAAAAAAAAAGCCAGGGAAAGGATTAAAACTGTGGTTACAGTTTTAGGGCAGGACTTGTTTTGGTGGAGGTTGCCAGTGTCAGTGTTGGTTATGGCTGGATGACAATAGGCAAAATTCTGTTCAGATTCAGAATATTGTTACATTTTCTTAGAAATCAGCTGCATCTCCTTGGCAGCAATTCTGGGCAGTTCATGAGCTCTTACTCCCAGCTCCTGATGTGAAGAAAGCAGAGGAAAGCAGAGGGTCTCACCTTCCCCTTCACTTCCCACCAGCCAACACTTCAGAAAACTTGGATTTTGCAGGTAGCTCAGAGAATCTCGCTGGATAAGGCCCTACATGCTTGAAATCAAAAAGCATGGCTCTGTTTCATGGTCGGCTGCATCCGTAAAATTTTTTATCATGTCTCTGTCTGTTGGGTAATCTCCATTAAACTCGATAAAAACTTTTGATAAAATCCACACTGAGAGCAAAGAACAATGAGGAGGAGGAGAAGAGGCCAATTTTAACAGCTTCTATATGACTTTCCATAAAATCCATGGTTTTCCTTTCTGCATAATTTACAGACCTTGAAGATGATAAATCAGGGGAGAGGGAATAAAAGTTTATTTGCATAAAATGGAAACAGAAAAAATAGAACTACACAGAATACATTATATTCTACTCCAAGGAAAGTCACAGACCTGTTTCTATAAGCTTGGGAAGGAAGCCAAAAAGACTGGAAATACACAGAAAGCTTTAAACAATTGATCTTACTGGGAGGTTACACTGGTACCTTTTATCCTCCTGGTATCCAGATGTTTCACAAAATACCCAAAAGTGAAACACTTGTAGGTTTTTGGGGAATAAACTGGAGAATCATTCCCTTCTCCTCCTCCTGGGCTCTCCTTGGTGTCCAGTGTGGGTTCTCTGGGCACTGCAGCCACCCTGCCCCTGAGGCTCTTCCCAAAGGTGGATGGAGTTTCTGCTCTTCCCAAGGTGGATGGAGTTGGGAGCTGAAATGAGCATCCCGAGGGAGAACTGGGAGTTCTGGGGGGCACAGGCTGTGGCAGGGGGTGCTGGGCACTGCTGGGGGGGTCAGAGAAGGGGAACATTTGCCCACCTGCCCCGTTAATTTGAGATTCCCTTTAATATCTTGATACACCTTTTAACGCAGAGCTGCTGGAAATGGCTGGACTTTAGTGAGCTTGTGCTTGAACAGAGTTAAACCCCAGGCTTGAATTCCATGCACAACATCCCTGCTTTGCCCTGGGGAATGGATCTGCAGTGCCCCCAGTGCTGCAGCCCCCACTCTGGAAGGCTTTCCACAACACCCCAAGATATCATTTAACTACAACTGCTGGGAGGTCAGAGGGACTGTCCCCTATTAACCACAGCCTGATGTGCCTTCCCGAGACAGATTTCAAGGAAGAAAAATCCTCTGACAACCCCCGCCCCCTGCCAACATGAAAACTGGAGCATGCCTCTTTAAAACTAGCCTATTTAGGCCACAGATGCTAAATGAATTCAGCAGACAGACGGAGTAATGGAATGTCAGTGTTCCAGTCTGCTGCCTTGAAGCAATAGGGGTTTTTTATTATTAATTTCTCCTCTCATTTTCCAATGCTGCCCCTGGGCTCCATGCTTTAGATGCAGTATTCTTGTCAGTCTCGCTAACCCAATTTGGATATAATTAAATTTTAAAATATTAAAGGGATTATAAATACTTCCCACCCCACTTCCCCCGCCCCATTCCCTTTTATGCTGTCCCTCTAAAACTGCTGAATTTTGCTTCAGGACTTAAAATGTGGTACTGCAGAATCTGATTTGTTACTGCAGTTTCCTTTGCAAAGGCTGGAGAATATCTGAAGGGAAAAAGCCCAGAGTTAATTCCAGTGAAAGGTGCCCAGGAGCTTTATGAGATAAAGAGCTTTCTGCCACCCTGACATCTTGGAACTTGATCTCGCTCCCACTTACATTAATGTGAAGGCTCTCAAATTCTTAGAATGGAACAATTTTTGAGTCACTAATAACACACAAAGATTCTGTGGTTTATCACAGAATCATTGAGATTGGGATCTCCTGGTCCAGCACCCTCCTCAGGCAGGGTCAGGACTTTACTGAGTGCCATGAACAGTTGGATTTTGGATATATCCAAGGAAGGAGACTCCACAATTTTCCTGAGAAACCTGTTCCAGTGTTTGAGCAACCTGCAGTAAAAAGCTGCATTTAACTGAATTTAACTAGGTGTGGTGAACCTTGACATTTAGGGATGATGCCAACATTTTCAGGCTGGCTTAGCACCTACACCATGAAGCAGAACCCAAATTTCTGCTTTCCTTTTAACATCTGTGAGAAGCATCCAGATTTTCCAAAGTTCAAAACTAAGGATCTCTCATTGAGAACAAGATGCAATATCCCCTTGTTGTGAGAATAACACCATTTCCCTGATCCCCTTCTGCTAATGGGAGAAGGCTGGAGCTTCTGGTTGCTGAATATTGAACACTTACAGAGGATTATTTATTTTTATGACTAGGAAGAGCAGTCTCTCTTGTGTAACCCATCTCAGATATTAACATCAGGTATTTTCTTCTTTTTACGTGCTCCAGAAATAGATTGTAAAGGTTTGTATTTATTAGTCCTGAAATGGCAGCTGAATTATTCTGGTAACATGCCTCCAGCCCTGCCTGTTTGGATCTTTAAAAGGCAATTCTCCAGGTTTAGGAAGACAAAGTCCCACCGTGAGTCTCACAGGAGATGAAGGTTTCCTAACTCTCAGCCCTACCCTTTTGTGGGTCCAACATGCTGCTATTATTTTAAAGTTCCATCTGGAATAGAGCCTACAAAAGAAAAGATGAGGCCATTACCAACTCATCTTTGCCATCTTTGTCCCACATTTCCATCTTGAAAGGATTCTGTTTAGCTTCAGATCTTTTGGGGTCACCAGTGCTTTGTTTCAACAACTGTACTCCAGACCTCAGGGAAACTCAACCAGTCATTTTTGTTTATGGCTTCTATTTCCTGTATATTCTTCCCATTGATTGTGTTTCCCAGTTCACTCCATGTCTCAGATGGAAAATCAAACGTTGGGGGAAACAAAGGGAATCCAGTGTGTCACACATATCATGTGTAACAAGCAGAGCTTAACCAGAGCATGAGAATGGCTGTTGAGGAACTTAGACTTGCTTTTGCCTGGGAAGGAGTCAGCAGAATCCAATCAAACCCAGGTCTGCTTAATGATTTAGATGTAAAATCCTGATGCCATTGAGAAAAAAAACCCAGCAGCAAACAAACAAGGTCACTGGACAACTTCAAGGACTCAGGGGGCATATTAAAGAAGGCAGATTTGTGGCTTTTCATATCCAGAAAATGAAGTTACAGAACATGGAAATAGTTCTATGTTGGACATGGACAGGGCATAGTGACCTGGGTGCTTCAGTCAAGATATCAATCAAAATGTCCCTGGGAACTGACACATGTAAAGATGTGTACAGGATAATTTTATCTGACCCCGAGTTACAGTGTATCTAAAGCTTGTACTTTATACTGGAGCAAGACCTAGTTGACATTTTTCTCTGTTTTATAGTATTGAGGGAGGTGGTTTGTTTTGGGCACCAGAACTCAGAAGAAGATAGTTCTGATCCTTATTCAAGCAAAATCAGAAGATGCTGTTGGGCAAGCAACATTATCCTGCGCTGCTGGAAAAGCCAGACAGTAGTTTGCACCCTGTAATAGCTGGAAATAGCTGTCCAGCATTTCTGAAGATGGTGCCTCTGTAAGCCCATTTATCTTCCATGAAATCCCTGGTGCTTTGTGAGGGGACACAGAGACACTTCCTTTAGATTACTTGCATTTCTCAGTTCCTAGAGAAATCAGTGACTGTATGAACCACTCGTTACACTGAATATTTAGGTCAGACAAAAGCATGCAAAGTAGCAGCATGGTCTGGAAAACTGGGGCCATCCTATCAATTTCCTTGTGGCAGGAAGACTACTCCTCATTCTTGTGGGATTATACAGTTGTAAAATGAGTGAGTGTGCCTCGAGCACAGGAACTCCCAGCTCCCAGTCCCTGGTTGGGTGGGTGACAGGGACTTGGTTTTTCTGCATCAGGCAGAGAAGGGATCCATAACACACTGAGCTATACTTGGACTGAAGAAAAAAGCTCTTAAAAGATAGCAAGTGATGCCATACGTTTTCATTATGGAGCACGCTATGCAAAGATCTGGGTAGTCAGCTCCCACCAACCATCTGGAGAGAGAAGTCACTCAAATCGAAGTGCTGAACCTGCTGTGGTAGACAATCGGTGCCAGTGAACCACTCACTACTCTCCCCCTGTCTGTTTTCCTGCCTTTTGCTGCAATAGAGCCTTAAAATAAAATAATCTGGCTACCACTTTCCAAACACCCGCTTCCAAACACCCCAGCTCCCATCTGCAGAGTGCACTTCATTCATTGGGCAAAGTGGGCCACTTCCACAGAAAAAGCTCTGCTGAAGGTCTGACCAAAAGGGAAATGCACAGAAAGGAAATAACACATGAAAAAATTGCCTTTTCTTTACGGAGCACCCCACGGCCCCGTGTTAAACCCTAATTTCTGTTTTATGTCTCCCTGATTCCTCCCCAGTGCTTAATGTCTCTTTTGACTCCTGTTAAAGGCTTCCTGGGGCTGAGATCTTGGGAACCCAGCAAGCTCACTGGGTTTGCCTTATGAAAAGTGACTTTAAGTGCCAGGGAGGGTTTAGCAGCTTTGAAATAAAAGGAACTTTCAGCCACGTTGCCGTGAATTGCCTTGTTGCCTGTAGTCAGCAAGAATCAGTTTGAAGATTTCTGGAGCCTGAGGGTATCAATTGCTTTGTTTTTTGCCTCTATCAAATCTATCCTCCAGTGACTTGTGTTACACTGCAAGGCTGCTCCAGGACGCTCAGCAGATGCTAAATGGGGCACAAGAGACATATCAAGCCCCTTGGCATGTATATATTTTTAAATCAAATAGGCAGACATGGGCAAAAGAATCTGTGATGGTGAATCAAATGTTCCTGGCTTGCTCTGCTGTACACAGTCATCCCTCCTCCCTGCAGGACCAGACAGCAACTGAGTGACTAAAGTCTAAATAGCTTGGGATCAAGTGCTCTAAGCCTTACTCATGTAAGCACCAGTTCCAGTGGGCTCACTGGGACAGCTGGTGTTATAGCAGGTCATTTCATGGTTGAAGACATATGAAGAATATTTGTGGGTGGGAATAATCTAATGAGAACAGAATACAGATTATCTCAATTACAGAAACAATTGGGTGCACATCAGCTGTGAAGAAAAGACAAGTAGGATTTGGAGTGCTCTTTCCACCATGGCAGCTCCTAAACAGAAGAAGGAATACTGAGGATTTTAATAGCACTGGGATGCCCCTGCAGACAAATCATCTGCCCAGAACTCCTCTGAAGTCTGAAAAGCTTTATGAAAAAGCTGTGCTAAAAGACCAAATCTTAGTAAATAAATTCCTGCTTGGAACAGCTTCATGACAGTTGTTCCTTGTTCACTTCCATCTCCTCCTCATGGCGGGGCAGCGAGTGGCCCGTGGTAAATCAGTGCCTGACAGCAGCCAGGAGCCAGTCCCTGCAGTGTCTGCCTGGCTCCACGGCTCAGGAACATGTGCAGCTCCTATTAATAAAGCAGTTTGTACTGGTGGAACGATGCCAAATTGCTCCCATCTCTGCGCTTCCTAATTCCTCCCGTAGCCCTCGCCCTCCAAACAGGAACAAAGATCTCCCCTGTCTGGCGCTGCTGGCTGTGGAAAGAGACTGTTAATTACTCAGCATGTCCCTCTGATGAAGGCAGCATGTTGGGAAGCCTCTTGCATGACCACTAACCCAGCCCTTCCTCTTCCTCCCTCTCCCTCTTCCCCCAGGCACAGACAGGATATTCCTGCAGGCAGTGTCTCCGATGCTGGGAGCAGCCTTGGCTCTGCTGTGCACCAAGAATGAGCTGAGGTGACAGCCACAGGTGCTGCTTTCCTGCAGACAGGTCTGGGGCAGCAGTTTCCCTTGGCCCTGGGAGCACAGGGCCAGATGGATGCTCAGGAAAAGGAGTTGCAGTTCCACACTGGGATCTGTGCTGCTGTCACGTACCCAGCTCTGAGTGCTGGACCTTGACTCTTTAGAACATGGAAAGTTTAAGTGGAAAGAGACACTCTGAAAAGTTTACAGGAAATGGGAGCATGGGGATGTTTAGTGATTAGGGAGGAATGAGCTGGGAAAGTCCAGAAACTGCAAGTCATGGACAATTAAAACCCGATTTAGGCTTCCCTCACTGTTTGCTCAGGCAAATGTCCCAGGGAAGTCAAGGCAACTCTGCCCTAGTTAAGAAGAAAAAAACTGTATTTTTGACAAATGGTGACACTACCCTTTTGCAGGAACTTTTCCTAGAGGAGAAAAACTAGCACAATAATCAAATCAGGGCTTGCAGTTAATCTCGTTGTAGTGCCAACCTTGGTGGTTTTGTGCCTCCCACTCACAGCAGTTGGACATGAGGATTCAATCCCAGTAACCTTCAGAGCCCTGGGGGCCATCCCTGGCAGTTCTGGGAGTGAAAAATGCACGGTGCAGCCGGTGTTCCAGTCTCATTTCCCCTCCTTCGCTGACAGAAGCATCAAGTGCACTTGTGCTCTGAGGTCTGTGCTATATAAATATCCCCAGGAAATAAATAAATGCCAGTGCACTCGTGCATTTCCCTCAGATATTCTTCTCCCCAGCTGCTGTGCTGACAGTACTTACTAGGAATCAGGCATTTCATTCTGGCTCACTGTTCTGCTGGAGAGAGATGGGAACAAGATGCTCCTGAGGCAGGGAAGGGGAGGGTGCAATTCAGTTACCAGAATATTGGTTTGTTTATTTATAGATGCACACACGCACAGACCTGTGTAGGAAACTAATTTCTCATCCTGCAACTGAAGGGGAGAGCTGAAGACTGAAATCTTGGGCAGGGGAAGAGCTGGGGGAGAGTAGAGGGGAGAGTTTAGGACCAGGGTTTTAATTAGCATCCAAATGGGTGCCAAGACTGGATACCTGTTGTGAGGGGTAAAAGAGAAGGGCTTTGCCTCAGTGATTGGGTTTTCCAGCAGTTCTGGCCACAAGCCATCTGGCAGGGACTGGCTCGGGTCCCCCCAGGACACTGCAGATGACAGAGTGTCCCCAGGACAGGTGCCAGCAGAAACGGGAGCCGAGGCATTGGGAACTGAATGACTGTGAGTGCTGAGCTCAGGGGCTGCTGTGCTCCCCAAAGCCAGGCTTAGAGCCACCTCCACTCCCCAGCCACCCTGAGCCAACAGAATGCACTGGAGAAAAGAGACAAACAAAAAGGAGGATTTGAGAGGGAAGCTGAGAAGCCGTGTGGTCCTGGCTGGAGACCCAGGGAAGCCTGGTTGCATCTCCCTGGGGGCAGAGCTTGGAACATCTGTGTCTTGCCTAGCCTCTGTCTCATCCTGTACATTGATTTCAGCTGCAAATCTGGTTGGTTTAGCACCTAGCAGCACAGCAGTCTTGACTTTATTTTGGATCCTTCGTTTATATTCTAATATTGCTAACAATGAAGTGAAACCTATAAAATGGAATTGGCTCAATTATTCCATTCTATCAGTCTATGCCTTCCTGTCTGTCAAGTGTGATCCCCTGCCCCACCTTGCAGTAAAAGTGACTTTTATGCCCAGAGCTGTCCAGAGCTAAATACACAACATCTGCTTGGCTGTGTTCACCTGCAGAGTGGCCAAGTTCTCAGGGCCTGACCCAGAGCTCTACCAATGCCATTAAAATCATAATTAGTTGAAAAGGTATTTCTGGGCATCACCAGAAGACACGAAATCAGGCTTGTGTTCCATACTTTATGTCTTAGGTAAACTGTGTCACCTCTGGATGCCCTGGTGACCTACCTAGAGAATAAGAATGCTCACCTACCCTTGTACAGATTAAGAATTAAATATTGAAATGCCATGGGATCTTCTGAGTCCTTTGGAGCAGAGACACTGAGAACAGAAACATGAGGCTCATGAATCCAAGAGGAACTGTGTTGCTGTGCCAGAGCAGCCACTGCTGCTCAGTGCAGCACAGAGCCTTTTGCCCTGGAAGCTCAGCTGGAGAGCTGAGTGTGCTGCAGGCTGGGGGCTCTGGCTCTGCTTGGCTTTGTGTCCACAGGTGGGGCTGAGCCAAGGAAAAGCCCAGCCAATGTGCCTGTCCTGGCAGTGCCTCTCTTTGCCAGTCACAAGTGACCTTGCAGTGCACATTGTCTGCTGGAACATTGGCATTCCTGCTCTGTCCCCCCAGGCCCTGTCTGGGCAGATGTGAGCTCACTTCTCACCAAGGTCTCACGTCAGTTTGGGGATTAAATGTTTGGGTTCCAAGGTTCTCTCCTGTCAGAGGATGCAGGGTGTGGGTTTGGGGTGGAGACATGGGTTTGGGGGCTGGTTCTGCAAAGGGAGACAGACAGAGCTCTGCTGAGCTCTCCACTAATTATTGTCGGGTCAGCTGGTTCAATCCCTAATAACAGCAGACACACTGTTAATTTCTACAGCAATCTGGATCCTGCTGTTCACATCCAGCTCACTTGCCAGTGCTTATCCCTCCCCATGGCCTTGGACTAGGCTGAAATGCCATTTTAGCTGGGATGGATTCAATGAATCTGAGTGGACAGAGCCTGTCCTGTAAAACACTCCTCATTCTCAGTCATTCTCATTCACAGCTGGGGTCTGCAGAACCTTCTATTCCCTGCAGCACCACCCTGCCTTGTGCCAGAATTTACCTAGAGAGTTATTCAAGGCAAATTAGTGCAGTAATTGGTTTTTTTTTCCTGTTTTGTCCATGAGACACACCCAGCATTGTAATGAAGTGACAACAGTGGATTATGGACACAGGAGATTCTCATACTTGCTCAGGACTTGATGGAACCAGCCTGGACCTCCTGCATCAACCTCGTGCTGTGCCTTCCACTCATAATCAACCACAAACCACTCAGATAGAGCACCAAGGCCTTCTTGGATTTCTCTTCATATGTTGTCTTAATTGAATGAAAAATGTGGTATAAAATGCTTGGGAACATCCTCTGTGATGGGACACACATCCGTATGATTTCCTTGACCTGATATTAGGATTTTTACCAGATAATCCCACTCTAACACCTGAACTGCAGCACAAGATTCTCTTCTTTTTTCCTGTGATCCCTTCCCCCCAAACCCAGCCCTGTCCTTCTCCCTTCAAACTGACCCCGGCTCAAGGACTGAGTGCTGGAATGAGCAAAGCCCTGCGCTGCTGACCTCTCCGTGAGCCCGGCTTTGCGCAGGGATCTGTGTGTTTTGTCTGGTGCTAATGAGCCGGCCTGTGTTATCTCTAATGTCATTTTAAAATTAAATTAACCCCAGACTGTGGGGGTGTGTTTGCATGGCGAGGGTGATACGCTGGGAAGGAGGATGCCTTGGGCGCACACACGGAACCTGCAAAGCTTCTCCGGCGGCTTTGGCTGCTGTGCTGGCTGGCACCACCCCAGGGGAGAGTGTGCCCATGCATCACAAATTTGCTTTTTGGTTCCCCTTCCACCCACCCCTGAGCTGAGCTCTCTGCCAACTCAGCTTCTGTATAAATCAAAGGGAAATATTCTCCCCCTCCTGTTTTTTTCTTTTCCTGAACAGATTGGATGTCATTATGTGCAGCTGAGCTCGCTGAGGCTGGCGGGGGAGGAGGGACGGGAGGAGGGATGGAGAGAAGAGACGGTTTTAGACAAAATGCTCACAGTCCATCAGAGGGGGAAAACAGCCTCCAGCTACAAGTAACCAGCACTTCACACACACACTGATTTACTGGGGAAACCCAGAGAGCTTTAATATTTAAAAATAAAATAGGGAGTGAGGAAAAAAAAAGGACTAGAAAGGAAGGATGTTATCCCTGTCGATGGAGTGATGAGCCAGACATCACAGGGCTGGGATGGAGGGGCTGAATGGCACAACACCTTCTCCAGAGGGCATTTAGAGCCCCTGGAATCATCAGGCCACGGACAGGCTGTGGTGACCAGTCTCGACCACCCTGTAGGGAGGTTTCTAGCTCATCTTTTGGGAAGTGAAAAGCTCCCTCTTCCTCCTCCCAGCCAAGTTGTTCACTGTGCTGTGCAGTTTCCCATCTTTACTGGGGGAATCACTGGGTGAGAAAGAGGGAAAAGGAAGGGAAAGGGAGAGGGGATGGGGGAGGAAGAGAGAAGGGGAGAGAAGGAGGAAAAAGGGGGAAGGGGACAAGAAAGGGAGAAGGGGGAAAATTAAGAGTAAGAGGGAGAAAGAGGGAGAGAAAGAGGAGGGAAAGGGAGGGAAGAGAGGGGAAAGAGAGGAAGAGAGAGAGAGAGACAGACAGAAAGGAAAGGAGGAGTGTGAGCCAAATGCATGGCATTCAAAAGAAGCAGCTTTCAAAAGCTTTGGCTGGGATGCAGATTTGCAGAATCTCTGGACCCATAATTCCCTGGCACACAAAGCTTGCTGGAGGCATCAATGTGCCCAAAAGGGGCTTGCAGAATAAACAGCAGATAAAAAAAACTAACACCCACAACAAGCCTATGAATTAAAAATGAAGGCAAGGGGAACAGCTGTACTTCCAAGCTGCAGGTGACCTCATTGTGGAAGCTGCGCCTCAGCAAGGCACGTCCATGTCCAGTGGTTCTGAAATAATAGGTATGGACAATAATAGCTGGGAGGGAGAATACATTCCCTGTCTATATTAAAGAGTAGGTAATTGCCCATCTCTCCTGCCAGCTATATTTTAATCCAGAGCTCAATTACTCTGAGCATTCTTATAAACTTTTATGTTACAGCATCTCCTAAAGCATCCATTGACACTATCAGGCCTGCATTTCTCCTTCTCCCTGATGTCTGCAATAAATATTACACATCAGCTGGAGGATCTAAACCAAACAATTTGGATTCTTACTCAACGGGCTCTGAAATATTTTAAAAATTTCTGTGTCCACCCGGGGAGACAGAAGGGAAAATGATATGGGAACCGCCACTTCTCCATTGGTGTAGGTAGCAGACAGTTGTAATAAATTCTAGTATTTCACAACTTAGGAAATGATTCCTCAATGAATAAATATGGATCAAGGACAGCAGCTTACAGCCATGTGAGGTGGCTGCTCTGCATGGAACTACTGTGGAGATACTGCAGTGGATGGTGGAAGGGAAGCAGACCTGTGGCAGTAAATTTCCAACTGTTCTTCCCAGCTGGATACAGGAATACCTCAAAATGCACCAGCATTCAATAATCCCCATCTTCCCAAACACATCCCATGCCACAACCAACTTTGCAATGAAATAAAGCAGGTTTTTAGGAAGCTCGTTCCTTCACTAACAATGCAGAGCAATGGAGGATCAAAGTCTGCTCAATTTTTAGAGAAGAAAAAGACAAAGAATAAAAACCCCACGTGGGAATATGAAACAAAAGCAGTCATTAAACATCGCTTCTGAATTGGCAGTTTTTTGTGAGAGAGAGATAATTCCAGAGCTATTTGAAATAAATCAATTCCAACTGCAGTTGGTGTTTGTTGTGCAGAGAATGGGAACGGTTTGGCTATAAAAGGGGCTTGGGTTCCCTCCTAAAATGACCATACAAGTCCAGGGGAAGGCACTGCAGCTCTGCCACAGAGGCCTTAAAAACAGTCAGAGATCACGTACACCGAGTCACAGTAATTTGCTACTACCAAAATAGTTTACAGTATTTAAAAAAAGCTTAATCTAGAGATCGTTCTCTTGGCAGCAAAAATCTTCCTTGTGCCAAGTGAAAAATAATTTGCATCCTTGGTGTCAATGGTAATACTACCACGTTGCCTCAACGCCCCGGGAGAGGCAGCCAGCTCAGCACCACTCTCAGAGAGAAAATCTCTGAAAATAACATGGAGAAGAAAAGAAGTTCACATTGCAATTGCACCAGAAATGAATGTGACATCAGCAGGTGGTGAATCATTCCTTAGCTGAAGCGTTTATCTAATGAAACACAACGCTGGGTTGGGGATTGGGCTCTTTTCCCTTCATTTTGATCTGATGTGGACAGGCCTCAAAGAGTTAAGTTTTCAGGAATATGGTTGCCTTGGTATTATGCTCTCAGCTGTGATCAGCAATATGTAACAAAAAACCAGTACTTAAGTGGATTCTTTTAAAGTATTCCCCACTGCAAATGTGTAATTAATTAGCCTTCCCCTTCCCCCTTGCTCACACATCCAGCCCCGTGGGGACCCTCCCCTTTCCTTCCTATCAAATTCAGACAGTGACTGGGAGCTGAATTATTCATTCACCTGTAGGTGTAACACAGCCATTTAAGTGATTTAAAGTTCAAGCAGTCTTGCTGCTGTTCAGCAACAACAGAAAAAAAAAAGTTTCAAGAGAAAAGTAGAGCCCAGGTTCTTTTTTTCGTAACCCACTTGTTTGGTTACACAAACAGGGCAGGTTTTGTGAATCAGCCTATTGAATGAAAAAGAGGTTTGTGAGAACGTCACGTCAACCAGAGCACCTGTCACTCATTAAGAAAATACCACAATTATAAGCATCAGTTAAAGCTTTTGTTCCAGTGTGTCTCGTTGAATATTCTCTGCTGTGATAGTTAATTTTATGCACACTTTGCTGGAAATAGATGGCAAGTGAAGTTCATACCGACAATCACAGAAATCACATTAAGATCCCTGTTTAGTCCTCATTATCATTGTATCAGAGAACCTCATGCTAAAAATTACGTACAGCCAGAGAACAAATTAGCCATAATTAACGACACTTTGTAGCACTTCTGATTAGATCTCAAACTGCTTCAAAGTCTTTAATTTTCTGAGCATTTCTGCGATATAAGGCACTGCTTTCTCTCCTATTTGAAAGCTGGGGCTGTGAAGAACAGTACCTGAATTTGTTTAATTCTGGGGAATTTGGTAAAGTTCCTTCCTGCCCTTGGCAGGCAGAGAGTGGGAGATTGAGCCCAGAGTGTCCAGAACCCTGATCTAGAACCAGGATCTACCTCCCAGTGCTCTGCAGTGGAGGTTGAACGTTGATTTTCCTCGAGGCAACACCTCTGACAAAAGGAAAAGCCAGATCCAAACCAGAGCCTGGTGTCACCATCCCTGGGTCACCACCAGGTCCCAAAGTGGCCTGTTTTAGATGTGCTGGATGCAGTGGGTTTGTCAGTCCAAAGGAATTCCTCTATTTGTGAATACAAATCCCGAGTACTCTGATTACATGAAGTACTGTGTTGCCAGTGCTTACAATTTTATTAGCAATACCCTAATATGTGCTATTTCTCTTGAAGATGCAGCTGCTTGAATGTCATCTGAATACCTCAGCCTTTATGAAAAAGTGTTCTATTTTTGCAGTCATAATTATGCCACTCAGGATTCTGAAGTACAGGCTTATGCCTTTATTAGTAAAAGATTGGCAATACTGAACTTAAAAAAAGCCCAAATCCTGAAATACCTGGAGGTATTTTAAGCAAAGGGAAAGCTTGAAAGAAAAGGGTGTCAGGATTCTTCCCCTGATTCTTGCAGAGTCCATTGCTCACAGATTCAGGGATGAAGCCAAAGGCTCACAAGTGAGGGATAGTGAAGTTAAACAACTGCTCAAGGCTACTCTAAGAGGCACTCGGGGTTGTAGAATGCAGGATGGGTCAGAAAATGGACAGAAATGTCTGAATTCCCTCCATTTTTTAAGAGCACTGGAGGTTGCAAAGTGCTAAACCACATCAGCCAGGAGCCCATAAACCTGAGCAAGGGCTGGCACTGGCAGCACAGCTCCGTTCTGGTTTAAATCACCTCCCTGCCTTTGGGATTCCACCCTGGCACTGCTCCTACCCACACAAACTTCATGTGGAACAAGGCTTTTATTTCTGTGACTCCTTTCTGATCTAGATTTGAGTGGCACCATCTCTTGATTAGAAGCCCCACTTGCTCAGAGCGGAGTTTTCCTGATAGTTTTCTTTCTATGAATTGCTCCATCACAGGACTGTCATAACAGACTGTTTGCCAATTTGAAATCCAACAGTTTGTCTGGTGTAAGTGTTAAAAATGTTGTCTTGGCAGTTGGGTTTTTTTTTTTTTTTAGTTTTTTTGGATTTTTTTCCTTTGCATTAAGTGACTTGATTTTTTTTCCTATTTGCTTCTACAGTATGTCAGGGAAATTGGATCATTTTGGTAGCCTGCTTTCTTTCTTTCACTTCAAATAAAACTCAACACTTAACCTATGAATTCAGAGAGTAATTTTATTTTAACTATATAAACTCTGCAAAACTCAGCATGTTGCTTTTTTTTTGGGTGAACTTATAGCTGGCAAAATATAGTAAATTGTTTCAAAGTGGGATTAAAACCAAAAGCAAGATAGACACATTATATTTACTGAGAATGAAAGATTTGAGGCTAAGACTTCTCCTAGACTTTAGTCTGTGGCATAAAGGTCCTTTGAGATGACTCAAGTTGGGTTCTTTTAAAATGATCTTTTACCAATTTTCATTTTCCCCCATTGCAATAATTAAATGACTAATGCTTTACAATCTACTGATGATGCAGGAATACTCACATTGTGCTTGTGATCTAAACCCTCTAAAAATCACTGACCTGGCAGTCTCTGATGGCCCAGAGTGTTCCTCACTATGATTCATGATTTCGATGGCACATTCATCACTTCTGGTGGAAGAACCCCATGTGCACAATGAGTATTTCTACTGAGTTTAACATGGTGTGAATTTCATGAAACTCACAATTTGTTCAGTGCTTGAGAAAATATCAGATAAGGTACAACAGAAATCCAAAATTAGTAAATGGAATTAACCCCCTGCTAATAAAGTGGAAAAATGCTTTACAATCTCCTGCAAAGTCTGAGTAATTCAGCATCCAAGAGAAGGCATTGATGTGAGAAGAAAGCCAAAGGATCCCTGCCCAGGCTGCCATACTGGGAACAGGAACTCCAGGACGTGCTTCAGGACAAAAAACCAAAATCCCCAAACCCAGACTTTCAGGAACTTTGATTTCTTTCCTTAAGGATAGATGAAAGAATTACCTTCTAATATCCTAAGGTTTCAAAAGAAGAGAATCACAGAAGTACTGATTTCAGTGACCCATTTTTCTCAGGACTCGCTGTTTCATCCAGCCCAGAGAACGATGACACACAATCATCTAAAGGCACCAGGAGAAAAACTCACTGCTTCAAACCCAGAGCAATATGGGACAGCAGCAATTCCTCTGGAGAGCAAGCAGAGGAGAGGTGGGAAAGAGCAAACTGCTGGCCCTGCATTATCATAGGGTCACAGGATATCCTGAGTTGCAGGGGACCCACTAGGATCATCCAGCTCCTGCACAGGACAGCCCCAAGAATCCCAACATGTCCCTGAGTTGTTGTCCAAACACTTGAATTATCACTGGCAAATATGAGTTCAGGGAGTAATGAGACCCCTGCTTTTTAATGGAAATCACTGACACCACACCAATGTAAAACTCATGAGAGTGAAGGAAGAATCAAGCCTCAGAGAAAATGCACAGGAGACACAAAACATTGCCAAAAGAGAGTTCTCTCCACCTCCCAGGAGCATGGTGTGGGTGGCTCTGGCACAGGCCTGTGGCAGCAGAGCAGTGCAAGTCTGTGTGTATGGGCTGTGCCTGTCCAAACCCCACATCTGGGAGGGGAGTGCAGAGTAATTCATTGGAAATGCCATGGAAGCCTTAATTTCAAGTTCTGAGGATGGTTTGTGAGAGAAGGTGACCATCTCAACTTCCAAACACAGGTGCCACCCCTCTGTCCCCTCCCTGGGCCACGGCACTGTCCCCTCACCCTCTGGCAGCCCTGCCAAGGACACTCCCATCCCTCTCACAGTGGGCTCTGTGTGTGCTGTTTCTTTTTAAATGATTCATGACTCCCACTTCTCACTTCATCTGCCTTTGTTTTGCTCTGCAGTGAATGTGTCTGGTACATGGCAAAACGTGCTGTGCTCACGCCAGCGCCGCGAGCAGCTCCACGAATGTCAAGGTAACGACGTCTGCAGACACAGCCCCGTGATGCAAATGGGCTGCACAGCCTTTGGGTTCCACTGCTTTGGCCTTGGAAAATGACACACAACAGAAATGCAAGCACTCTCCCAACTGAATCGTTTTCCTTTGGTGCATAATTCTTTTTCTTTCACTGATGTCCTCTTGAATTCGTCTTTAGCAAAAGCCCTTCCTGTACTTCACCAAATGCCTCCTTCTTGTGACAGTAAAATCCAGATGTCAGCCAGTATTTCTCTACACCAGCTCTCATATGTCTTTACAAAGAATCAGCGACACTCTGTAAGGATGGAAAAACTGAAGCACAGAATCAGAAAGTACCTTGGCTGAAAGCACTCAGCAGGCTGCTGGGAGAGCTAAGAATAAAATTATGATTTCCTGATGTTTAGTCTGATCCTCTGTGAATGGGACTGCTCACGCTGAGAAGGTGCTCAACGATTAACTTTATTTATATATTTACTATTCAAACATGGCATGTTCTCACATCTTTTTATTTTCATGTTAATCATGTTGTGGATCTTCTCCGCCCACCTCCCATTTCCTTTGGTACATTTGTTCTGTAGCTATTTGTGTAGAAACCAAGCAATTTCTGCTCCACCTGCTCATAAACACAATGAGAGAGAGAACACTGTGTTACAGCACAGCCACTGCCTTAGCAACAGATTACAGCAACCCTGGGAAGGAACAGGGACCTTCTGGAGAGGAGAAGTGCCCTTTATCTCCCCAAAAAGCTACCACAGGCAGGTTCTGCTTTTAATGATCTTTCTAGTGAGCCCCTCCTCAGCTTTGAGCAATCAGGAGTTGTTAAGAAAGAACATAAAAAGTGAGCAGAGTTTGCTCCTCGCACTCAGAAAAGCCAAAGTGGGGTTGGTGAAAGCTTGTGAGCAGACTGGCTCCAAGAGAACATGCAGACACATATTTGAGCACTCAGTCACAGCTGGTGTAAATAATTCATCATAATCCCAACCCCCTGGTAGCTCGATGTCTGGCAGGACAGCTCTCCTAGGGATGTACAAAAGGCAAGTACAGCACAGCCCACAGCCCTGGGCTGTCAGACTATCAGCAGCTCTTATATCTGGAATCAAAGTCAGGAACCCTCTATCCCACAAAAAGATGCTGAAAAGCATCAGGCAGAAGTTATTGGACATCATGGGATGTGCAAAGGCTGATCTGGCAGGGGATATCTGACATACAGCTCACCCCTGATACATCCTGTCAGAAAATTAATCACAGCTTGACAGGCCGGTGATTTAGTGCCACTTGAAAGTATTTTTAGAAAGGCAAATATTTGTGTAAGAGCAAAGCTATTTGATTTTAGCCTTCTCCCAATCAATTTCAGTAGGTCACACGTTTTACACTGGGAGCTGAGCGTGATGTTCCTGTGTTTGCATTCCAGTCCTGATCCTGGAAGAGGTGTCTAGATGACATAATACAGCCTTAGAGTAACAACCTACAGGTACAGGAGGAAAATAGGGGCACCTATATTGGCACTGATTCATCAAAAGGATGAAATTCAGGCCACTTGACCCATAAGGGAGACAAAAGTCAGAGAACCACATCTTCCACCTTGGATCCAGAGCTCTGAACTAACACAGTGATGATATAATGGTGAGTTATATAAAAGGTCAGTAGT
Organism: Lichenostomus cassidix; assembly: GCF_008360975.1. Classification (NCBI taxonomy): domain Eukaryota; kingdom Metazoa; phylum Chordata; class Aves; order Passeriformes; family Meliphagidae; genus Lichenostomus; species Lichenostomus cassidix. Next base: position 2,587,481 of record NC_139501.1, read on the forward strand.
GACATATAACAAAAAAACAGACAAAAAAATCTTCTTTTGCATTGTCTGGGGATTAGCTGTTTCATTAAGCTGTCTGCCCATATTAGAGAATTAAGCCTATTATCTGTTGAAGGATTTTGATGCCAAAGAAAAAGAGGTCTGAGCTTACAGCTCATCTAATCTTTTTATGACTGGAAATATGAAGCAAAATAAGGAAGAGGTAGGAGGAAGAACCAGAAAACCTCTGGCCTGAAGGCAAGAGTGAAAATGCTGTGGGAGAGCAGTAAACTTGGATTTAGTGTTTGGTGTTCTCATTGTATCTCTGACCCAACAGAGTCTCTGCAGCTGCAAATACCAAACCAAAGGCTTTAGGAGCTCTGCCCACCACACTTTTCACTGTCACCTGAAGATGTCACCCCTTTACCCAAAACACAGAGCAGTGACAGGGACCCAGCTGGGACCCCTTGACCCATCCAACCGTGTCCCAAGGAGAGCTCAGGGACCCAGGGCTGCAGCAGGAAACATCCTTGCAAAGCTGCCATGGAAAGCTGGGGTTTTGCAGCCTGCTGCTCTGCTGGGCTGCGAATGGCACCGTGCCGGCTCACAGGGACATCAGGGCTGTCTCACAAGGAGAGAGGTGTCACACGGGGAAGGATTTGCATGGGCAGCCCACAGAACTCAGCAAGTGCCATCTTTCTGGAGGAAGTCCCTCCTCTGACGCACTGACACCACCTGTCTCTTTACACTTGATGGCATCTGTTGGCATTTTTTATGTGCCAAGGCATTAATATCAGAGCAGAGCAAGGAAGGAAGATACCGAGCTCTTGGGGACTTGGAGATGGCAAACACCTCGGCTGTGCTGCATCCGGGCACGGGGCTGTCCATGGGATCACCCGTGGGACAAACTCCCAGGGGACACCAGCTCAGGGATTGTCGCCATTGTCTAAGTACCACTTAAAAAAAAATAAATGGCAAGGGATTAAAATGCTTTGCATTGGAGGAGTGGGGGAGGAAGACTAATTATCTTAAAAAGAATGAAGATTATAATGTCAGGATCAGGTGCCAGGTGGGTAGTAGAGAAATCCTTGACTTGTCCCCAAGAAAGGTAAAGCAGACAAGCTTTGCTGATATTGCTCAGTCAGCCATGAGGAACCACCAAGAAGAGGCAGATGGTCATCCCATCTCTGAAACTCTCTGGTCCTTGGCCTCTGCTGGGAATATTTGTTGAGGTGCCAATTACCAGCACTTTGAATAGTGTCTTTTGTGAGCCAGCCATTAATTTAATACTGTACCAAGATCATAAAACTGATTTCTCAAAGAATGGTGAAAAAGGCAAGATACCAACAGGTTTTGATAAACATCCAAAATAAATAGCTACAAACCCAGCCAAAGATCAAAAATAAACCAAGGGGAAAAAAAAAAGTGAAACAAATTGGTGCCATATAGCTGACAAGCAGTTCCAGTGAAGATCATATGAGTCTCTTTTTAATAAGAGGAAACAGTTCGGAACCCCCTAATGAACCTCTAATCAGAGAAAATAATTTGAAGAGACAACTGCATTCTCACTCCCTCAAAACATCCTAGAGAAGAGAGAAAGCTTTTCAGTCAGGACAATTAGCAGGCAGGTGAGCACTGCCCCATCCCATGGATATTTTACAGATAAAATGCAAGAGCACAGCCTCAAAGAGTATTGTCAATATGGTTCCTTTCAAAATCCACTAAAGTTTGCAAAAGATTAATGAAAGAATCTGAAACAGACCTCACATTCTGGTGCCACCTGTCAAGCCTGTCCTTGTGTGAAACTGCTGAATAAGTCAACACTCCCTGGTTTTTCCTTTGACAGGGAGGCATATTGCAGTGTGCTGTGCTGGGGGCTGCACCCCAAATCTCCCTGTGAGCTGAGGCTGCTCCAGAGCAGGGCTGCCTGTGCAGGAATGACTTCCCAGCACTCCAAGATCCATGCTGGCACCCTATGGATTTATACCCAGGGTTTGACCCACAGTGTGCAGAAAATCCTTCTGTCCCTTTGCTGGAGAAATCCTGTCCCTTCTTACAGGGGTGTCACTCCCTGGGAGGATCCATCCTCTCCCAAGGTCCAGGAATAAGCATTACATGATCTATTCTGCATTAGTGGACCAAGGTTCAACTCATCATAAATTGCAGGAGAGTGTAAGAGAAAGCATCACTGCTCTACCCCCAGTGATTTCCTGTGCTTTGGGCTCTGAGGTGGATGCACAGGAAAGGTTTATTAGCAGATACAACTTGACTTCCCCAGTGGGATGTATTTCAAAGGATGGACAAGGATGATGTCTTTAGATAAAAAGAATCTAAATACCAGTGCTCTGGGATTCTCATTGTCTATTTAAAGAACAAATAATGGCAAATAATAGCTTGTCTCCTACTGGGTTTTCCAGCTAGTTTTACACCAGGTTCAATCTTGCAAGGATAAGCAACAACAGTTGGAAAGAAGCAAATATTTAAGGTTCTGTGCAGTGCAGCCATCTGACCACACCCTGGGGGTTCTGGGCAGGTTTTTACAGACCACATTCAAGTCTCTATCACTGAATACTCTCTGTGGTTGTTGTTCTGTCTAACTTGATTATTGCTGTTTTGGACTTGTGTATACACAGTTTTACCTGCATGACAAACACCTATTGATAATTAACTGAAAGTAAAATAGTAATGCTGGTCTGTGTCAAAGGTATTCTTCCACTGATAGTAAAAAGGAAGAAAATAGATTTATTGGTCAAGATTTTCCTCTCATTCATTCTGGGTATCAAGAAATTAATAATGTCATGATAGGAGAATCTACTGTCACAGAGGGAGGAGTACAATAATATTAAAGTTCAGAGAGGCACAAAAATTCAGTAATGCAGAGGGCACACTACAGCAAAATATTTGCAAGGAGAGTGGAGGACAAAACCAACCTCATCTACCCACAGTTATCAGACCCAGAGTGGCCATTAGCACTATAATAGGAAAATCAAGTTGCTTTACCAAACAGCATAAATTCAGTCTGAACAGGACCCTGTAACTTCTGCAAAGACACAAGGAATATATTAATTAATGGCTTTAGTCATAGTGCTGTTGTTGGTAGAAGATGTTGAGACAAATGTGTAAACAGAGGAGCCTTGGGAACGTCACAGTAATTTAAAGTACATAAACCTTCAAAGCGCTGCCTTTGATAGAGTGATACATTGTCTTATAATTGGGCAATTGCTTTCATTCCATGATATAATTAGCACACAATTATGGTTATGTGAAAAATCGCTCCATCTCCCTCCCTTCCAATTTGTGCTGCTTAATCTAAGCAGAGAATGTCTCTTTTCTGCTGTGTTTCCAGCAGGTTGGGTTTATCCCCAGTGATCAACTGCAGTGACAGTGCCTCTTGCCTGACCCAGGCAGTGATCCCTTACTTGTTCATAGACATTTTCTGTTGGTACTCTTGACATAAATTGTCTCTGCAAACTCTCACTTGATTCACTCCCTCAGATGCTCTGCTGGTTTCTGTGTTCTGTGATCAGCACGGGATCAGGGCTCTCTGACACCTCAGCACATGGTGCAGAAAACAATCCTGAGTTTTAACGGAATTATCATCACTTCCTGCTGAGACTCCTCCACCACGTGGAACTCACCTCTGCAACTCTTCAGGAGGAGTTTTTATCTTTAGTAACTGCCAGGATTACTCTTAATCAGATCTTCCAAAATTCCTGGTGTGCCTGTTTATCCTGCTGAAGAGATTGATGCTGCCTTCACATTGCTCATAGACACTGACAAGTCTTTCTCCACAGATATTCCCAAAACTAACCCTTCTCTCTGCAAACACATATGTACCTATCACCAGATCCTCCTTTTTTCCTCTAACAGTTCCTTCCCACATGGATCCGTAAAGAGGGGGCAGACAGAAATTTAAAAGGGGGAAATGCATTGCAGATGGAAAAGAACAACAACAACGACAACCTCTCACACTCTCTACAGTCAGTCCTGTGGGAGATATTTATCCATGGGAAAAGCTGTACAAATTCTAAGTAAACGAAAAAAATATTATATTTTCATAACATTTGGGAGGAAATGCATCTTAATGGAAAATAGCTAAAGAAAAATAATAGCAGCTAGTGAGCTGAAGGAACTATATTCTCCCTGACATGCAACAACAATAGCAGCTAATGCGAGTCATTTGCAGAAGGAAAAGTGAATAGCTGTGGCATATTTGCAAAGAATATATGGCAGTTTACCAAAGGCAAAGCTCCAAGGAATACCAGCTGGGACATAAGAAGGGAGCTATCAAAGGAGGAGGGAGGTATAACAGCATCATGGGATGGTTGGCAGCAGCTCCTTGAAGCTTTCCATGGAATGAGGCAGAGCAGGGTTGGCAAATCGAGGTGGGGGTGTCACTCACGGGGGTACCAAAGCCACGTGGGGGTTTTTAGCATGTCTCAAGTTGGCAGATTTACCAGTTATTAAACCAAAGCCGTGAATTGGATTTTATTAATAATGCACAATGATCAGAAAACATTTATTTCAAATTCAAAAATCAAGTAATTCTAATTAGAACACATGTCATTTGTGGAAAATCGCATCCTACTGCCTTTGTACTTTGACCTCATTATCTGAAGACCAGGATGGCCCATTGCTTTGTGCATCAGCCTTGCATCTTAGCAACACAAAGCTTAGTAAATGAGAAGGCATCCAAAATGCCATAGTAACATACCATTTATCTGGATGCTTCCAAAAAGTTGATTTCCATGTTTGGATTTGTCTAACTAAGGAAGCTGCCTCTGCAATAAAAGAAAAGTGCATCCTAAATTTTGAAAAAAAAAAATTGATAAACTTATTTCTAGCTGAATGCAGATTTTAAGCATCACAAAACAAATTGTCCATGATTTCCACATCCCAAATAGCATTTATTTCCAATTCCTCAGTATTTTGTTTTCTCCATGAGATAACTATTGCAGTTATTAATAATTTAGACTTTGAAAAGGGAGCTGTCTGCATTTGCAAGAGAAATTTCTCAGTTATTTATGCACAAAGTAAAATGGGGAGAATATACTGGATAAGAGTTCCCAGCCAGGTGATTTCAAGTTTAGCTTCCCTTTGAAATGAGCAGCTGCCCCATTTCTAGATGAGCTCTTGGACTCCAGCCTATGTCCTTGGGGGCCAATTTGTCCAGATTTAGTGCACTACCTGTAAAGAGAGAGGGTCCTGGGGGACAGGTCTGAGGGGCTGAAGGTGAAGAGCCCCTGAATTAAATTTAAAGGCAAGAATGAGCTGTCTTGCAGTCAATCCACTGCTCCCTGTGCTTCATGGCTTCACCTTCACCACAGAGTCTCACAGAACTTGGCCCAGGGACAGCAGCTGCCAAAACTCAAATTATGACACACTCAAATCCACTCTCAGAAGTTCTGAGGGCCTGGATTTTATACTCCAGGATATTAGTGACAGTATATTTTGTCACTTCTTAAAGAACATTTGGCTACAGCTCCAGGATTCCTCTTTTTTAGCATTTCACCAAGGGGCTCAAAAATTGCAACAAATAGCTTCGGAGAGATAAAAAAGAATCCTGTCACTCTTCTGATTGTAGTTTCAGTGCAGTTCAGTGCAAAGTGATAATTAGTCTCCTGGAAATCATTCCTCAAGTTCATACTGTGATATAGCATGAAATAAATCTGAGCCAACCATATAGTTGTAATTCCAGTGTGCTGCCATCAACTGGTACGTTAATTCCATTAAAATGAGCTTGTTGGTGAGAACAGAAGTTCCACTGGTGGGGGGAGAAAGGAGGGGGTAAATTTCTAAGTATCAGTAGAATCCACTTCACACTCACATCTACAGCTCTCTAAATTACAGAGACAAGATCTTTGTTCAAATTACTGACAAGGTTACCAGCTGGAACTTTACACTCGATTCAATTATTTTATATTGTACCTTCAGGCTCCATTCCAAAGCGACTCTTAAAGAATAATCAGACTTATTCAATAGGCAATCAAAATGAAATTACTTTATGTAAGTACAACAAGGTTACACACTTGGTGCAGTCTGTAAGTTATGTGCTGCTAATGTTCAGTGCTCTAAAATTTTGACTCTGATTATCTGTGATGGGCAGGCAGCAGCCAGGACAGAATTTCCTCACAGTTGCAGTGTAATCTCTTTACTGCCTCTACTACAGCTTGGATAAATAGGTAGAATTCAACAGTGCAAATAAATTACAATGCAGTAGAAAGTGATGGTTTATCCTGCAACTACTTACAGAAGCAGCCCTTGATGGAGTGGTCTCCCCATGACAGGCATCACCCAAACCTAACTCATACCTGTCATCCTGAAAAACACCTCATACCTATTGTTCTTTAGTTTCAACTTTCAGATACTGCAATGATTGGGATAAAAAAATATAGAATTATATTCATTTAAACACAAAATTAAGGTTCAAGTCTTCACAGTTTGATTTTGAGCCTTTTCAATGGATGCCTCTGGTAAACCTCCCAGAGAGACTGCTCAGGGGAACATCTGAGAGCACACAATTTGTTATATCATGGTTATAAAAAAATTCTAATATGATTTTATGCATTAAACCCCTTCTGCAGCTCTGGGAGACAATGGGAATCCTTCAGAACTACAGTGAATTTGTGGCATTCAGAGAAAGCAGGCCATTCAGCCATGCTGAGAATACAGAACTCCCTACATTTTCCTATCCACACTTCCAGCCAGGGCCACTAGAGCTTCTGAAGAAACTTGAGATGTGCCAGTAACACACGTGAGGGATGAGAGAGCTTTAAGTTCTCCCTACTGTACTTTGTAGCCCAGGAATCTGTCTCTTGGAAACACAACAATCCCTAACAGTGAATTTCACGAACTATTCTGAAGCATTCCTGGGCCCTGAAACTGAACACTGAGTTATATTTGGTACGAATGGCAAATATCTCCCAATTCTCTGCAGTGTGCACTCCTCCCATCTAAAATAGCATCTTTCACATGAAATAACAAACATAAAACCCACACTCTTCTCTCAGATCCAGCCCCATCAGACTTTTTGGATGCACACAGCTGATGACACAGAGCTTCTCCTCTATATAAATGGGACAGCCTGTAAAACCACCTCATGGCAGGCAGACAGGGCCTCAATTAGCTTTTGTCACAGGAATTTTCTTCCTGGCTTGGATGGCTCCACTTCCAGACGACACCATAGTCTGACTCGAGCCCCATAAAACTCCAGAAGTCGGGAAGGTATCCAGACTTTGCCAGGGAAAAGGGATGCTTGAGCTGAGAGCACCCGAGGAGCACAGCAGAATGGTTGGGAATTTTGGCTTTGTGGTCTCTCACTCAGTCAGTGGCCCTGCAGCTCTTCCTTGCAGGAATGTAAACAGCTCTCCTTGCAATGTCTCTGTTATGTCTTTGCTCTCTTACAATTTCCTGAGCAGGGCTGCTGCCAAGAGCACGGCAGTGGAGCTGTGGGAGGAGCGACTCCATCCCTGGGATTTGGGATCCCTGATCCTGCAGGACTGCAGACATGGCTGGAGATCCAGTGGGGGTTATTTCTGCTCCAAGTGATGGAAAAATTGTGAGGTTGGCTTTGCAGGCTGGTGATTCTTAAAGACATTCGGGAATGTGTTCAGATGAGACAGAGCATCCCTGTGGATGAATCCCAAGGGTTTTCCCTGCCCACATCCCTCCCTGGCACTGCCCATGGTCTGAGGCTGGGTGGAATGAGCAGATCTGCTCTCCTGGGTCAGCACAAATCAGTGGTTGCACCTATTGCACCTATTGCTTTGTTGCACACTTTGTTTCATCGTTTTCAATTGTATGAAAGGGATGCAGAAAGTGAATAATAAAAATGTGAATTCATATTAGGAGTGGTATTTTGCATTTATTTTGACTAAAAAATGGGACTGTGTTATTAAAAATGTTCTTCATTTTTTGGATTAATGGGATTAGAGGTCTGAATTTTTGAGAAACTTAGTAGTTTAATTGCACTGCAAAATTACAACAAAACAATTTATTAAATCCATTAAGCTTTGCTAAAGCTCTCATAGTCTCTGAGACTCAACTATTGCTTTTGAAGGCCACAGGACGTGCAAACCCGAGCTTGATGTGGTTATTACTTCCAACCAAACTAGAAGGATAATGAAAAATTATCCTTTTAATTATTAATCCTTATCCTTAAAATTATTAATTGTGTATCATTTTGATAAAAAATTATTAATCTGGCTTTGACAGTGTCCATAAATAGGCTGAACAGTTTTCAAAGAATTTGTCTGTCCTCCTACACAGTGCTTTCCTTCATGACAGCAGCTGAAAAAACCAAACTAATTCTCTTAATACATTTAGACTTTGGAAACGCATTTCCAATTAAGGAACTCATTCTTCCTCTTGGTCCATTGGTAATCAGGTTTACTGGCAGTGAAAGATCCACTTTTCCATCCAAACGGTTGCCTGCAAAGTGTGGGTCAATGAGCTGGAGAAGCCAATCCTCACTTTTAGGGGGAAAAAGAGCATTTGCACAGAGGTTGATGGTGCAGAGGAGATTTGGTTGAGGTAAGACTGAGTCTCTCATGGCTTCCCTGGTGGAAGGGGAAAGGAATAATGCAATGAGCTGTTCCCTCTACCATGGTTCCAGAGCAGTTTGTGAAGCAGCTGGGAATGAGCAGGGGGAAAACCACCTTAGAGCACTCATTTTAATGGAAAGAAGAGAGAAAAGTACATGAAAAAATGAACAAAATTGGCTAAGATAAAACATCCCAGGGTCTTCATTCTTGCCTCCATTTTGCTGTGCCTTCCTTGGTCTCACAAGGTTTATTGCAGCTTTACATCACTTGGAGAAGTTGTTCTGGCTCTCCTTTTTTTCCATTTGATACAAATACAAATACAAATAATTTCTCTATTCTCTTGAAGCTTGGCTGCTTCTTTTGATTATAATCCTAGCTAAAGATAGTTAGGACCTAAAGAGCTAAAAGATACGTTCTCCTTAAATTCTCACTTCTCTCTTTTAGCAGCTATCTCAGAATTCAATCCTTTGCCATTTAGCTACCTCCACAAAACAAGAAGCTAATGGCAACAACTTTTAAAATTGTGAATTTTATGATTTTATGTATGCAAGCTGATTTAGCAGGAGAATAGCAACAAATGAGAAATGGCAATTAACACTCCCGGAGTAAAGCCTGTTATTTCTCCTGTTCCTCAGCCTTCCCTCACAAAATGCTTTCAGAAAGAAGGCAGCTGATTCTAGCAAGCAAGAATACACATTTCATAATTCCACTCCACTGCTTTTCCAAAAACAAAAATATGTAGGAAGAACATTTCAGTGTAACTAATTAGCAGGCTCTGTGTCCTCATCCTTGTTAATTCAAGGGACATCTCTAAAAGACTCCTCATCCAAGTCTGCTTCAGGTAATAAAATGACAATGTTTAAAAGATTAAATTTTTTTTTTTCACTAAATCAGAACCAAAATGATCTGGAAAATGAGCATATGTAGGAAACATGAGTCTCTGAAACAGTTTCCTTCCACAGAAGTCATAGAAATGACTTCTTTTTCTTTCTGTGCTCACTAACTTGTTCCCCTCCTGCCCTGGCAGGGGGTTGAGGGCTCTCTTTGCTGTTTCAGTCATCTTTGGCTCCTGCTACAGATCCCCCATGTACAAAGAGTTTTGATAAGATCCAAAGAAGCTTCAGTGTTGTGGGAGTTCCTCCAAATCAATTATTTGGAAATTTCAAACCTTTTGAAACTGGTCCATCATTAATCTCTGAGATAACATGGCATGGAATAATATCTGCTTCACGTAGATCACACAAACAGGGGAAACATCTGTGGCCCTGTGCCTAAATAGTCTTTGTTCACTGCTACTTTGAACAGAGCCACGGATACATTTGGGCAGGGAAGCAGAGCTTAGCCTGAAAAAAAAGAAAATATTTGGTAATGCAGGGAATTTCTGTAAACTCCAAATCACTAGAGAGTTCTGAGGCCATTGCTGTTTACTATCAAGCAAGCCAAATACTCATTTCTGCGTGCAGTTTATCCGTGCTATCGTAGGCAGGCCAGCCACCAGATGCTCAGAAATACTCATTCCTCTGCAAATTAGTTCACCTCGTTTCGTGGCCAAATCACTCACTTGTCAATTCCCCCTTTGGCCTTTGCAGTTAATGGGATCTGCTCTTCGTCGGTCTGGGGGGATTTCTTACTCCCATTATGAAAAAAACCCAAACCACTCTGAATTCAAATGGAATTCATTTTCCTAAATATACAACCACAAGTTGCTGCTCTTTTGTTTCAGACTCATAGATTTGAGAGTGTTTTACTTGATTACAAATGAAAGATGACTTCAAAACTCAGAATGAAAAATGTGCCAGTTCTCACTCAAGCACATCCTGAAATGCAACCCTTTCTGGCTTTTTCTCAATATTTTTGCTTTTACCCCTCCCCTCTCTATCCAGGGTTAAAAAGGTGGGTTTAATTCTGGATATTTTACAGCTGGCAAATGGAAATGCAGGTTTGCAGTGTTTGTAGCAGGGCAAAGACAAACCTTAGCACTGCTGCAATGTGTCCTTATCCTCATCAAAACCAATGTATCTCCCTCCTGTGAAAACTGGGTGCTGTAAGCCCAGAGCTGTGAGCCCCACATTTGGCACCATCAATCCAAAGGATCTTGAGGGAGTTACTTCCAAATATTGAAAGAACTGCTGACACAGGTTCCTTCTCCTCCACTCCACTGAGAAACTCTGCTCCAAGCTATGGCCAAGAGACCATTCCACTCTACACTTCAGATCTGGGCTTTTGAACCCTTGCATAAATCAGACCCAATGTTCCATGCCAGGCATCCTGCCATGTGCCTCGTGGAGTTTATAGAAACCTCCAGGGCTGGCTTTAATCTGCTTTCCCAGAGTCCCTAGCTTTGGAAATGCATGTCCAGGAAGAAAGAGGAGGGAAGGAAAGAGAGACAAGAAATCAAAGCACAAAGTGAGTTCACTTAACACCCCAGCCAGCCCTGATGTGAGGGCTAATTTGGTTTTCAGGCCTCACCCCTTTACCTCAGGTGCTGGGATTAAGGGGGGACCGTTTTCCCCTCTGGATTGCGTAAATGAGGAAGCTGTTGACTCGCGTGGTCCTGGAAAGACATATGTGCCTCATTATCTGGATTCCTTGTATTGTTTCAGCTTGTCGTTGCTGGCTGGGAACACGCAGCCTTGAGCTGTTCCCATTTTTAAAATGCACTTTTTTCTGCCCCGGATTCTTGCCAAGTGGAGATTTAAGTGCACTATTACTTTTATAGAGGACTATTAAGAGTTATTAGATCCCATTAGAGCAGACTATGCTCTTAAAAAAAAAAAAAAAAAGAAGAATACTTTCCTTTATTTTTGAACAACCATTTATATTCATTTAAATCTGACAGCATGTTTGTATCAATGCAAACACAGTTAATTATATCTTAGATCTATGAGAACCTTTCTTGTTTATTTTTTTAAAATGTTTTACTAGTCTCCCCTAAAGACTGTGTTTTACTTGTGTGGCTTTAAAGCAAGCCTGAACCATCATGGCTGTGAGGTGTGCTGGGTGTTCTGGCAGGGATGGCATGAGGGCATTTGGAGAAAAGTGATGGAAGGTGGATCACAGATGATCTGTATCCATGTTTTCACCAGGTTGGGATGGAATCCTCAGCTCACAGGCACTGAGACATCAAGGGGAATCTTTCTATCTGTGGAAGTAGGATCAGACCCTACATTACAGGGGGAATATGACCTGATTTTACTGGTGGAAGTCACTACCTGAAAGAAGTGCACACATCCTCCTTCCTGGATGGTTGTGCTGTTGGGAAGACTTCATGAATATCTGGATTAGTTGCTAGCCCTTTCCAAATTTACTTCATGCTTCTCATTTCTTCAGAGTTTACATCCATTTCTCCATATTTCTCTGCATTACTACTTTGTCTCAAGTCAATTTCAAATAAAATGAGTAAAAATTATCTCAAAGGAGTAGAGAATTAGATGTGCTGACACCGTGTTTTCTGCAGAACGTCTGGGAGAGCAGCTCTGACGTTATCCCTTCCCTTATGGCAGCATTTGCTGGGTGGAACACTCTCAGCAGCCCAGCCCTATGGGTTTGAGCTACTAAAACTCTAATTTGTATAACCCACTTTGGGAAGAATGATATGCCTTCCTGGAAAACATTCCATTTCCCTTCCCTTCTCGAAGACACACTGCGAGGAGATGACTAAATGCTGCCACAGGAGGGAGAAAAACAAACAGGAAAGAATTAAAAAGGCCTCAGATAGGGCATAAATTATTCAGCTTTTCCCCTCCCTGCACTCTGTTGCAGCCAGCACATGCACAGCACCTCCCCTCTGGATGAGGCTTTGGCATGAACAGCAGATCACATCCCTGCTCCATCGTTCCCACTTGGCCATGACGCAGGATCCTCCCTCCAGAAAACTCTGCAGGAACACGGCTGGACGAGGTGGTGGAGGGCAGGGAGGGGGAGAAAAACCCTGATTCTCTGGGGAATCATGTTTGAAATGGCTTCTCAGAGTTTAAAGCAAGTCTGGGATTAGAAGGAATGGTTTTAAAATGTATCTGCTCCTGGACAGCCACCTGAAGAGTTTGTGCAGGAATGGATGTGGTCCTTATTTTTATCTCCCTTTCAACAGTTGGCTGAACAAACCAATCAGCCACACAAAATAGCAAAGAACAGAATTCTCACATCTGTTGTTTGACTTTTTCATTATTACTCTTAAGACATGCTCTAAGGAAGCAGTTTTGTCTGAATCACAGCTGTCCTGCCTTAACTTGGTCCTGTCTTAACTTGGTCCTGTCATGCTTGGGGTTTAAAGCCCTTTGGTTTTGTCTAGACTAGGAAAAGAGTATTTTTCTTTTTTAAGAATTATAGCTCAATTGAACTCATTTAACTAAACAAAGTCAACACTAGAACAGCATTAGGATCATGGTTTAGCAGCTTTAGCTCAGTTCAACAGGTGGAGTAGAATTAAATTAGGTCAACACAACAAACTCCCTCAACTTTGTCCTAATTAGACAGGCTTTAAAAGTTTGCTACCAGTGACAGACTGAAAAAATTAGGAAACCTCTGAGCACAGATCAGAATGAGCTTTACCAGATTCCTTCCACCTAGTTCCACCTGGAAGAACAGGAGAAGGGAATATTGACCTTAATAGACCACTCAACCTTCATCTACCCAGCAATCTATCTCAAAATTTGGCTTTTATTTGGCATTTGGGCATCGCCTGGCTGAAAAACCACAGAGGAAATGATAATATTTTTCTAGATTACAAATATGGTGGTAACAGGGCTGAGACCCACTTGACTTCTGTTCTGCTGGAGCCCTGGATGAGTGAATCATTCCATTCTTCCCACAAGCAGGGACAGTGCCATAGGATTAGCCTTTCCTCCGCTGCTCATTTTTGTTTTGAAATCTTCTCTCAGAAAATGTACAAAGTAGATGATAAATTATTCTTCCTACGCCAGGAATTTTCCATTTTGAGTTTTATCTGTTGCTGGGTTTTGGCACCATTAAACTATTAAGGGTAAATTTAAAAATAATTGAGAATCTGGCTCCCTGGATTGTAGTTAGGGGCTTTCCTGCAGAGCAGGAAAGGGTTTTGATTCAGGAAAGCTCTTTGATTTTTGATGATGCTCACAAGAATGTGTTGTCCATGCCGATAATTAACTCCACCTGGGTACTGATTGTCTTTCCTCTGCCTTTCCACCTCTGCATTCTGTGGATTTTCCAGTAAGACTGATTAGTTTCAGGAAAGCAGAGAGGAATTGACACAATATGGAAAACAGTTTGAGGAGAAAGAAACAAGCAAGGAGCTTTCAGCATTCTCCTGAAAATCCTGAAATTCATGTTAGGGATGGCAGAAGAAGGCATGGAGCAGGCTAGCTGAAAAGCTTTGGACAAGAAAAAGAACAAGGATTTAACACAGAGGTCAAGAAATAGATTTGGGAGAGTCACAAGACCTGGAAGGAATGCTGGATGAAATGGAAAGCAATTAAAAGAAATATTTATTTTGTATTCTAATGGAGTCTGGAAGTGAATTTATCATTTTGTGTGTTGGTGCACACATATGTGACCAGGAAATTGGTTTTGCTTCAGAAAAGATTGAAGAACAATCATGAAATATCAGACCACAGAAAGACAAAAAAAAGCTATAGTAGAAAATACCATGGCTCTGAGGCAGGCCCCACTGTGTTCCTCTGTCCCCTAGATTGTACAATATGGATTTTTAAAGAGTTTTAGCTTCATATCCCTTGCTTTCCTGACTACTCTGTGTGCGCTGAAAGGAACACCATCTGGACAGGTCAGTTCAGCAGGAGTGCTATTTTATGGAAACTGGTACAAATATTGGAATTATAGTTCTTTTTTTTCCAAGGGAAGGAGAGGAATGGAAATGGAAAAAAATGTCAGTGAAAAAAATCCATGCAGGGCCCAAACTTCAGAGCTGAGGAAGTCTGCAATGGAGAATGTAGTTGAGACAGCTGTGCTGAGGCTTACCTAACCCAGGGCTGACCAAGTGACTTCCATGATGTCATTAAATGAGCTCGTTGCTCCAGTCCTGGCTCCTGACACCTATTAAATCTACAGCTTTGAGTTTGGGGTTGCCAAGGTAGCCCTGCATGGGACACCAACAGAATCCACTTGCAGAATGAGACAGACCCTGAGCAGAGGCTCTGTGCTCTCTTCTTGGCTGCCTTTTCAGGATATTTTCTTCTATGCACATCATAGGATTGCTTTAGAGAACCAAAGGAATAATTTACTCTTTGTCCTCTGTATGTGCTATTTAATGCCCAATGAAACTGGGGGAGCTGGTTTCAGGGCTTGGGCCTAAACTTTTCCTCTGTCTTGTAGGAAATATCCCCCTTGATTTCAAAAGAATAGAGGAAAAAACATTTCATTCTCCAATGTTTATGTTATTAAAAGGCCACACAAAGGATCCATCCATGTTTAGAATAGTCAGAAGACCTTACAGGTATTTGGTGTTTTGTCCCAAAGGAACCCACAGCTACTTGCTCCACTGTAGATAACAAAGATCTTATACAATATTCCCAATCCCAAGCTACTTGCAAGCCACAGCACTTCCTGGATCCAGATCCCACCTCCTTTTCTTGCAGCAGGCAGTCAGGGGATCTTCTAAAGAATGGCAGGACCCTCACAATGACAGATCCATGCTGTCCTGTCAGCTTCACAGAAACTGTTCCCAGAAAACAGATGAGTCAAGAGAGTCAGTGATGCAACCATCCCTTTAAATTAATCCAAAAGGGATGGTCAAATGCAGACTTTTATTCTGATCACCCTCCATAAAGTTGTCTTTGGGTTGTCCTCTGAATATCTCTCAATGTCTCTTGCTTCTATCCTCAAGAGAACAGCTTCCCACTCCCTTCTGTTGATTCCTTCCCACAAAACTGCGCTAAAGGTGGAGAATGTGTCCCATACCCTCCTTCCTCTGCCACCAATCTTAAAGTCCCACCATCTGTTTCCAGTGGCACATCCAGAAAGTGCATCCTGCTCCTTAGTGTGGCTGGAGAGGAGAGATACAGTCTTGCAGTGGTCATTCTCCTTGAGAAAGGTCAATTATTTTGAGGAAGTCTTTTAATGGAATAAAAACTGACTAAAAACTAGGAGACTGACTAATAAGTTGCTTCTCACTTCCACCAGGAGCCTTGAAGTGCAGGACAGAATCCAGGAAAGATTTTCTGGAAAACGAAGAGAGGCCCAATAAAGTCTCTAAGCCTGGGCAAGTCAATAAACTGTCACAGTTGCCCAGAAGGAATTGGCTTGTCTTAGATAAACTTACAAAAGGCCCTGAAAAAACAGAACTTTTTTAAATGGCAGAGATTAATTTTCTAACTTCAAAGTAGTATTAATGCAGAGTTTGGCTGAGGTTTCCTGTGCAAGCAGTTTCCCCCCAAGCAGTGATTTCAGAATCCGCCTTGTTTTAAGGCTGGCATTTGCTGCAGCTGCAGACCTGGAGTATTTTCGATCCCCTCTGAGTGCTGGAACACCATCCAACAATTAAACCGCAACCCAAAAACAATCAAACATCTGTTTGGAGGCTGCTCAGTGACTGACGTTCTCCTGCCAGCATAAACACTGGAGCTGCTGAGTGATTCCTGTCTTGTGTGTGTGTATGTGCTGCTTGTGTGGGTTTTTGTTCTCCCAAGCAGGAAGATTCTGTGTGTGTAAATATGCTGAGGAGCATTTCTATTGCAGGGTATGAATGTGCCCAGATAGTTTATTTGTGGAAGTGTTTTTGTTGATATGAACACACACGTTTGGATAGCAGCTTGAGATTGGTGTGCTGGAGGTGGCTTTGGGGGAAGCTCAGGAGGATGTGGACTGTGAGCCTGGGGTCAGGTATGTGGTTATGCTGTGCTGTGGGTGTTGCTGAATGTTTATTTACAGCTATGTACCTGTTTTTATCTGGGGATAAAATAAGAATTATGGCTACATGCTTTTGGGTAAAGAGAAGTATTTTGAAGAGTGTACATGTGTGTGTTGAGTGTACATGTATGTGTGGAGTGCACACGTGCGTGTATATGTAGAACTGTAGGACCATGTTTGTGCTTTTTGATGGATTCTCCATGTGACCTTTGAGTTCTGCCATGGAGCTGATGAGCTCCAGGGGCCAGAGGAGCTGATGTCCTTTGCTGCAGGCCCAGGAAGGGAGATAACAAACTGCTGGCAGCAGTTCAGATCTGGTTCAAGAGAACAGCGAGGTCTGGCCCTGATGTGATCTCAGACCCACTAAATCAGACCCCCCTGATTTCAAGAACTGAACAAGGCAGAGCATCTAAGGATGAATTGACTCCAAGGCTTTGGGAACAGGGATGGGTTGATGAATACTGGTGTTAGGTCTGTCTGCCTAGAGGACAAATTGCTCTCCTTCCTAAAAGCACTTACAGACTCCATGCAGGTTGCTGCTTTTGTCCTTTTTTATTTATAGCCTTCAAATAACCACAGGCTGTTGATGGCCAGGGGAAAGCACCATGCAAATGGCATTCAATCCCAACAGGAACTCCCTCCCTATAAAACCAAGCCCTGCTTTAGGAAAACACAATTGCTCCCACTCTGAGCCAAATGACAGCTTGTGCTGCTCCTACCAGCTCTCCCCAAAGCCCCAGGGTCTCCAGGCTGCTCCCTGTCATTTGTGGTGTCCCTCTGTCCCTCGCAGTCCCTGAGTCACCACAGTGGGAGAGGGAGAACATCAGCACCACAAGTGACAGACTCTGCCTGTATTCTGGGAGCATTCCTCTGCCTAGGAGAGAGCAGCTGGAGATTTTTGCTTTAGCCCATTTCTCAAATATCCTATTGCTGAAGTATAAGAACAGGCTGTTACAGGAAAGAAGGATTTGATGATCTTCCCACTGTGAGCCCCACGGCTTAACTTATTGTTCTAATCACCTATTCTTTTGCAGCAGTATTATTTTTCTTTTTGCCAGTTTAATCTGAGAAAGTTCACTAGGAAATAGCTTTGCCTCAGAAAGTTCTATTGCTTGGAGAGGGCAGAGCAGAGAGGGCAGCAGCAAAGCACAGGGAATCAGTACTTTCCTGTCATGGCTGCTGCCCAGATGCTGTAGGACACAAACCCCAATTTATCTTTGCTGAATAAAATTTTTGCACCTGTCAAATGAGGAAGGGATTTGGTGTGCTGGGAGAGAGACTCGTGCAACATGATGTTTTCTGCTTTGAGAGAGCTGAACTCAAAAAAGCTGCAGAAGAGCCATATTGCTGTTATACACTGTCCTGCCTTCAGGGCATGTCTGTACACCTGGATCAGAGAAAGCAAGTGCTGCCCACCACAGGACATGGAATCACAAAACTTCCAGATCTGCCTCGACCTCTGACACCCCAGTGAGTATCCTCCACACTTTAGACAGAACCATTAAGACTCTTTCAAGTCTGGAAATTGTGGTTACCCACAGCCTGGAGCTGTGCCCGCGTGTGAGGTGTGTGGTCACTGCGTTGTGAAGTTCCTGCAGATAAAAGTGTGACCGTCAAGCCACACCCAGCATGAGACACAGCCACTTGCTTGGGGACAACAGCAAGACTCCTGTGTAACATGGGATGGGATTCTCACCCCTCCTTTTTCCAACACAAGACCCCTCAACAGGATATAAGATGATGATCATGACAAAAGGCCCCTCGTAAACATTAGCAGCTGCTCAATTTCCAACTCTTGTTTTCCCACAAACTCCAACTCCAGAAAAATATGAAGTGCAACTTAAGGAAGCTCTCAGCTGTCTACCACTATGTTCATTTCCATAACAGATGTGAAATAAATTTTGGTCTCTCTTCTATTCCTATCTTGTCTGACTCTAAATTTTGAGACCTTGGAATTTTGAACCCTTCCTGTAAAATTTATTCATTATTTTTTGCAGGGGTTTTGAGTGATATTTGAAGCTCTTTTACTTTGTGGATTAATGTATTTACCCTTCCACTAATTAGTCCAAACCTCACTTGGACCCAAATTTTAACTTTTGACTAAATATTCAGCCAACAAATAAATTATGTCAGAATATGCAAATGAACAGTAAGACAAGCTAAGTGTGTGATGTCTTAAAAATAAAGGAGTGGTACTGCTCAGTGAAAATATAACAGGATAAATTCAGGAGCAGTGAAATGAAACAAAGCACTAGGAAATATCAGTATGGGAATAATGTACTTGAAGTTTGTGGAATAGTCTCCCATTGGAAAGGACAAAGAATGAGTCACTTGCACAGCTATGGACAAACTAATAAATGCTAGAAATGATGAAGTTATGTGCAGAAGTTACTTCCATAAACACAGTGGCTCCTGCAGTCATAAAAATCAAGGAAAAATTCCATGTGCTGTCAGCCCTTTGCTTCTCAACCCCCTGATTTGTGCACTCATCCTGAGCCACACTGTTTGCATTACCCTGTCCATGCTATGTAAAATTTCCCTTGTTAGTCAATAACCTGGATCAAAAATCTGACATTCCTTTTGGGCACAACTTGTGTCAAAGAGCACCTGACTCTCTGCTTGAAAAGCAGAGGTTATTCAGACCTGGAAAGGTATTTACCCCGTGAAGGCTCATCGAGGCTGAGAAAGCAGTTTCCCCTCCTGAGTGCTGGGGGGAGCAGGGGGTGTCAGACCCTCACATCTGCCACCCTCGTGCACAGCTGTGAGTTGTTCAGGGGGAGCCATCCCTGCTGGCCCAGCTGCCCTCCCATTCACTGTCACTCAACAAGGAACTATTTCACAGTCCTTACTGGAAACAATAGGACCTTTCAGGAATGAAATCAGATCTTGACTCTGATAGGAAGGCAGCTGGGAGACACATGAAAGCTTCTGCTCACTGTCTCTTCCTTGTCTCCCAAGGTTTGGATTCAAGGAATCCCAGAAAAGCACCCAAAGCCCCTTCAGAGAGGCCAGGGTTGCAAAGGAGCCTCTCAAGGCACAGCACCCTGCAGGAGGATATGTAGGCAAACTGTTAAATAGCTCACACTTGGATGGATGGGGAGGGTGAATGTATGTGGAAATAGATCATAGAATATGAAGAGAAATAAATACCCCAAGAAAGAGCGTTGAATTTGACTGCTTTGTGGATTCCTAAAGAAGAGCCTCTGCTTTATGCCTGTGAGCATCACTCTCCCATTGCAGCCCCTCTCTAATTCACCAGGGACAGGTTTAGGTTTCCAGCTCAGAAGCTCAGGAGCTCAGTCCTGCTCCTGACCCAAGGGAGGAACTGCTGGATGCCATCCCTGACTCCTTGCACTGCCTTCTCACCATCAGGGATTTGACCTGTCACCCCATAAATCCTATTTCCTCACACTGGAGAGCTCACAATTCCTCACACCAGGAAAATAAATGTCCCCTGCTCAAACATTTGTTTGAAATGGGTTGGAAAACTATATTACAGTGAGTGATTTCAATCTTTGTTCTGTCTGCTGAAGGCTTCATGCTGCCAGAAACATACAAACAAAACATTATTCCTGTTTACAGATGATACCAATCATTTTCTCCCTCAGTAAGTATTGTACCTGGGATACTGGAATTTTGAGAAATGAAAATAAATTTATTTAATAACAAAAAGTGAGTGGTGTTGGATTATTATTTGTTTGCATTTGTTTTGAGAAATTGAGGGCTGGATCAATAATTCACACACTTTCAGTTTTGAATGGACAATTTCACTATGACAAAAGGAATTATAGAACAAAAAAATCTGAGAGGAAATAAAGTGAAAATGTTAACAATAATTCAAATTATATAACAGCATTTACTCATTGAGAAAAAAGGCAATCTCACTAAAAGAATGTTAAGTTAGTTAAAACAAATAAAACCATTTATAAAACACCAGGGATGCAAAAGTAATCGCAGAGCTAATTCTACAAAAAGCATAGATGAAATAAGAGAAACTGATAGCCACAACTATAAATCAGAAAGTGGGTATTAGAAAGTGCAGGGAATTTGTAACAAAAACAAAAGGAAAGAAGGAGAGCAATGAACAGCACTTATTATTTATAACAAGAATATCAGTTGTTCTGTGAGGTTTATAAAATATTAAAGTGTAGGACCTGCACTGGTCTATGATTTCTCTTCATGACTTGCACAGTGGGATTTGGGCAGTGGGATCTTACTGCGAGGTGAAACTGAACAGACCAAAACATTTTGTTTGCGATAAAAGGGCAGAAGAGAGATGTGAAAGCGAAATTCTCTCAGTCTCACAGAAAAGAAACAAATCTCTTTAATCTGAGAAAACTGTTGTAGACCATTTCCTTACAGCAGAGGAAAAAATGTTCTTGGAAGATCTAAGTTGGTTTGTTTTTTTCCAAAACCACAAACTTCCCAAAGTGCAATGACTCCTAAACTTTTTAGCTTAACTCACAGAGCAAAACTGCCTTTCCCAAGAGCACAAACTCGTGCCTTGCTTGCAGTGAGCTCCTCTGGCCCTGATTGCTGTGCTGCACAAGACATTGGTCAGGTTGTAACACACCATCTTAGCTTGTTTTATTGTGCTTTCAGCTTTTTGGAAGCTTTCCAAGAGTACCAGGCAAGGAAATGAAATCTTCATCCCAAGGAAAAGATCCTTTTCCAAAAACTGTTAATCTTTCCTTATGACACATTTTGGAATACAAACATATCCAGAGGGGTTGGTTCGGCAATGAGTTTGTTCATGTGAGTGATCAGATTGGGGTTGTTACACTGGTACATATGTTAACAATAATTCAAACTTTTATTTGCCCTGTTTCACCACCACAGCTGCTCTTGGTTTTGCTGATGGCCCCACCCAGGGACACTTGGAACACAAGCAGACACACGTATGTATTACAGGGAGTGATGCTTTACATTGTTATTAAATCTAGGCTTCCCTTGGCATGCAATATTATCATAACAAACTCATGACTACACAGTTTCTGTCACTGTATAAATTCCATTTCTGCTGCCATCAGCAGAATTGGAAAGCAGATTTGGTTTCTACATATCATTTCTGATTAATTTTTGCATTGCAGAGGCTGAGGACAATTCCAGAGCCTCTGGATGGTGCAGATTCCAGCCATTTGCAGGTCTGTCCCACCAGCACATTCAGTGAAGCCATTTCAGGGTTCTAAAGAAATGAATTCATAGAAAGGCAAAGACAATGGAGACTTATTAAGTTTAATATTAAGTGGCTTGTAAGTGGTGAGTATTTTCTGTAAAAAAAAATCTGAAAAATTAGATACAACACACAGAAGTAACACAGGGTGAAATTATTTGCAGTCTGGAGAAAATTGCTTTTCCAACAGCAACAGGACCTTTTCTACTACAAATCTGAATGTGGTAGGACAGCTTTCCACAAAGAATTGTCAAATAAAATGGGATGAACGTAGGAATATACAGGTTTAGGGTAAGGATGAAGAGTTCCTGACTATCCAATCTTTTAGGCTGTGTAAGAACCATGCAGACAGTGTGATGGGCACAGTAATCTCACAATGCTCTCCACTCCCCTATCATACTGATAAATGAGCTTCAGTCCTACCATTCCCAAAGACCACCCAAAATTCTATCAGGCCAACATCAGTATTTTCCACAAGTCAGAACTGCAAAACGACAAGTGACAAATGACCAGCTCTATAATGAAATCTGATGAAAGGATCTACCCTCCTTGCCCAGTTTCCTATTCATCAAATATCTTCCTAATTAATTCTGACTTCGGTGTAAATCTCCAGCCTGTGCTTCGGAGAAAGTCAGAGCAGATGATGATAAACTGGTCCTGTAGGTACTGATTATAAATCTGAGTTTCAGTGCCACATTTGGCAAGGGACTAATTAATGTACAGCAGGTAAACTGTGCCAATCTGCAATGTTTGAGTACTGCAACAGCCCAGGGAAAGAGGCAGAACCACCTCTTCCAGTGAAGAAATCCTGAATATTAGTGTGAAGTCAGGAGCAGAGTTTGCTGAGTGAGATGGAAGCAAGTTCATTTGAAGTCCTTCCAGAATGATCTACATAAAGCATGTAGGCTGTCTAACAACATCTGAAGAGCTACAAAAACAGTCAATAGCTGCAACAGCCCCGAGACAGGAGTCCCACTGAGTCTGGACAAAATCTTTACAAATGAGGAGAGCCATGTTTGTGGAGAGGAAAGGATGGAATTCATTAGAAGAGCAGTGACAGTTCATATTCCTGACAACGAGGAACCAGCAGAATGGGGGTTTTGTTTGTTCCTTTGTTTATTGGAAAGATCTTACAGCAAAATAAACACTGAAGATTGAAAAAGAGTTTACAGTGATGAACTCTGGTAAATCCAACCTCTTTTACAAGGGAATACCAAAGCAGATTTTTAAACACTTGGCAGCTTATCAGGAGCCATAGGAAGATTAACTATGTGAGTGAAAAATCAGGCTGAGAAACCAAAAACAGCTTTTCACAGTGAAGGAAAGCCAAGAAGGAACAGAGTCTAAAAAGCGTTTGGAAAGAAATGGTAAGATCATCACACTCTTAGGAAACATATCATTGAAGCAAGAGGAATTTGAATTCCTTTTGGAAGTGTGCAGGTATTTTTTAAAGTAAGACTTAGGCTGTCTAATGGTACAGGGTGACTCAGAAACAATCACAAGTGTCGTGGTCCTCCCAGGGGTCCCATGGCTGGTGTTATGCACAGACAGCACCGAGATGTGGTTTTTATGAAAGTCACCAAAAAAGAATGCCTGGCACTCCCAGATTCCCTGTTGGGTTTGACAGATCTCTGCTGAAGCTCCAAATGCTCTCCCTGGCTGGGCTGTTGTGCTCATGGGACCTAGGGGTAGGAAAGGCTTCCTTCTGGGCACAACAAAACACAAAATTCATTGCCACTTGATGTTATTAAAGAACAGCATGAAAAGTTTGGGTTTCCAGCTCAGCATCCAATTCCAAATACAACAAACATATTCCACTTCCTACATTCCCATGGAAATTCCAATGCCTGCAGATTCTTGACTTGTTTTGAAACATTTGTGTTTGATGTTTCAAAGCTTTGCCTTCCTTTTCAGGGGTGGCTGATCCCTGCATACGTCTCTCAGTCTTTCCTAGAGGAGTTGGGATTTGCAAGTGGAGCTCACAACACACTTGGTGCTTTTAGGTCTGAATGGCTGCAGACACTAAACCACATCACTGTGTCCCTGAGCCCTCGTGGTGTAATAGCTCTGAGAGTCCCAAAGGTAAACAAAGGTTCCCAGGAAAACCTCCAACTTGCTGTATTCCTTTTAAGGAATTTTTGATTTTCCAGCGCAGTTAGACGAGGCATTACACACATTTCAGACACACTTCTTCACATGGCAGAAAAAAGAGAGAGAAGGGAAGGGGAGCCAAAACCTCTCTGACTTTTCTCTGGCTGATCTCAACCATAGGAATTCCCCAATCATGAAAATACTCAGCTCTAGCTAAGGAAATGCTGTTGATTAGGGAAAAACGTTCCAGATGTTAAGCGTATGCAATTTCAAGAGGAAGGGAAAGTGGAAGAGAGAGGAGGGGTGTGAGGTGACCCCACCCTGGCAGGGAGCACAGGGAGCCTTGTACCCTCTCGGGGCTGGGGAGCAGCCAAGAGGGAGAAGCTCTCACACACTCCCCTCAGTCTGTTCTTCCCCCTCCAGGCAGCAATTACAGCTCCAGTTTAACCCCATCCATTCTTTATATCCTTTCTCATTGGCACTATTAGGTAAACACAGAAATAAATCAGAATTAAAGTTATACAGGAAGAAAGAGAAGGACCAGATTTTCTTTACAATTCCCACAGAATTTCTTCCACACATCCTTACTAGGACAGTGTCTCTGACAGATCCAAAGGTATCTCTAAATGCCTGGATAGAGTTAAAATAGCAAGAGAAGACACTGCAGTCAGACCGAAGACAAATGTCTTAGTTTTTTGTAAAGTTAGTTCATGTGATTTAACTCTTTGTGGGCTTTGGAAAACGGCCAAAGCAAACCAGTCATTTCTCTGGGGTGAACTGCCAGTGCTCACTGAGAGCTCCTCGAGTCCTCATGTCTGTGCTTTACTGCCTATCAGAATAATACTGCTCCAGTTAGATATTTAGGGAAAAGGAAGAAAAATGCAAATAATTAAATCACTCATCAATCCTGAGGGTCATCCTGGGACCACAATGGCTGGGACAGGGATGACTGAGGTTCACTGCAGCCCTGCTTTTCTAGAAATTTAAAGGAAACTTATGAAATCAAGCTCAGGAGTGGCAAAGACTCGTTTTCGTGTTGAGACTGAAGAGTAAAACCAATGTCCTGAGGCTGTCATTCTATTTGAACCCCCAAATTTTAATGCAGGACTTAGCCACAAGATTTTTCAGAAACGCAATCTGCACCTGTCATATAAGACTAAAACCAGGCCATTGAAAGATGCCCACGGAGAATCCTGGGAAAGGCTTTGCAGTCCTTGCAGAGGAACTGTCCAGAACTGAGCTCAACAACTCCCTGGAGAACTTCCTGCAGGGAGGCAGAACGAGCTGGCAGAGGACATGGACATCATGACCTAATAGGTTTTTTCCATCTCTGATGTCTGTGATTACGTAATTCCATCTCGATATGGGACCAGAGGAGTTGACAGTTATATCTGCAGCGTCTTTTAAAAAGTTATTGACTCTACCCATGGAACAGAGCAAAAATTTAAGGGGAAAACATCACATGAGTATTAGGAACTGGGGGTGTGTATCAAATTTGGGTTAATAATACTTCTTAAAAGCCATAAATGGGAATGAAGATGCCATGAAAGCAAAGACTGGTCTTGGTTTAAAAGCTCAGTGAAGATGTGACCACACGATATTAAGCAGAAAGATGCTTATTCTGTAAGGTGTAGCACTGCTACAAAGCCATGAATAAAGGGTTTAAAATTTTGTGTTTTCTTCAGCATATAAAAGAAAATGTCTCTTTCCAAAGCAGAATTCGTGTCCAAAACTTCATAACTTTTCTGCTCCTGCAGGTGTCCTTGTGTAATGTATTTTCTAAAGCATTTTTAAAATGAAAAATAATAAAAACTCTAATGGTGCTTTCTTGGCTATGGAAGTCAGAGCAGTTATGAAAAGCAATAAAGCAGCCTTTCTCTTTTAGCTGCCAACAACTCCAGAAACATGTTTGTTGGAACTCTGACCCCTTACATAGAAAACATTAAAACAACTGCAACTTGATACAATTAACTGGTATTAGAGTCAAAGTTTGTGAGGCCAACTGGCTTTTATGATATATTTCTTGGTACTTACATACTAATGGAAAAACTCCAAACTTTTGAAAAATATATTCCAGATAGGCTGACTGTTAACCTATTTTTTTAAAAGCAAATGCTTTAGCAGCTGCTCATCCTGTCTGCAAAGAAGGAAAAGCAGAGACACAGAATTTCTACTGCTGTTCACCCAAGGAGCTTTTCTCTCTCATTCAGCTCTCCCTCAGAATACATTAACAATGGTGATATTTGAGGTGTTTTGAATAAAGCTTTCATTGCACTTCTCAAAATACCAGTATCAGGGTTGTAACATTTCCCAGTCCTTCCCTTCATTCCCTGCATTAATACTGAAAGAGGTAAATAAATCTCATTCTAAATCACAGAATGGTTTGGGTTGGAAGGAACCTTAAGGATCATCTCATCCCACCCCTGCCATGGGCAGGGACACCTCCCACTATCCCAGGTTGCTCCAAGCCCTGTCCAGCCTGGCCTTGGGCACTTCCATGGATCCAGGGGCAGCCACAGCTTCTCTGGGAACTCTGTGCCAGAGCCTCACCACCCTCACAGGGAAGAATTCCTTCCCAATATCCAATCTAAACTTCCTCTCTGTCCGTGTGGAGTTGTTCCCCCTCATCCTGTCACTACATGCTCTTGTAAATCAATCAATCAATCAATCAATCAACTAATCAATCAGAAAGCCTTCAGCTCTGGCCTTTCCCTACAGTCCTCTCTCCTGCATGACAGGACAAGAGGGACATGGTCAGAGTGGTAACTGTGGCAGGATGATGATATCATAGAACTGGAGACAATCCTAGAACTGTAACTCCTCTGCATTCCTTCCACCTGGTCAGGAAACAAGCAGCAGCTCTGAAAGAAATACTTTTAAGATACTGCATAGAAAAAAAAAATCCTACAGTACAGATCAATCAGTCTGTGACTCCAAAATCTCTTCCTATGCAAATCTTTAATGAGACCTTGAAAGCTGCAGCTTTTGGTGCTGGTTCTGAATTATGAACAGAAAAGGTATTTCTTATGGAACCTGTGAATGTGTAGGACGCCAAGTAAAACAATCCAACATCTCCTAAAACTCAGCTTTTCCTGCCTGTATTACGTGGTTCTTTGCTTCACTCTGTGCATGTAAAAAGGAGCAGAACACAGGGGATTTACTGTGCCCCTTATGGAAAATACCTGCCAGCTGCTCTATTTCGGGTGTGATTTATCCAGAGGGAAGTCCTGTTAAATATCTGTACACCATGTACAGGATAGAACCTGACCTACCATGTATTCTGTATATTCTGGAGAGATAACCAGAAGTTCAGATTGTTTGCTCTCCAATATTTTTACAGAAAACAGTAATTTAACTTTTTAATCTGTTTCTAATTGCAAGGTTGCTGTTTATTTTGTTTATTTGTGGGGTTTCTTTAGGAGTGTAAAAGCTCCTGTAACTGGCAAGCAGACAGAGAAAAAGAAATTAGGATGCCCATGATCAGATAGAAACATTTCAGACCCTTAGAGAAGTAAAACTGAATGAAATTCATGAACAAATTACTCTAGCTCTTTGAGTAATCAATTCCAATCACTATTAATAATATAACTTTTCCTTCAAAGAATTACTTTCACCTTATAAAGTCAAAGCTTGAAGCCTCCTTAATCTTTAATAGAGCCTGCAACAATTACTACAGGCAGAGAGGACCCACAAATTGGAAGCCCCATGTGATTTTCTCCTTCTCCAACCAACTCTTCTGATGATCATAAATAACAGTAAAATTACTATAAAAATTAATAGTACTACAGTTAAAGAAAATCATTATGTAAAGGTTTATGAATTTTGCAGCCATTAATAGACATAAGTTAATGAGCCATAGGCCTTCCAGAATATGATATCAGATATTTTTCCACCAATGAAACTTTCAGAGTTCCAAAACCTTCAGAGGTCACCAACTTCAAAAATGGAACAGAAAGTTACTGTTTAATACTAGTGTGAGTAAAAATGGAACAGAAGTATTACAGCAAGTATCATCCATGGCAATTTGAAGAATCTACTAGAACAAGGTCAGGAAATCTACTGTGTCAACAACTTGGAATGAAGAAAGACAAAACTAAAATATCCAAGATGAATAAGATGCATTTTGAACACTCTGTGCCCTTTAAATTCACTTGTACACGTCATCATTTCATTGTTGAAAAACTCTTGGCAATTAAAAGGTTTTGATTCTAGAAGGGAAAACTGTTCAAGACTGTTCTCTATGAGACATGAGATAGTAAAAGAATGGCATTTAAAAAAATTATAAATCAATTTGAGATTCCCTATTGAATGCAGGTGGTAAGAATCATACACAAGTAAACATAAAATGGTTTATATGTCCTACTTACCTTGTTACTTTTGAATTACAATTACAAAAAATCAGATACTACATGTTAAACATACTTAAACTTTCAAATTTTATATGTACATTTTTATGGTAAAACACAAAAGACAAAAGATAAAAATGGCTTCACTTTAAAGTGGGAAAAAAAAACCCAACCCACCAAAATATCCACCCCACACGTCCCAAGAGTCAAGTTAAAGATTCAGAAGTCAGGGCTAGGAGGGAAAAGGAAGATAAATAATTTAGAACTAAGCATAACTAAAGCCTGTCAGTCTGCCAGCTTTAAGAGAAATAAAAAGGTTTACAAGGATCCTGAGAGTTTTTACAGAACCTCTGGGGGTTTGAAAAAATAAATCCAGAACAAGAAAAGAGTTTTGAAGTATTCTGCATAAATAGATCTTAAAGACACTGATTAGACTGTGAGAACAATGGTGGGGAAAGATTCCTTTAGTTGGGAATCAGGCTGTTCCGTGGGATTTGCCCTCCTGTACCATCAGCAGCTGCTCCATCCGTGGATTCTCCGGCTGGAGCTGGGAATGATGAGCTTCCAGGAGCTGCAGCATCATCAAACAGCAGGGATGAGCACAGGTGTGACACCAAATGCACAGGCACTGCACCTCAGACACACGGGGATTCCTCTGCAGGGAAACAGCTCCTCAAACAGCAGCTCTGAGTGTCCCTGAGTTGAGTCATTCCTGGGATTTGGAGAGGCCATGGCTCAACCAAGGCAGTGAAGGGGAGAAACACCTCAGTAAGCCTTGGCCATGCACTCTTTCATGGGAGGGGGCAGTGCAGGGATGAAAGGGGAAACTCCACATTATTCCCTTCTACTTTAATTTTTTCTTCCCTTGTTGTTTTTTTCTTTTCAAGAAGAATCTATAGCGAGGTCCTCTGATTGCATAAAGCCAGGAGTTAAACTGCAAAACCTGCGTGTAAAAACATGAATTCCATACAATGCTTGTGTTTTACTTCAAACTGAGATGTAACCTTGTACCTCACTGCTCAGACAATGTTAGCTGTAGGAGAATCACGGAAAGGAACCAAGTTCATTTAAGACATAAAGCAATTTTGAATTGCATTGATTACAGTGATCAGTCTATCACTTTAATGTCATCTCTGCTGACATTTATTAAAAAGACATACATGTGACAACCCATTGATCCTTAACACTGCAGCTGAGATAAAAAGTCTATTTGCAAAGGAAAATTACTTCTTTAATTAGAAATGGAGTATCATTTTCTCTTTTCTTTGTTAGAACCTCAGCAGCCACAGCTCCAATACAGCACAGGAAGGGCTGCGGAACCCAACATCTCCTTTGACTTGAGAGTCTTCATAGTTTATCAGTCAGGGTTGTGCAAATGAGCAGGGGAGATGGGAAAGAAAACAACTTTATTCCACCTGTGTGTGGGCACTCCAACCCACTGCTGCTTGGGAAGGTCTCAGATGGAGCAAAGCAGCAAACAAAATGTTCCACAGGCTTCCTGAAAGGTTTTAATGAGTTAACAGTGGTTGGACATGACACCTCTCCTAATGACCAACTATTTGAGGAAAAACAGTCCAGCAAATATTGCCAAGGAATATGCTGTAGAAATGACTGAATACTGTCAGTCATTTAATGTATATAAAAAAACCAAATCTCAGTCTACCAGAAGATACTCCATGAGCAGATAAAATAATAAATGTGTCTGATACACTGTGAATGAAATGCTGCTCTAGAAATTCCAGGAGCATTCCTTGTTGGTGAACAGAATTTTGAAGCCAAGTAATTTAATCTGTGGACCTATAAAATCCTGTTTTTAACACTGTTTTCTCATTGTAAAAATCCAAAATTACATATTTGGAAAATGCCACATTTCATACAGTGTCGCTTTTAGTTCTACGGTTGGTCAGTCTGATTCTTGTTACAGAATTATCTTTTTTAAAATAAATTATATTTATGATTTCTTATCTCTCAGAAATGCAGGGGCACCTCTGCATTATACAAATGTAGATTCCACTCCTTCTGCTCTTCTGTCAGTTGTATTTTATACTCTACTTGAAAAGCATGGAATTCAACAGATCTGGATTTAATTTTTATAAGTTTACAGGTTGAAAATCACAAGCGGACTAAACAAGTAAATCCCCACATTCTTGTTTTTGTAAACCTTTTAGATCAAGTGACGTTAATTCTGGATACACAACTCATATTCCATTTTCTCCGTTAATTAAAATCAGAAAAAGTCAATGCACTGCTTATTTCTTAGCTGAATACAGAGTCTATAAGGCAAAAAAATGTCCAGACTGAATGATTATTTACAACAAAAGTCTTCAGATTCTTCAGATTCTTTTGTACAGTATGTAACCTTTTGGATTTACTTAAATTGCTGCCTACAAATAAACTAACAGTAACTTCTCATCTAGTCATAAAAATAACTTAATTGGATTGCTATTAGATATTCAATTGGCTTCACAATGTTGGTACAGTATTTGCCTATAAAACTTCAGATAATATTGCCTTAATTCATCTGAGTAAACTATCAATTCCCTTACAACAATAGACAAAAATCTGCATTCCTCTTTTAACTTTCCCCCGGGTACAGATTAAAACTTTCAGGTGGCAGATCTTTATTTTGCTATAAGCTCTCCAAATATTTTAGAAGTATGAAAAAGTTTCTGTTCAGGAGAGTGGAATGATTTGAGTCAAGCGATTTTTATACTCTTAGTTTATAAAAGATAAATTCTTCTAGAGGCCTGGAACCATACAACAGAACAACAGAAACCAAGAGCCTCAGTGCTCTGAACACAGAACACAGTTGTGTACAGGGGGAATGTGTAAAGTTGTGTACAGAGAGAATCAAGAAATTAGTGGATGGAATTCATACCTGCTCCAATTCCTGAGCCTTGTGTGGGATGATGCTAATATAATCTAATAATATCAGGATCAAAGATGAGTGGAATAAAACTTCCAATTTTAGATGCTCTTTATCTGCAGGTGTGAATGTATAATGAATTCTCACCACTGGCTCCTATTATAAATCCAATGATTTTCTACTCTGTGACAGCAGTTTCTACAATTTTCTTTTGGCACAACCTGCTTGGAAGATACGACAAACCCGCGGGGTGCCAAAACGCTTCTCTAAATGATCTACTTTGCAAGACAGCTTCCAAGTGTGACCCTGATGAATCTTATCAAACTCTTGGAATAGAATAAACATGAAGGAAATAACCCACGTGTCATTTACTTAAGTGGGTGTTTCGTTGGTTTTTTACATCCTACTGCACATCCACGCCAAAGGATTCATCCCGATGTTCAGAGCATTTTAAGCCCAGGTTAAATAGAAAAACATCACTGGGTAGGATAGAATTGCACTGTGGCTATTTTTGAATCCTGCTGCCTCAGACAAGTGCAATGAATCAGTTGATGTCACCTCAATTACCGTGTTAGCTCTAATCAAGGAACAGTTCTTCCCATCCATTCTGTGTAGGGAACCCTCTGAATTAGGTTTTCCAGCGGACAAACCCACCCTCTGGCAGATTACAAGGGTCAGGATTTGACAGAATAAGGCTGGATGACTCTATTTTAATTGAATATCAGATCAGTTTAATGGCACAGGAGGCATTTCATTGCCATTCATAGTGACAATTCAGTGTTTAATTGGGTAGAAGCATTTACATGCAAGAGCTACACAAACATGAGGAGATCATTACACATCTGCCAAAATACTGCTTGGAATTAAGGTAGATTCCAGTTTGCAACGCAAATTTCCAAAGGCCTCTCATTTTTTCCTCATATCATGCAATGCCCTGCTGCAAACACCAAGGACTGGACAGTGAGGACCAGCAGAACACACTGAGAGGGTTCCTGAGTACACAGGTACAGGGAAGAGTGAGCATGGACAGAGTGAACTGGGGTTGTTCCCTCCTCCCCTTGTGGTCTAGGAACCTTTCCATATGCTGTGTTCTATTTATTATTTCTGCATTGCATCAGGAGGGAAATATTCACACTGAGCCACAGGGATTACAGACTGAAGCTCTAGAGAAGTCGGATCACATCCGTCATATCCAGCTGTTTTCAATTCCAACACCTCACACCTGCTT
Source organism: Lichenostomus cassidix (assembly GCF_008360975.1). Lineage (NCBI taxonomy): Eukaryota > Metazoa > Chordata > Aves > Passeriformes > Meliphagidae > Lichenostomus > Lichenostomus cassidix. The sequence continues at coordinate 2,619,543 of NC_139501.1, forward strand.
TTATTTATTATTCCTGGGCTAGACAAGACAGGGCTCATTTTTCAGTCTTTACAAGTGTTCCTAGAAAAGACACAAATCAATCTTTTCCTTCCCCTTTTGCCTCTGCAAGAGAACATTAAAGCAAACTCCAGACACTGGAAGGACCTGACCTACAGGAGCAACTCACATCCAGAGGCTGGACAGCTCCCTCTCCTCCCCCAGCATGGGGACAACAGCCCAAAATGGAACAGAAACATCATCAGCTACCAAAATCTGTGTCAGCACAGACTCTTAACCCCACTCACTGGCACAGATTTCAACTGCCTTGTCTTCATCTTACATTGGAGATGGACTCAAGAGGTTTGGGTGGTGCTGAATGAACTAACTGATTCATGGAGTACTTTAAGCAAGAGGTTCTCCACTTTTACTCATTTCCAGCTTCCATTCCAGGAGCCTTTTTTGCTGGCAATCCATGTGAATTGCTTTCCTGTTCTTTATCTGAGGTTCACACTGCCTGAGCATTTGATTGTCCTTTTTATCAAGTACTTTTTTTCAGACAGAGACTCACAAAGTCATTCCTTTTGCAACCTTCTCTCATGTCACAGGTAGGTCTTACATTAGGACCTTCCTAATTACCTGTTCAACAGTAATAATCCAGACACATTTAAAATGCACACCAAATGTCCTAGGCCTCCTTGTTCTTGCTGCCCAAACACTTTGCCAAGTGCAGTTGTTCCTCTCACACATCTGGCACACCAGGTTATTATTGGATGGAGAAACTTGTCTTGTTTGTAATTCCTCCACCTCATTTTTTCAATCAGCCACGTACATAGAAAACCTTCCCACACCAAAGAAACAGGTCCTTAAGTTCTTAAAACATTTGAAATTCTTGCATGAAATTTAGCACTGAAACACAGATTATTATCATCTGTAATGAAATGTGTTAGGAGATGCTGAATACACTTGCTTTAAAAGGCAACTCTGCCACATTACTCATTAAAAAATCAAGGATACTCCATAACAAGAACACCTGTCAGTCTAAATTCAAAATCAAACTTATTCCCTAAAATTTGGACAGCGTGTAATAAAACATACCTATAGTTGCCATAACACTGATGTGCTGTAAATCTACCCAGTTTTGGGAAGAGCAGTGCACACTTTCTAGATAGACACCAAGGCAATTGCCCATGATACAATGTTAAAAAAAAATAGCTTGTACATTTTGCAGTAGCATCAAGTCTCTATTCAAGTGTAAAAAAATTAATTGACTCCATCTGTATTGGCCTAATGACTGATTAAATGACTAATCACGGAAGTCTTAATTAAAATCATTTTTCTGTACAGAAGAGGATGGAGGGAGGAAGGCAATCATTAATGTGTTCTAATGTATGTCAGATTCCATTTGTGCCTTTTCCTAACAGCCACCAAATGAGTAATTACACACAAGGTCATTCTCTAAACTTTGTGCTCACATGCACTGATTGGATCTGGGTTCTGCACGGGGCTGCTTCTTCCCCATCACAGAGCAGGTAATTAATAGTGCTCAGCATAAATAATAAAGGAAGCTGACATTTCCTCTTCCATCACCAGCCAGCCCAGATTCACACACAACTTCCACACACTGCTGGTGAAGTTCCACACACTGCTGGTGAAGTCCCACACCTCACACACTCCACCAAGCACATCCTCCTCAGCCACTCAACATCCTTCATGCACTGACAGGGATCTCCATCACACAAGGAAATTCCAAGAATTTTTCCTGCATGAATAAAATGACAAGGCAATTAAAAGAATCCTTTTCAAGTAAAGCAGGATGGCAGTAGGAAACTTAAAATAAGTTTTATTTGCCAGCCACCTGACAACCTTATGCATAGTGACCTTCGCTATGGAAAAATAACAAGCTGCTTCCACCTCAACAGCTGAGAAGAATCTATTTAAAACAATATATTAAAATGTGTAATGGAATAAAAAAGTGCATCTTGAGACAGGATAAACCAACTTTCCACTGGCATGTAACCCTTACACAGCACCTACATTTTTTCGATGCAACATTGCATATAAAAGTCCAAAATACAAATTGGAACACAAAATATTTTGCTTGCTGACTGCTGTCCTGAAATTCTAGAAATTGTTATTTGCAGCCACGGCAAATCTGCATGTCACCAGCTGCAACAATTTTCCATATCCCAGATGACAATATATTGTCAAGCATAAAAAAAGGGGTTTTATAAAACTAAAATCAAATGTTTTAGTGGGGAAAAAAGAAGCTGGTACAGCCCTGTCACTGTTATCAGCAAATGTCCAATTTTACAATTTTACTTTCCTTCAGAATCCTGAATTCAAGCATGCAGCACTGGTGTAAGCTGCAGGTGCAGAATTAGGGGCCAAGTGAGTTCCAGTTCTTCTAAATAACGGAACCAACTTTTAGTTCGAAGTTTCCTCAATTACTGTTTTTCCTAACCAGAAGTATTCTGCCCCACAATGCTGATTGGGAAGATCTCTGCAGTGCCACTGAAAATGAACATCCTCCTGTGAACAGACAATGTGCTGCTTTACAGTACCCAGCTGACTAAAAATAGGGCTCACAATACAGAGGGAGAAGCTAAAGGGACAAAAATGATGAAAAGAATCTTAAGTCATTGCATGACTCAATAATGTCCAATTACACTTCTGGCATGATTAAGCACTACCCTGTCTAAACCACTCAAAGTCATGCAAGTCACAGAACAATATAAGCAAAGCTACATCAAGCAGCTTCATCCAGATTTCAAGAAAATACAATTTTCAACTACTCTGAATTAATTATAACACAATCTTGACCCTACTTACCACATAACAGAAGAAAACAAAAATATGTGACAACAAATCTCTGCTTGCAATAACTGTCAGTGTCACATATGAAAGAAGTTCATTTTACTAATAAAGGAAAGAGAATTGAGTGATAGATTTAAAATTAAATTCAGCTATTCTATAAATGTCAATCAGAGTTTTAAGGTGGCTCTCGAGGCTTAAAACCTGCACTGAGACTCAAATGTGCCACTCTCTGGGCTTCTAGGGAATTAATGAAGCTCAGTTTCATCTTCATTTGAAGACACATACATTTAAAACAACCACGAAATCCATCACCACCACACCAGAACACTCCAAAATAAACAACATACAGATGGCACAGTAAATCTTGCAAAACCTGAAGATATTTTTATGGAATAATTCAACACAATCTGCACTACTCTGCTAATGCAAATGCAAACTTGCACAACTACCTAAATTACAGGGTGGTGTGCCATTCTTAATCTTCTCAGAAATGTAGGAGTTCCTGTTTCAATCATTTCTATTGTTTGAAATACACCCGGTGATAATGGAGCGGCTGCCACTGCAGGCAGGGAGCGACTTCTGGGTGAAGCTAATTAATAACTCAGATCTTGCTGCAGGTTGGGAGGAATCAGTAGACAAAGGAGGATCGATGTGTGAGCTGAGAGGACACTGAGTGCCCTGTCCAAAATTCAGCACTGTGCTTTTTTTGCATACGTGGATTGTTTAGGTTATTCCTGGTCTTTCATGGTGTAAAATATTTAAAAGTGAAGCATTTCAAGCGTTTCATTTCAGGGACCTCTCAGGTAGATCCCCTCAGCACACAATGACATATCCTTCACATCATAGTGTGAAAGCCCATTTATGCTGGATGGGGACACCTTTTGTACTTCTTTGTATTTCTTCAAGTATTAAAAAGTACTAAGAAATCTTATGCCCAAAGACAGACCACAGAAGATGATGGTGTCTTGTGAAAGCACCTTCAGCTGTCCTAGATCCATAAATCTTGGAATTTGCAACTCTTTAGGCCACTTAATTGGATATGGCAAAATAGGTTCAGACTAAGGGGTTTGAATGCATCCAAATGATGCCATTTAAGGAAAAACTCCCCAGCAGTCTACACTCAACTTCCTGGTCCCACTGCAAAATGAGGGTCCCCATTGTGCATGTGGTAAATGAAGTTTTTTAGAATGTGCTTTAAAGAGTTCATGGAATTGTGGAATCCCAGAATGGTTTGGGTCGGAAGAGACCTTAAAGCCCATCCAGTTTCATCCCCTGCCATCAGCAGGGATTCCTTCCACTATTCCAGATCCCACACCTCTGATTTCTAGGATTTGCCAGAGCACATTGTCCCTTCTATTGTGACCTAAACATGACTTCTCATACTGGTTAAAGGTGAGAAAACAACTTGTCTGCTATAGAGAAACTACTGCACATCAGTGGGGCCAACCTGATTAGACACTGGGACCACCATGTCTGCACTGGGACCACTGTCTGCCTGTGGCAGTCAGTCCAGTTACCATTATCTGATGCTTTGCTGTTGGCTGGACTAGTGGCAAAGGTGGAGAATGTCATCAGAACAGATCTGCTCAAGTATTTAAAAAGCCTCTAACCTATTGAACAGCAGAGAAATTAAAGCAAACACTGAAAAACTTACCAGTAGCAGGCTGGAGTAAAAGTCACTTTCATCACAACCCAAATAATGGGAAAGTTAAACAATACCTTTCTCTGAACTGCTGCAACTTCCATCCATGTCAGAGGATTTCTATCTCCCTGCTCATTTTTTTTCATCTAAGAAATGCAAATGAGCTCTGCCCTATTCTTCTGCTTGTTTTGTACAGTGAGCACAATTTCTGCCTGAACGTCCAACTGTATTTCCATCCTCTTTGTGTCACACAAACCTCATTTACCAGTCATTCTTCTCCACATGAAGAGATCTATAATGAGGAGTCTTTCTGTCATTGCCCTGCTCCTCTGAGTCAGGAATTTTCATTTCCCCCTAATACTTGCTGCTGTAGCTGCAATTTCATTTACTGTCATACCACAGCCTTAATGTGAGCACATCTGTGGCTGGAGCATGGAAAAGATTCAGGATTGCTCTCCGAGCTGCCTATCGATTAAACTGTTACAAGAAACCAGAGGCTCTATTTACCATACTCTCATATGGTACTTATAAAAAGGAAGGTTTATTCACTGTACTCGAAATGTCAGTTTATTCTTCCAGTTAGTTAATTCTCCTCTATCAAAGCAGAAAAATGGAATGCTGGTGTTATTTTCAACTAGCAAAATGCACTGAAAATCTACAGCTGGGGGTAACTTCTGATCCATTAACACCACAAAGGGTCATTATATACTTTCCACACCAAATTCCATCCCAAATTTTCAGTAAAATAAAACCACTGGGTTTTGGTGTTGGTTTGATTTGGGTATTTTCTGGAGAGCAGGGATTTTCTGTCATTAAATAAACAATAATTTTTACATTGCCATGGTTCAAACCACCATTGCAAAACTCGGCCAACCTAATAAGCAGAAGAGAAGGTTTTCTTCTCAATGTAATTCTTTTCTTTTCAACTACCTACATCCTATGTAATGCAGTTTTGGAGGTTTGTTTCAACACACCAGTTTTCAAATGGTGAGGTTATATATAACGGCAAGGTTAGATGGAATTAGTCAAGTCTCATCAGAGCAGACTTCAAAACTTAGCTGAAAAGGTTTTCCCACCTGAAAAACAAGGTAAAGTAGATTTGATGGCAATTTTAAAGATGTGGTGAAACCCCCTCCCCCATCTACTTCATTTGAAAGAGGAGGAAAAAAGCTCTAATAAAACAAGAAAAGTGCTGAAAACCTCCACTCAAACACCAAAAACCCAAACACCAAAACCTCTCCAATGTGAAGGACTGAAAAATGTTGCTGCAAGAACAAGCCCAGGCTGTAAGGAAATAAGAGGTGTAGTGAAGTGTGAAGGGCAGAGTGACTCTACAGTGCTCAGGTAACCCAAACCAGGACCTTGTCCAAGGGTCCAACACCAGGGAGGGGATAAAAACTGCTTTGGACAGGCAGCACCCTCCAGCTGAGCAGCAGCAATCCTGATTCACACATACCTGCTGCCTTCCCTCTTCTCCTGCGAGACTGTCATCTTCTCAGCTTTCTCAGCAGATATCCTGCCACTTGGCTTTTTGCCTCCTTTCTGCAGGAAAAAAAAAGTATTTCTGTAGTGCTTCGGGGAAGTGCCAAAAATGGTGTAATTTATGATGTGCTAGTGTTTTCCTTTGCATTCTTAAGTTAAGAACAAATGCAAAATCATCAGCACTTGACTATGGTGGATTTTGATTTACATACATTAAAATTCTCTTGTGATTTCCTATTATTTATTTCTGTAAACAAAATTGGATCCTGGTCACTAAACTATCAGCATCCCCTGCAATGAAAAGACAAAAGCCAGAATGTAGAACTCAACAGTCAAAAGATTTTGAAACCAGAAGTTGGAGCACATTATCTGATCTGAGACTCTCATCTGCTCCTCCTTTTTGGAACATTCTTGCTGGGAGTGAAGTAAATAGTTCTCTATAAATAGTAAATAGTTTTCTACACCTGAACTTTGGGAATTGGCACATCCTACTTTCTCAGTATGAATAATAGGATCTAGGATTTTTCCCTAGAATTCTCCTAATACAGCTTCAGTTATTTTCTGAACAAGTTATTTTCTGAACTGTTTCCTGGAACTAAATGCATACACCATTGCTTTCCTCATTTTAGTGTATTGTATCCATGCAAACACAGTATTTTGCACGAAGGTTGGCACAGACAGAAGTTTAACAGCTTTTACTTTTCTTCCTTTCCTGAAATCTCTTCAGGATCCCACTCTATGAAGTACTGCAAAGCCTGAGGAATTCTGTTGACAGAATTACACAAAACTGAGCTTTTTTTCCCTCTTTCCACTCAGGTGGAAGAGAACTGATTCCACCTTGCATGGTTTTTGTCACAACCAACAGAGTGAACTATTATGGAACACTGCAACCCCTCTTGATAATTTTATACCACCACACCCTGCAGGAATCAAAATTTCCCTATTAATTAACTTCTATTCCCTGTGAGACCTGCAGAGAGGCTGCTTTGGTCACATCCTTAAAGGGTGGAAACTTGCAGAAGCATTTCACAACACAAACCAGAAGCCAGGAGAATGTTTGATGGGTCATCTCCCATCCTGGCAGGAATGTCTGGTGTTGGAAAGCTGTTGTTTAATATGAATCATTAATAGCACTGCTTGCCTCAAATTTTGTGGGGCGAAGTGGAAAGAAAGATCATGTTCTACTGCAATGCTTTATCTGAGCTAGAAGAGCTTAATAAGAACTTTGCAGTTGGCAGTGCTGCAGTTCCCTCCACAGTGCCATAACTTTATCATTATATGGTGTGATAAAAGTTAAGTCTTTGCCTCTGCAAGGACATTAAATAACATCTTTCTCTCCATTAGCTTTTGCTGTAGTAGCAGTATTTATTCTCTGAGCAATGAGTGAGAACCACACTCCTTACAGAATAACTCCAGGTTCTTAATGCACTAACAGTTTCAGGAAGGTTCCTGTGTCACTAAATTTAATGTGTTTTTAATATTATTATATTAAAATATATATAATTGATAGTTCTTGTGCCACGCGGTTTTAAAGGAAATGTTTAAGAGCCTTTTAAACATCAGTGAAGTCCTCCATTTGGATAATCCATTTGTTAAAAAAAAATCTTCATGCCAATCTTTAGCTGAAATAATTTCAAAATAAGGAGCTGCTCAAAGAAAGGTGTTTAAGATCAATGGTTTTGAGGTCCTGACAGAATTTCAGGATTTCAAGCATCAGTCCTCTCAAATCTTACACACCTCTGGGGATATTTCTGTGGTCCCACATTACATAGCACAGGAGTTTCAGACAGCAAATGAGTGTCTTATGCTGAGCATTAAAATAAATACCAGTTTCACATGCTTTCAAGTGAAGCTAAAGCATCCAAATCGGAGAAACACTCCTTAAATACCCCCTTCATGTTAATTTTAATTACAACAATTATTACTATCAGCGAGACAAGGCTCATGTGCCACCTTCGGGGGCTAAGTGCCAGCAGAATGACTCCTTCCAGAACAACCCTTCAAGATAGGGCAGCCTGACCTCTCTGGGAGTGAAATATCAATTAATTATCTTTTTACAGCCAATTCAATTACAGCACACTAATCACTTGTGTAGGACATCAAGCCAGAAGCTGAGGGTGGGCGGGTGGGTGGGGAAAGGAAGGAAAAGACATTGGCAGGGAAGGACCCTCAGTGAGGCTGACAGGCCAGTAAGCCCCCAGATGCAGCTGAAATGTTTGTTAAAATCACACAAAGAGTTATTATCTGTTTGTAGCAGAATAGATGCTGCAGTATCATCCTCATTTAACTGAAGTTTTTTAAAAAGAAAGAGTTATTGGTCCTATGGGGAATAGACATTTCATTTAAAGGTGACCAGACACACTGCATTAGTCTTTAATGTTGGAGTCAATTCACCAAAGAGCACTGTTCATTCAGGGGGAAAAAAAAAGATAAAAGATGATCTATTCAGCAGAAAGCAAAATAGATTTAATTTTTGTTAAATGAACTAGTATTAACTCAAGTTACTGAGGACTATTTCATTACTGTACAGACGCCAAGGAAAATTATCAAGTGTGATGTATCTACAGTAATGCACTCAGCAGAAGAGCAGTATAGAAGCAAACATGTTTTAATTTATGATCCCATTAGCATTGCAACAGAGGCCAAACTTCTGAGAGCATGAATAAACACATTAGTATATGCAAACAACCCCCAAACTCGACTCTATTTCATTGATAGCAAAATAAAATGGGGAGGTGGCTGTGAGTCACTTCTCCCTCGTAACAAGGGACAGGATGGGAGGAAATGCCTCAAGTTGCACGAGGGAAGGTTTAGAAAAATTAGGAAAGTTTCCTGGAGCTGACCAGGCAGCTGTGTGGAGTCCTCATCCCTGGAAGTGTTCAAAAAGCTATGAGCACTTGAGGCCATGATTTAGTGGTGAGCATGGTGGTGGTGCTGGGCTCACAGCTGGACTCGATGGTCTTTCCCAGCCTCACCAATTCTGTGATTCTGTGACTTCATCATGATTGTTCACTGCCTTTAAACTTTTTAGCACAATCCTTAGAAATTAAAACTGAATTCAAGCGGTTTTAATTGAAAAAAATATTATCTTACTGTGAAGAATATGAGAATCTTCTATTTCTGACCCTAATTTTCCTTTTTTTTCCTCTGTATAGTAACTTCAGTTCACTAAAGACATTTTTTGTGAGAATGACTCTCATCCATATTAAAGCACTCTGTGGAAACAAAGACTTCACTCAGGGGGAGGGTTCATCAATCCCACTAAAATTATAATCATTTAATAAAAGTAATGACTAGTCTGTATTTAAAATATTTTCCCAGGCAGCACTTTAGCATATTGTGTATTCCAAACAAAGTGCTGTTGCATAATCATTAACTCTACACTATGGAGATCTTACGAAGAAAATAATGAAGATTTTAGTAATGTAAAGAATATTATGTTTTCTTATGGATAGAAAACACAAGTACCCATAAAGGTCATAGGAGAGAGTTTTGCTGGAGTTCAGATTAGCCACAATGGCTTGAGATGTTTAAAGGAAAAGCAATAAGTTATATTATCCTGAGAAAAGCAGGGCTAGAAGGAAGCAATATGTCCAGTATCACTCAGAGGGTCTGGGCTCAGAGCACAAACCCTCTTTTTGCCTGCCATTCCCATGTCATATCCACTGCATGATGATGTTATACCAAACAGCCTGCAGGAACTACCCGACAAAAATTCCTGCAAACATCCCAACCCAGAGGGAAATGTTAAAAACGACACAATGGCTGTTGAACCTGAGAGTCTGCCCAGTGAAGAGTGGTTTAAAACTGCAAGTATGGAAAACTGTCTTAGCAATTAGAGGAAAAATGTCTCCAGCCCCTTTCTTCATTGTCAATATAACGTGAGGCTATCTTCAAATGCCGGATTTATTTTTTTAAAGTGCTCTCAAATCCAATTTGAAAAGAATTGTTTGAGACATACCCACTGCAGCCAGCAGACAATAACAGTCCTGCAATTACCAGCACCTGCATTCCAATTCAGTGGATTGACATTCCCGAGGGGCCGTGGCAGATTCCCTACTGACAACAATTAGCATCAAAATGTTCCCCAGTGTAAAGCTGTGGGTGGGAATTACAAAAGGTTAACAGACTAAATATAAAAATCTTTTTGAATATAAAATCAATGCGCTTTGTTACTGAAATCTGGGTACTGTAATTTAACCAAAATAGGGATTAGAGTCTCTGGCAATCTTCCATGTGTGTGAGCTTGGCTTTTCTTTAAGCAAAATGCTAAGCAGCCAATCTGAAAGTTTAAAACAAAACAAACCCAAGAGCCAAAGGAAAGCATTCTATAGTTGGGTTTTTTTTTCATTTTCCTTAGCACCAAAAGGAACACCAGTCCTATCAGGGCTCACAATGATCCTGTTACATGGTCAGACTAGAAATCCCAAATTATTTTAATGCATGATTTTGAGAGGGATGTATGTCAAAAGTGGTCAATTTAAAGAAAAGAGTGGTCAAAATCAGCTAGAAGTTTCTGTACTCAACTGAGCTCTAATAACACACAGTTTTCTCCAATGGTCATCACTACATCACAATATCTCTGTGTTCAGAAGTGGCTTCTAATTCTCTGCAGGGGGCAATGAAAAAAAATTAAGAATTATATGGGTTTTTTTTTAATGCTTAGGACCAACATCAGCAAGAAGCATCTTCAGTAAAAATACAGACTTGGTAAGTATAAATTTATTCAGGTTGTCTTTTGTGTTTTTGGTTGAGAAGTGGCCATGCAGGAACTTTGGGTCTAGATAAATTCAAAGTAAGAGCTTTGACGTGAAACCCTAATTCCTTTTACCAACCAATAAATCACCCTTAAAAAAAAAGATCTGTAGAGCTTTAGAGGCTGCAGTACAGCCAGGCAGGTATGAGATTTGTACAGTGAGAGTCTGACTCCAAATTGATGCCTCATTACACTGAGTTACCGTGGATGTGCTTGGCACATGCTGGGACCCCTCTTATCCCAATCAGTGCAGCAGCTCCTGCTCTCCTCACATCTCTGAGAGAATCAGCATGTTCAGGACCAGCCCAAGGTTTCTAATTGCTAAATCAGCAAACATGTTAATCATCACTTTGTTGTGAAATGAGATTACAGATGTGTACTAGAGATTATAGAGGGGAATCTGACAAATTGATTTAGCTGCTATTTCAACACAGGACTGCAAGGTGCTTTTCATAATTATATCTTTTAAGCTATAGTTCTGTGTGGCTTCCAGCGTGCAAACAGGTGTCTGAAAGGTAAAATCCCATCTGAGGTAACTCTGATGCTTTATGAGAAACTCAACAAGCACAGCATACACACATATGTCTGTATGTACCTGTTCATACATATGTGTGGTGCATTGTCCTGTCATGACAGATAATTATTATTAATTATTTCAGAAATTGAATAGAGAATAGATCATCTGTACAGCCAGAGGGTTACCCAGGGTGTTCATCACTCCACACACAAGCTTTACTTCTACCTTGCCAAAGCCTCAAAGTACTTGGAATGAAGTAGAGGAAGATGTAAACTGGGAGGGACTGAAAGGGACAGATTTAATTCCATCAGTTGAAAGACAACAATGGTTTCTGGTTTGGTTTCACCAAAAAGTAATTATGGATAGAAATAATTATGGATAAGGGTGGTAGTTTTTATTTGATACCTACTACAGACAGGTCTGAGATGTTACAGAGCACCAAAGTCAGTGTGCCCTGGCTATGTGAGTATATCGGGTCTCTGACCCTGACACTTGTCTCCAGGGAGTTAAATGTGTACATTTAAATTCACAGAACTTATGTACACTAAGACTAATTTGCTCTTTCAAGCAGCCACCGTGTGGTGCTGAGAAATCTGTGGGAAGCAGTGCCTGGGGGAGGGCTGCATGCACAGCCATGAAATGCCTGACCCTGGGCTCCAGCAGGGTCTCATTATACCCAAATAAATGTCTTTCAGACCCTTAAGAGAACTAAAAGAGAGACTATTAAGAAAGTAAAGTTATTGTAGACACTTGAGATAAAAATTATTTCTTCTTAGAGCACACTAATTTACATGAGTCCAAAATGTGGTATTTCTTTTTCCATGTCATATGTGGAGAAGTCAGGCTTCTTTATTTTTGAAATATGGTAATTATTACAGTGATGGGTTCATGCAAAATTCCAGATAAAATGATCAAAATAAATGTTTATCGGCTAAAAGAGGCAGAAGTGTTTGCTGAAATGCAGGTCAGATAAGAACAAAACTGAATAATAAAATAGAGGGAAAACCTCACAATAGCTGCAGCTATAACATATATAATGACTACACATGGCTCTCAGTGCTCTGGGCTGGGTGACAAGGTGGGGATTGGTCACAGGTTGGATTTGAAGGTCTTGGAGGCCTTTTCCAACATAAATGATTCTCTGATTCTGTGATTCCCTCTGCCCTCACCCAGGAGAATGTAAGAAATGTCAGATTAAAAATAATCTGATTCTGCAGAAATTCTTTATTTATCACTGCCTGCAGAAAAGAGGGGGCAGAGTCAAAACCTTTTTTTCAGCAGAGTATTTGTCTGTAGTGGAAATTATTATCAATTGTTCAAAGAAGTCTCTGATGATCCTCAGGCTACCTCTAGTGATGATGTCAAGGGTTTTTGGCACTGAGGGCTTCAGAGGAGATGCAGGAAACATGTCTGGGGAAGTGGCTTTGAAGCTGTCTCAGCAGGGCTGACACAAAATGGAAAATAAGTCATGTCAAGGCTTGATCACGCAAACAGCGACGTCAAAAGTAAAACTCCTGTTGACTTCAGACATGAGCAAGATCAGGTCCTCAACGATGATCCCCCCCTCCAAAAAAAAAAGAAAGAAAATCAGTAATTCTAACAGAAAAAAAGAACATTTCCTTATTTGATGAGAAACCCAGTGGTCAGGGTTGCAAGTTTTGGTTTTATTTTTAAAGATAATTTCTTGCATTGTTGTTTCAATGGAAATGATCCTCTAAGAAGCACAATCTTATTTCTGAGATCAAATCCTAATTTGAGTAAGAAAAAGAAAAATCATTCTTGCCACGTATGGAAAGTGCTCCTGCTTGTTCACTGACAGCACTAACACGCATGGACTGACCCATCACATTTTCTTTTAAGATATTCTCTCTCTTAGAAATACAAGTGGTGAGTCAGTTGTTATGGTAACTATTTTTCTTTTTATTTTTTTAACTAACATATGACAGCCTGTGTGTCATCTGATGCTGTTCCTGAATTCAGTTACACATTCACTTTTGTCAAGTAGTCTAAAAAAGGGCTTCTTGGATGAAGAAATAGTGGGGAGATAACAGGATATTTTTCCCCATGCACATGGTTTTCATCCATTAAACCACTGATTGTGTGACTAAATTTATGCATCCAGTCAACTTTTTCTAGTTCAGAGCTACGACATGATGATGTAAAGGGTAGTTTTCATTTGTTACCTTTTTTATTAAACAAACTGCCCACAATTCCACGAGCTCCACATTTGGAAATCCAGTCTGGTTTGCCCTGTCTCCTGATTATCCAGTCAGTTGAATGTAGGCCTATCTGAGTTGTGATCTTTCTGCTACATTGAGCAACTAAAATTATCAGTTATTACTTCACCTGAGTGGGTTTGGTTTCCCCACTCAAGTCCAGTGTTATCAGTTACACACAATGATATGACAATATATAATTGATACTGTACAACACTGTAACTCTACAATTGATAATCACAAGTGTAAAAGAAAGAGGGGATCTATTCACTCATAATGAATCTTCAGAAAAGGATCTTAATTAGATAAACTTTTAGTGGAACCCAGTGCAGATAAAGGGTGAAGGATGAAAAAATATCCAGTGCTGGTAAGTTTGAAATAGATGGCAGAATACTTAAGCACAATACTTGGACCTAAAAACAGTAGGAGCCAAAACTTGAACTTTTTACAGCTCAACCTCCTGAACAATGACCCAGTGATGTGTTTGAGTTGGCTCCACACCTCAGCTCCGTGCATTCCCAGCCCTGGTTTCAATTGAAAGCTTGTTACTCAGTCTTGTAAATTCCCGTAAATTTAAGACACATCAGACCAGAATGTTCTTCAATCCAGAAAAACGAAAAATATTTCAGCTGATGCAGCAGAAATGTGATGATATGGAGCAAATGCAAACCAGAGGGATTACAGCGATCTGGACAAGCAGCAATATTATGTCACTGCTATCAGTGCCTAGAAATAGTTTTCTTTATTACACTGTGATATCTTGTAATAACATCAAGAATCTGGAGGAGAACATTCCTTACCATGCATGCATTGATTCCATCAGTTTGGCAAACTGAAATAACCAAGAGAAAATTGCTGCCCTAAGCTCATTTAACAATATATCTCATCCTGCTTCAAGCAGTCATTATTACCTTCTCTAAAAAGCCTTGGAAAATAATTAATACCTTAGCAAAAAATGCAAAAATGCATCTGTAGTAGTAAGAAAAAGAGGGAATAAAAGAAAAAACCCAAAGAGTTGCATTGGTACTGAGCTCACTTGCTTGGCCAACACCATGAAAGTACCAGAAATTAATCCGTAAGCATTAACACATGTGTTACTAAGTAGTGACAAAAGAGGTTTTCCCATCAGATAACATCAAAAACACCTTCCATGGGTTTGGATTTGATTACCTATTTGAAATATGAAAACCATCCATATTTGAAGTATAGCTACACAGGTATTATTACTAAACAGCAAAACCTCTTGGAACTCTTTCACTGACAGCTCATCAATAGTGGATGAAACTGGATGATTCTCCATCACTGAATGATTATATCCATACCACAGGCAGCAGTGCATGAATGCCTCGAGGATCTCATCATTTACCCATCAGTAGAGGTTTATGCCCAAGGTATTTTGAGAGTTAGCCAACATTTCTCTCCAAAAGCAGATATGAGAAGAAGCAGAAGGGAAATGAGTAAAGCAGTGCCCAGAGAAAAGATCTTTCAGTAGACTTGAATAGATCTTTGTGTTCATTCTTCTTTTTCCTTTTTTCTTCCCTGCTTTTCTTCAAGTCTCCAAGGTGTCTTCCCCACTCCTTCTGCCCCCTCTGCCTCACTTACCTTCCAGTGTCAATTATCCCAATGTCCCTGGCCAAACTGCAATAAATGATTAGTGAGCTCTGAAAAGCCCCAATGTTTGCCTGCCATGAACACTCAGAAAGGACAAAATACAATCACATGCACAGTAACACACCCCCGAGCAGTGACACCACCACTAGAAATAGTTGAGTGCCCCTAACAACAGGATGACTCCAATCCCCAAAACTATCTTTAGCTCAGTGAACTATGGAAAACAACGACTGGGTTTTGTTTTGAAGTCCTAATATTTAAAGCAAAACACATTTTCCACATTTTCTCTCCGACGTCATCTTTCCAAAACCACCAAACTGCCTCCTCCTGAAGTGCTCTTTTTCTGTTGCAACATATGGTGCCCCATCCAGGGAGTCACAAGATATTTTGTTTCTAATTGATTAAATTCATGAGTCACACACAGGATTTGCACAGAGGTTGCAAATCAACTGATTGTTTTTCAGGGCTTTCACACGGAACTGCAGGTGGGACAGTCACCTCTGCAACCACAGCTACCAAAAAACTCCTCGGAAACATCAAATTTAAATTTTAAATCGAAGTCATCGACTCTTCTGATTTTATTACATAGCCAGGAGGATTTTGTATTTTTGTTTCTTCCCCCTAAACTTTCTGTGGTAATTACAACGTCAAGAGAAAATGTAATGTATCCAGTGTTATGGTTTTTGAATTCAAATGTAGCAAATTTCACAATATAAATAAACAGAACCCAAATCCACCACCTTTTGAATCTTCACAGAATAAGTAAAATCAGGTGTTTCTGGAGGAAAAGTGGTTTTTTAACACCCAACTTCCCGTTGCTTGGAGTGACGGTGTTAGAACTTGTTACTTCAGGACCAAAACATTACCCAGGTTAAAGCAGCCCTTCAATCACCACAAATTACAGATCAGACAGAATATTAAATCAGGAAAAAAAAAATTAAACATTTCTGCCTCTACCATCTGCTTGAATACTTCATAAAATGTGAAAATGGCTTTGCGTGGACATAAAAGCCTACATGCCTGAATATTTCCGATTTTCCCTGAAAGTAGCACTCCCACAGTTTAAGATCCTCTAGCTGCTGTATTTATGGGACCAGTTTCACATGCCAAAGTTGTTACTGAAACTATGTGAAGTACCAGCAGTGTTTCTGAACATCAGTGAAGGGTATAAAGTCTGGGGTCCAGATTTAAGTATTAGGCCCTATTTCATTCTTGGTAAATGAATTAGGACTGCAGAAATTATTAACTTGAACTCTTTTGATCTTATTGCACACCACTGTGTTTTGCCTGAATAAAATAACTGAACAGAAACCCTAGGAGGGAAATATTTCTCTTACAGAATGGAATCAATGTCAAAAAATTATTTTGTTTGTATTTATTATAAGGAATTCAGCACTCTGCTAAAAAAAATCCCTGCCTGTTTGTATTACAAAGGCTGTTTCTTATGCTCTCAAGTTATTTTACTGCTGTGCAAAGGTATTTTTTTATTTTTCAGTTAACTAGAAAGCTGAGCAGTCAACTAATCCATTATCTTTACTCACCATGCTGGCTGCTCGAAGCATCTCCTGCTCTATATTGGGTGTCAGACCCAGATTCTGGCTCTGTCTCCCTTAGGGAATGGCAAATCAGCCAGAGCAAATCCAGAATTGCTAATGACAGAAACAGGAGATTTTGGTTCCCAGCTTCCAGATGCAACATATGTCAAAAGATAGCTTATACACTCAGAGCCAGGGAGGGAAAACAGTTTTGACATTTTTGTTTGTTTGTGCTGATAGGTTTTAAATCTTAATTAAGTCCAAATATAAGGAAAAAATTCAACATGACAGCCATTAGGTGCTCAGTATATTAAATTTACAGCTGGCTATCCAGCAGAAAACATACATCAAGCATCATATGGAGAACTACCTCTCCAACAACTTTATTAGATTGTGTCAGACTGGAGACAAAGCTGACAAATGGGGATTTCAAATTCATTTAGATTACTTCTTGTGTTTTCCAAGTCTTTTCAAATGCTGCACGAACTTAAAGCAGTGACTTTCCTAATAAACAAAGAATCAAGTTTCACAGCTTCAAAGAAATATTTCACTGTAGGGTCTATTTTATCTGGTTCCGTACTTCAAATAATTATTGTAGAGTATTTGCAATTCTGACATCAGCTATTATCCTTGACAAGGAAAAAAAGAACAATGTTGCTATAAAATACAGAGAGAAACCTAATGCTGGCTGAGATTTTTGAAACAAGTTTTGATGAGATTTAAAGGCTCCTGGCTTCTTAAAGTACTGATACATTCAGCAGTTTCCAGGGACTTAAATACTTTAGAAACCAATTGTTAATTTAGGACCACAAATCAGTATTTAGAAGGATGATTTTAATGGTCCTAATTATTGAAGACAGACCTTGCTGTACTTCACTGACTGGAGAATCCTTCCTTGAGGTGGAAACCACCAGCTGGGGCACGGGAGGGCAGTGAAAAATCTGAGCTCTTTAAAGGCTGAATGTTATATTATAAAGGTATATTTGACAATCACAAAAACACCTCAGCATCTAAAAATGTATTTTCTACCATTTCTGTTGTGTAACATTTGTATGGTTGCTGTAATTTTTGAAGTTGGCAAATGAACTACTTGGTTTTAGAATACTGCATTTATACATTAATCATGGGAAATATATAACAAAATTGGCACTTCCCCATACCTTGTACACAGGATTTAGCCATTTTCCTCTGTTTCTTCCAAATAACTCAAAGCTGGTAGCAGAACTGGATGGGATTGGGTGGTTTCTGATGCCAGCACGAATTTCCAGACCATGACCATTCACAGCTGATCACCAAGAGAAAAACATATAAATAATCAGTTTTAAACTATATATGAATTATCTCTTACTGTTACTGTGGCACAATGTTACAAGTTCAGGCAAAGTTTTTTAGTCAGAGTATAAAACACTCTTACTGTACTTCTTACCCAAAAAGGCAAAAGAACTCTCTATCTTGGCCAACAGCATTAAACAGAGGAAGGTCAGTAGCTGATGATGACAAGGGGTAAAATTAAGGTTAAAAATTATGATTCAGGCTAAAGAAAATCTCAACCAGATCAAAATCTGTCAAATGGAATGACCCATTGTAGCTTCATTTGTTATATCCATCATAGCACTAGTGCCAGGTGCCCACCCAGCTGCTCTCTCATTCCCTCCTCTCAACAGCAGGGAGGAAAATTAGATGAAAATGTTCATGGTCAAGGTAAAGACATGGAGAACATTTACTGATTGCCACCAAGGGCAAGACAAGCTCAGGGAAATAATTTATTGCAAATTAATTTATGCTTGGATAGTCTTCCTGCCCACCTCAGGGCCACCTGTGGTCCCTCTTCATGGGCAGCACACAAACACCTGCTTCACCCAAAGTTTCTTCCAAAAATTCCACAGGCTGCAGGAGAAACGTCTGCTTTAGCACCTGGTGAACCTCCTTCACCTCACCTCAGTCTCCACAGGATTGTTTCTTACATTTCTTTTCCCCCCCTAATCCTGCCTGCTGTGCAGTGGTAAAGCAAACCTGTCTTCCCAGAGGGATGGGAAGAAGACATAGATTCATTCCCTTTAAGGCAGTTTCTTCACAAAAGCCAAGATTTCATTCTGCCTGAAATACTTATCTAGATGTTTAAACTGAAGTCCTGTGAATAACCTCAACTTCCATAAAAATGCACTTTAAAAAGATTCAAAAAAACAATTAAGTTTTTGCAATAAACAGGAATATCATGCTTTCTTAATGCAGAATGTAAATGATTGCACTGCTGAGAAAAGGGAAAATTAAGTCTTCTAAGTACCCAATGAACAGGAGTGGAACAAATTTTCTCTCTTCAAATATATCCTTATAATAATCTGAAGAGAATACTCCCATGATTGTGTAGCGATTTCTTCAAGACCTATTCAATTCCTTATTGTTCAGCTTACAGTGCCAGAAAAAAGGGCCTGTTAAAGTTAACATCTGCTAACTAATCATGGAACAGACCATCCCAACATTCCACAGGGTTTGAACATTGCTATGAATTTTGATTACTATCAACTTTGGCTGGATTAAAGAAGCACTTTACTGTGAGACTTTTGAAAGCTACAAAAACTTATTCCTTTAGAGGAAATGCTTCTAAAAAGAAGTATTTCCATTCTGGGTTCAGAAAATATGACCTAGCATTACAAGCATGTCTAGTACTAAAGGTAGAAATAAATCAATCTGGTGAATTATATTCCTCTGATTTTTTACATTAAATATTTCATTTTGAGAGTGTTAACATCCCACAGTAGATTATGACATGCAAATATTCTTCAGATGGGCTGCTGCACAGACCAGTCCTTCTGAGTTCCATCCTATGTGTTTTGCTGCCTGACACTGAGAATACACCCATATCTGCTGGATTCCCAGGTTTTTGGATCATTTCCTTTGAGGTGACACATTCACATCTGAGTGAGGCAATCCAAGATGTGCTTCTGAGCACCTCTTGCCCAGCTGTGCTCGGGCTGGAGCAGTGTGTGCTGTGCAAACAGTCCCCCTCACAGAAGTCAATTGGATTAGACAAGCTCTCTATGAAGCCACGGATTCCATATCTCTGCGCTAGGATGGGATTCATTTGTGCTCTGTGCTTGACAAATTACAACCTGCTGAGCAATTCTTTACTGTTTCCAGTCTGTAATGTGTAATTTACTCTAACTGGCATTATTCTCTGACAAACATACAAGCCATGCACGCACACTCAGAGCTCGTCTTTTTCTTTCCAGCATTTTAACTACAAAATACTTTCATTTTAAAATTAAAAATCCACAGTATTCAACACAAAACCCATGCGCTCATCGCAAGAATAAAAATTCATTACAAGAATTTTGGACACCTAACTGTACTTCTGCATTTAATTGGAATGAAGCTCCCTCCCTTCAGGAAAGGTCAGAGTCCCTCTTGCTCCAGAGAACCATGAGTTCTGGGAGAGCTGAGCACTCACAGGATGCTAACTATGGTCAGATCATATCCATCAGAATAAGGACAGCCAAAGCATTATGTCAAGTTCCTGTTAATAACTGGAGAGCTCAATGAAGGGACGTCCCATCACAGGTGTCACCACCACAATTGCCCACAGCGTCCTGTCCATCCAACACGTCATTTCTCCCCTGCCCCTTTAAAAGAAATACACATGGAACTTAAATTTCGACAACACCACAGCTAAATTATAAAGAAGGGATTATTTCAGCCAATTTTCAATAGCAGAGTGGGTGGTCCTCAAGGCTTTTTATAAATACCCTTCCAACATTTGTGTGAAAAGTTGAATAGGAGACCACACAACAACCAAGGATTATGTGGCACTGCTCTAAAGGGGAAAGGGAAGAGAATCAAACATTTCTTGCCCAAGGTTTGTTACTGTGGGATACTATTATGTGAAGCCCTTCAGTTCATATAGAACATCGCATTAAATTACATGGCAAGAATGAATAACTGCTTTGTCACATACAGAATCACACATTATTTTGCTTTTTAAAGATTTTGAAAAGTGAAATAGTGTACCAAACTCCATTCCAAAAAGCTTTGGTTATTTAAATCCAGTCTGCATTTCACCCAAGGTATTCCCTTTGCATAAAAGTTTAAAGGTTCCTAAGGCTGCAAAGCCAAATACCACAGAAGTTTAGGTATGAGCCAATTAAGTTTCCAGCGATGTTAAAACTGGACACGTAACTGTACAGTTCAGTCTGACGTCATAACGAACATGAATTTACAGCCACCATTTTAATGACATTAACTGACAGCAGAGCCAACCAGGACAGGAGAGGTCACGGTCAGAAATACTGGTTTCAGCTCCTGCTGGGAGAAAAAAGTATAGGATTGTATATTGTGGGACACAGTTCTGTTCCAAGGTACATGTAAAAATCATCTTGATGCCCAGAGCTGGCACTGAATTTTTGTGTGAATTGTTCCATATTATTGGAAGAGTTTAGAATCACAACTGTCACAGAAATAACCAATGGTCAAAGTGCAGTCAAAAGTCTAGGTATGGGAAGTAAAACAGCTCAGTAACAAACCTCACTGGTTTTACATGGTAATAAATCATGTTTAGCTTTCAGGCAATATTATTCCAGTGTTAGAATAATAATAGAGAGAGAATAAGAATATATAAAATCTAAAGTGATCATTACCCTATTAATTTGGATATTTGGCTTTTTGTGTGATAACAGCAGTGGTACCAAAAAAGGGCTCCTATAATTCTCAAATGTGTGTGAACCCAGCTGAAGTTCCAGATGGATTTAGTGGCCAAAGGTGTAGCTCTGTTTACATTTTAACAAGTTACAGGTGTGCTGAAGATGACTACAAACACATGACAGTTCTTTGGAAAGACATTTTTGTCACCACATGGTCTGGTCTATGCCTTCCATCCCCCCAAAGCACAGGATGTTTTCCTCAGCAGTTATCCCACCATAGCTGGACTGATGTGTACGAGTTTCAGGCTCCACTTGCATTTCACAGCCTCCTCTGCCATATGGGAGGGGACTTTTACACAGCAGCCAGCCAGTCATACTCCTGGATGGACAGAACAACTGGAAGAAGGTCTAGAAAAGACTCATTGTGGAAGGAACTGTATCTAATTTATAAACTGAAATCCCAGGGGCCTCCATCTTGCATCATGCAATGGGATGCAGCCAAGTTCTGCTTCCTGCAGGGAGGGAAGAGGCCAGGGGGTATAAAATATGCCACCTTTCCCAGAGCTTCCTTATCACTACCTGTGAAGCATTGTGCCTGCTTTCAATCACTTCTGCTGATTGCCTACTATTAATGTCACTCATTCTCTTAAGCAATTAAGCCACCTCTTTCTTAGATGTGCCTTTGTCTCTCCCTGGCACATTTCCTTGTCTAATCCTCTTTTCCAGATGGCATAAGGACACGAGATAAGTGTTGCTAAAAGTTGCTTAGCAATGCAACACATGCAAGGTTTGGAAATGCTGACGTCCACATAAGCACTATCTCTACATCACACATTTCTGCAGAGAAACAAAGGCGTGAACACCCGCAGTGACACTGGGGCCTCCAGAAAAAGAGCCACCGGTGCCCAAAGGGAGCAGGGAGAGGGAAAAAGGCAAAGCTCCAAGCTCCCGGTGATGGGATGAGTTATGCTGTGGGGTGTTTGTTTGTGTTTGGTTTGGATTTTAAACTAGAAATTCTGCTTTAACCATATCAAAGTCCTCGTGTTTTAGTGAGGCGCTGTATTTATTCAGAGACACAAAGCCACTGCAAGCTCCTGATAGAGACCAAACTAGGAAAGGATGTCCCATCCCTGGAAGTGTCCAAGGATAGGGCTTGGAGCAACCTGGGATAGTGGGAGGTGTCCCTGCCCATGGCAGGGGGTGGAACTGGATGAGGTTTAAGGCCCCTCCCAGCCCAACCCATTCTGGGATTCTGTGAAGAGTTCATGACAAACAGGAGCTGATAAAGGCAAAGCTGTTTATCATCAGCTTGGTATCAACCCTACAAATCTTCCTCTCCTAAGAATCACTGATAGGGAATTTATCCCTGCAATTGCACCGTGTAATTGTGGATTGTTTCTAAACTCTGCAGTAAATGTGTTTATATGGAATTTATTTAAACTACAATTAAATGTTACGGGTAATAAATAAGAACATTTAGTACACGAACAGTAGTAATTTCACAGGGTCATATTATCATATTAATTCATTTCTGCAGCAGCCTACAAAAACAGGTTGGCATGACTCATTTTGTGTTTGAAAAACCTGAGATGTTACGAATTTATTCATCATGGGGAGCAACTTTGAAACAGCTAGTTCTAAGAAAACAACTGAACAGTAGTAAATTAACTACAAAAATTCACACTACTCAGGGTAGTCTCTGACTAACCAGAATTCAGCAGTCCCCTCCAGAAGCCATTAAAATAGAGCTCAGCACTTACTAGTGGGGAGAGTCATTCATAGTCTTTAAATCAGAAATAGCTTTATTTCTAAATAAAAAAAAATTAAAAAATATTTTTATATAATTTATCCTTATATTGTAATCATAATCAAGAATTGGGAAGATCTATTGTATCTCCAAATGTCCTATTATCCACTCACACGCAGCCTAATTCCAAACAGACAGAATTCCAGAAATTTAAATAACTTGCACTGAACTGAGCCCATGAAGAGTGTTCTGCACAGGTACCTCGGATGGACTGGGGGGGAGCAGAGCCTGCAGGTGAGGAAGCCCAGAAGGTTGGGCACCTGTTTGTGTGGCTAACAGGTGTGTCAGACAGCAGGGCTTCTCGGGGAAGGAGGACAAACCACACACAGCCACAGCAGAATGGAACGAGGCATCTGCTTGCTGGGACCGAGGAGAGCAGCAGCCAGGGAGGAGAGAGAACAGGGGGGAGATATTTTCATGACAAAAAATGAGTGTTTTCCTTCATTAACCTCTGCAAACTTCATTCATGGGTCGTTGTTTCCTTTCCTTCTCAAAGCTGTGCACATACAAATGCATGAAAACCAGACATGCACCACAGGTCACTGGGGGCTTTATTTAATTATTTTTAAAACCAGCTTTCAGAGACTTTGGTACATCTTCCCCATTACTGAATTATATTTTCTGTCACTATATTTTTACCAGTTTTATTGTGAAAAAGGAGATAAATCAGAGTTGCTTGCTATTACAGTCTCCTCTGCTGATAATTGTAATTATTGCTTGTTTAGTGGACATTTAATCAACCTGAAGGTTCTGTTAACTGACAGAACAGTTAACTGTTAACTGACAGCATCCACTCACTAAAAAAATATCACTTATAAATACACTCATGTACTTGCATAACGTAAATACTAAATAAATCGATTTTTCGGGAGTGTCAAGACTTTTTTGTTTTGGCATCTCGTCACTTTGGGGCACATATTGAGTGTAAACTTCAGCACTAAATGCCGCAGCCACTGAGCCTGAAGAATTTCCTGATTTAGCCCCAAAATACATGCTGGAGAGACGCCCAGTGGTGCCCAAGGGCAGTGCAGAAGTGTCCGGAACAGCCTGGGAAAATAAATCGGGAGCCCTGGGGTTGGTTTATCAGTGTTTCTGTTCCACGGGAACAATCGCACCTCAGCTCGTGTGGGGATGTTCGTGTCACCTCTTTTTCCACGTAACGAGTATTTCTTGTCTTCCCCTACTGATTTTGATTCCCAAGCGTTCGCGTGTTCATGGAATAAAATACAGTGAGCTCCTTAAAACTTTAAATTCTTCAACAGCTTTCGCCTCAGCCCGTGAGGCGGCTCGGTTCGGCTCTGCTCGGCTCTGTTCGGCACATTCCGGCTCGACACGGCAGAGCTCGGTTCGGCTTCGTCTGAATTCGGATAGGCTCGGGTTCGGTTCGGCTCGGGCTCGGCTCGGCTCGGCAGAGCTCGGTTCGGGCTCGGCTGAATTCGGATAGTCTCGGGTTCGGTTCGGTTCGGCTCGGCAGAGCTCGTTTCAAACTCGGCTGAGTTCGGCTGGGCTCGGCCCCGCCCTCGGCCCCGCCCTCGGCTCCGCCCTCGGCCCCGCCCTCGGCCCCGCCCTCGGCCCCGCCCTCGGCCCCGCCCTCGGCCCCGCCCTCGGCCCCGCCTGCCGCCGTCCCGCCATTGGCCGCGCGCCCGCGCCCGCCCTCATTGGCTGGGCGGGCGGGGGGCGGAGCCAGGCGGCACCCTCAGAGCAGCAGGGCGGGCCCGGCCAGCGGCTCTGCCCGGCCCCGCGCTCGGTCCCGCCGCTACCGCCCGATCCCCGTCCTCCCCCGCGGGCCGCACACACCTCCCGCCCCTCCGCCGCCACCACCCCGCCCTCCTCCCGGCCGCACTCCCAGGCCGCACACGCCTCCCGCCGCCCCGCCCGCTGCCCCGGGGGCCAATAGCGGCTCAGCACGGCGCCGTGCCCGCCCCCGAGCCCCGGAAGCGGAAGGGTCTCCCGGCTGTGCCGCCATATTGGGTCTGTGGAGGGGCGGGAGCGGAAGGCAGGACCGGCCCGGCCGCCTGTGAGTACCGGAGCGACCGCGGCCGAGCGGGGCGGGAGCGGGAGCGAGCACTGCGCCTCCGGCCCGCCGGGCGCGGCGCTGACACCCCGGGCGGGCGGGCGGGGCCTGGAGCGAGCAGAGCAGCCCCTCCGGGAGCGCGGGGGCTGGAGCGGGCTCGGCGCTCCTCCCGGGGCCTCCCGGGGTTCGTGTCCCTTCTGCCGCCCCGCCCCGCTCCGCTCCGTGCCGGGCAGCGCAGCTCCTCACCGCCCATTGCAGCGAGTGTCCGGCGCGGCGGGGCAGAGCGGTGCCCGGGGCGGGGGAAGTCCCAGCTTGCGGGCACGAGCGAGAAGCGCAGGTGCTGCTCGGCGGCTGCTGCAATGGATAAAATTAAACGCTGCCTTTTTTTAGTGTAGAAAACCACTCTGAGCGGCCAATGGGCTGCTTCCCCCTGGTTGTCCATTCACCCAGTTCTTAATAAATCACCTTATTGTGTTGCTCTTCAAAGACATTTCCTCTATGAGATAAGGTAACTTGAATGAGTAATGTGCTTTTGCTAGTTACCTGTTTCGTTTATCTTTTAAATTTAAGAAAAATATTTACAGTGAGCAGAGTTATCCTCAAATTCTGTACCTCTGTGTGATGATGTGAGGCTTAAAGCGACTATTTTTACTGCCTGAGGTTCTGCTTTTCAGAACTGAGCGATCAGTGGTGTTTGTAATGAAATTACCATAACAACTGTGGGGTCAAGCATAATTGTTAAGGCCATGCCTTCACTTACGTGGTGTTTCCAGCAGAGAAAACTGCTTTGATATGGTTTAGTTTTAGTAGCAGCCTCAGTTCTGCTGGTAGCAAACTATTCCCTTGCTGGTTGTGGTGATCTGTGTGTCTTTCTGAGCGTTGGCTGTGCTGAAGTGGCTGAAGGGTCACAGCTCCTTGTGCTGAGAAGTGAATCTGATGTTACCTTTACAGGACAGGTGGAGAGAGGCTTTTCACAGGGGCTTGAATTGACAGGACAAGGGTAATGGCTTAAAACTGATGGAGAGTAGGTTTAGATGGGATATTGGGAAGAAATTCTTCCCTGCAAGGATGGGGAGGCTCTGGCACAGGGTGTCCAGAGGAGCTGTGGCTGCCCCTGGATCCCTGCAAGTGTCCAGGGACAGGTTGGACAGGGCTTGGAGCAACCTGGGATAGTGGAAGGTATCCCTGCCCATGGCAGGGGGTGGAGCTGGGTGATCTTTAAAGTCCCTCTTCACCCAAACCAATCTGTGGGTCCAAGATTATGAAAGAGGGATTGCAACTGTCTAGGTTTATTTGTTCCCTTAAACCAATACAACTCAGTGTTCTTTACTGTAAACTGTCCTCGGAGCAATGCCAAAAAATCCTGCTCTTGATAATTGTTCATTGCAGGTGTTCCTTCAGCAAGGTTTTAATGTGATAAGAAATATTACCTTAAATTCTGTTCTGTGTCTTGTGATAAACTGAGCTCCTGAGAGGTTTCTCCTCAGTAGAGGTGTTGTATTTCTTGGTCTGCCCTGGAAGAACTATGTGCATGATGAAGGATCATGCATGATCACATATAATGTAATTTTTTTACACTGAGCAAGATCTCTGCTCATGCATAAAGCCTTCAGTAGCTTCACATACATGATTTTCCACTTGCTTTGCCTGTAATGGAAAAGTCTGTAATATTGTATGACTTTCTACTCAATTCTTTTCTTTTAGTTATAGCTTGAATTAAAATGGACTCAGTTCCTGAAACCTCCTAATGAGTTGCCTTAGCTTTTAAAGTGCAACATGACTCCTTTTTTCTACCTTCTGATTATTCCATAGGACATAACTTTCAGATGTTTACAGAAAAAACACACAACTTTAGGGTTTTTGTGCTTCCTCATATTGTCCTTGGTCTTAAATTTTCTCCAGCAGTCACTGTATTGCAGCATCTAAGACAATTCACTTTTTTTTTTTTAATTGATGAATGTTTCATACAGCTTTATTATCCTCTGAGGCTCTAGAGTAGGGCTGAATGTACTCCCAGTATCCCAGAGTTACATAGTCCCACCCACAGATGAGCATTCCAGGAAGTAATGCCAGGGATTGCTCTTGGTGATGTGGCAAAATGTTTCTGCTCAGGATCCACTTTATTTGGTTTCTATCTTGAAGTGAGCTGTAAAACTCAGTTGTGCCTAACTGATAAGAAAAATAAAGCTCTTCAATTGGTAGCAGAAACATGGACTGGAAAATAATCCCCTTGGGTAATTTTTTTTATTTGAGTTCAGGCTCTTTGACTGCACAGTTTTGCTCAGGCATAAAACTTTCCTGTCACTGCTCAGCCCTTGGTGTTGAAGAGACAGAGGAACTCATTGAATGATTCCAGTGTGGGCAGCATTTTGGGTTTGGTGCTCTGGCAGAGTCTGAAACCACTGGTGTGCAGAGTCATGAACTTCCTTACTATGTAGTTGCTCAGTATTTAAAAATCCTAAGCAGCTTTAAAAAAAACGAAAGCATTTATTCTGGTTTTGTTCTTTGCCTCTGGCGACTGAGGTGGTAGGAGGGAGGTGCTTCAGCTCATGTCTCATTGCTTAGGGGTTGTACCTCAGCCTGTGCCTCAGGTGACAATGTCCAACCAGGCTCTTCCTGGATTTCTTTATGGATTTCTTTATTTCCTTCCCCAGAATGGATTGCATCCTGTCTTGCCTTTGTAAAGTATGCTGTTCTTTGCTTTCTTGGACAAGGAATTTTAATTCGTTTTGGCATAAATGTCCTCTCTTTAAGAATATTTCATTCAAAGTTTGTTTCAAACAGGGCAAACCAAAAGAGTATCGTGTGTAAATACTGGTTCAGAGACTGTGCTCTAAACCTCCCTGAGCTTAGATTTGGGATTTCAATCTTCCCTTGTCCCATGTTTTGTTTCCACAGCCACCATGTCAGAAGGGGACAGCATTGGGGAGTCTGTGCATGGAAAACCTTCCGTGGTCTATAGATTTTTCTCAAGGCTTGGACAGGTTGGTTTTGTGAAGGATTTTTGACTCCTTTAGAAGCAGATCTCACTGCAGCTTCTTGAACTCACTGCTTGTTGAACGGGTTGTTGAAATGCTTAAATGTGTACAAAACATTTCTTTTGAAGCCTTTTAAAATAGATAAATATCTATAATAAATGGCTTACTGGAATATTTAACTGGGCATGTAAGTGACATTGCACAGTAGAAATATGTCATTACTTTAAAAAATGAGGAGTGAATTCAGATTTCAGGTCAAATTCATCTTAATGAAAGTAACTTGCATAAAATACAGAAAATTTAAATTGCTTTACAATGCCATAAGCATTAGAGATATTTTTTTGCATTTTTTTGTAAGTATAGTTCTGTGTAATTTATTTTTAATAAGGAATACAAATGTTACATGTTAATTCTCTTTCCCAAAATACTTCTCCCAAATGCTTCCTTTTGCCCATGCTACCCTGAGATGACCTTCATTCATTGTGCTTCAGGTAATTTACAGTATTTATTTGCACCTTGTGTTTCCTCCTAGATCTACCAGTCCTGGTTAGACAAATCCACCCCCTACACCGCAGTGCGATGGATTGTAACGTTGGGGCTGAGCTTTATCTACATGATTAGAGTTTATTTACTGCAGGTAAGAAAACTGGATTTGATGCTGAACTAGTTCTAGCTATTACTACTGGTTTAATTTTGATTTTAAGGGTGTTTTTGAAGTGTGGTATTTAGAATCGTGTGGTATCATTCAGCACATGGCAGAAGGTAAATTCTGAGGTCTCAAGAGAGAGCACATCCTGTGGGTGTGGAAGTTGCTGTTGCAGTGAGAAGAATGTGTGAATACATTAATCTGATGAAATCAGAAAATTAACTTCTGAAAACTGTTATAATTAAGTTTTTACTTTTACATTAAAGCTGTATAACAACATGCTCAGAGCCAGGGGTTTCTTTCTGTCATGCAAACCATAAAGAATGGCTCTGTCAGCATTTCTCTCCCTGCAGACCAGTGGCAGACTATTCCCCACTAATCTGATGTTTCTATTCCATGCCAGTCTGCAATTCAGTTAAGAACTTGGGAACTGTTGCTCCCAAAACCTGATGATTACAGAATGTGAAAGCCCTGCAGGTCATAGTAATAGGAACATTTCAGAGACTGAAGGGCTGCAAAGATGATTAAACAAGTAATGGTTTTATGCTCTTTACTAATTTTGAAGTCCACTTCTTGAACATAGAGAACCTTGATGCCTGACCAAGATTTCATATTCAATCTGTCACTACATGAGGGATTTGCTCTCCTGTCATGTTCTAAGACTTGTTTTCATCAGTGAGAATTTTTCATATATTTACAAGCCCAGAAACCTTTCAGTTAACATGAACATGTAGAAAAGCTTCTCAAGGAAGCAAAAAAACCTGTGTTGTTTAATCTTGTTAAAAAATCAGTATCAGAAAATGCTTTTCAGGAAGACTTTAGCCTTGTCTCTCCCTCCCTGTGCAGGGTTGGTACATTGTGACATATGCCTTGGGAATCTACCACCTCAACCTCTTCATAGCTTTCCTGTCGCCAAAGGTAGACCCCTCTCTAATGGAAGATTCAGGTATGAGGAAAAGTTCCTTTTTACCATCATTTTAAATTTGGTCAAATTTCCAGTTCCTTTTGTCTAACGCAGTAATGTAGATAATGTAATTTTAGCATTAGATTGTATTTTTTAGACATGAAAAGATATATACAATTGATATCAAGAGTTACTATAATATTTGTCCTTTTTTAATGGGACTGTAATATATTCCATATTGTACTAGTTTTCTGTGTTTTGAAAGGAGGTTTATGTAACTTAAGCTCTCCCCATAGTAACTCAAGTGACTTGGGATTCCTATTCCTTATTTTCTGTAAAGGAATCTATGTGAACTTACATTAAACGAGCAACTCTATCTGGGATCTATGTGGAACAATGGAAATTGGGTGTGGTTTTGTTTTGTGACTTTTTTTCTTAAGATAAAAAGTAAGACAAATCTGGAGTCTGATTAGTGTGAAAAACTACTGTGAGGAGGTTTGTGGTTTGGTTTCTTTCTGTTATTTTTAGATGATGGTCCTTCCTTACCTACAAGGCAAAATGAAGAATTTCGGCCTTTCATTAGAAGGCTCCCAGAATTCAAATTCTGGTGAGTGGATCCATCTGCCTGTGTTCTGTTTTTGAAAAACATAAATATCTGCATGACATTAGTGGTAGCTGAGCTTGAAGGATTAATTGGTGCTATTATTTTTCAGGCACTCTGCCACTAAAGGAATCCTGGTTGCTATGGCATGTACATTCTTTGAGGCTTTCAACGTTCCTGTGTTTTGGCCAATCCTTGTGATGTACTTCATTATGCTATTTTGTATCACTATGAAAAGGCAAATCAAGGTAACTTGGCAAGAACAGATTTGTGATGTCAGGATTTACAGCATTGCTCCAGCTGGCCATTCAGTGGAGCTTTCAGGGTTTAAAGATGCTGCTCACACTTGTTTTACTGGAGGAACTTGAGTAACTAATACTTGAACATTAGTTGTTCAAGTGGGGCATGTTTGCAGTGTTGAGCAGATTTACAAAACTGTTCTTTCTGTCAAAAGGTTTTTGACTTTAGAGTGCAATATCAGGTCTTTATGCAGGTTCTCATCCACTTCCTGTGGCTATTTTGGATGCAGAGGTGTTGAACCATCTCTGCTGGGTGAAAAGGGAATTTCTCACAAGGTAGTGTGAGAAAGTAGATGGGGAAAAGGGAAAGAACATAAGTAATGCAGACCATTTTAACAAATTACTTATGATTTCTTGGCATTTTTCAAAAATAACTATAAATTTTTTCCCAGACATTCAGAATTTTGGACAGGTCCTGTGATTTGAAGTGCTAAATTAATGATTAAAGGGTAGTAAAGAATTAGTACCTCTGTGCTCTCTCCAGTTTCCCTGTGGTTCTCCAATCAGTTACCTTCACTGTACTGTACAAATTGTTGGGTAAACCCAAATTTGAGATTTATAAAACTGCTCTCATACTCCTATTTAAATTGCTGTAGGATTAGCTATTTCATTATTTTTTCTAAGAACTCTCTTTCTAGAGGACTCAGTAATTTACCATGTATATTATTAACCATTTTTTCTAAATACCACCTAAATTTCTTGCCTCAACAACTGCTGTTTTCTCTTTGCAGCACATGATAAAGTACAGATATATACCCTTCACACATGGCAAGAGGAAATACAAAGGGAAAGAGGATGTGGGGAAGACCTTTGCTAGCTAGAAGAAGCAATCAACCTGTTGACCAATTCTACTGCTCACTAAAGGAACGATTTTGAGCCATTGTAACAATGCCTTTTTTCTTCATAAAAGTGATTAACAGAGTGGTGACAAAGCAGTTGAATTTTCATTTTACGAGGATCTTGCTATTTTTATCTGAAATATCAGTTTCTTGAGGAAACTGGCATTCTAACCAAATTGCATTGAGTTTATTCTCTTTTGTAAGAAGTTGGAGAAACTTTGGATAATCCCATGGATTTGGGATAGCGCATTTCTTTCAAGATCCATTGCACTGGAGAGGTTAATGGCCTAGAGTTGGATATTTTTACATAGTTCTCCTGCTCAACATCACCCTGAAGTGCTGTGCACATCTGTGGAGGAAAGTGTAAGCTGGCACACGTGATGCTGTTTTCTGCTTCATGGCCGTGTGCTGTTTTCATAGAAAAATTCAGTAGCCCTAATTAGATGCAGAACTTAAGCCAGTTTCCTAAATGCATGGTATTACTGAGTTATAACCAAACAAGTATAGATAGGAATAAGAAATTACTAAATTATGGGGTTTGCAGTAGGGCAAAAATACTCATTTAGCTTCTAAAGCAACTCATTTGTGTTGGGTTTTAATGCCAGTTTCACTGTTCCATCTCCCAGCAGATGCTAAAATTGGGCTCTTTCATGATGACTCAAAACTTTGTTCAAACTCGATCACAATTTCCTTTGAGGACCTGGAATTATAAAAATATATATTTTAATTGTTATTAGTTGGAGTTTCTTTCATACTTAATGGTTTCTTGAGTAATTGAAGCTGACTTCATGCAGCCCCACAGGACGCACCCAAACTGGCCAGAACAGACAGTGGTGGCGGTTTTAACACAGATTTTCTTTTTTTTTTTATGGGGGGAAAAAAATGAGAGATAAATGACCTGCATGTAAACTTTTTCATGTGATACAACTGCAGTTTTATTAAGTGACTTTTTAATTCCAAAATTTATTAAAAGACAGTGTTCCCCTTTACTTGTTCTCTATCTTTATATGTATCTCTTGATCTAACAGTACTTATGACTCCTTTTCAATAATGGTTGCCCTCAATTTGCCTTCATGAAATGCTTTTTCAACTCTTCAGGGAGCATTCACTTGCAGAAGGTAGGAAAAGATTAGCTTTTGGAAGATTTTAAATGAATTCAGCAGCTTCAGCAGACAACTAATTGGAAAATGTACATGGGAACCTTTTCCTCTAACCCTCAGTTAGTAGATCATTATTGGGGGTTTTATGTGATACTTCTGTTGATCTAAGCAGATTTCAGTTTGTAAAATCACATAAAACACGTGGCACATGGCATTTCTAATCAGAACTTCCACTGCATTTAAACTTAGGCTTCGTGTTACAGCTTCTGTTCTTGGCCCCTGAAGCCCACAGCATGGATGCTAGTACGTTACAGGAGAAGGGGAGTTTAAAAGTCTATCTTGGAATTCTACTAAGACTTTAAGCATGTTATGGAAGGGTGGAGAACTTGTTAACTAGACTTGTACTTAAAGAACGAGAATCTGATTTAAGTTTTCCATTGTCCAAAATGAAGAAAAGTATTACGCTTGGGTTAAAAATGTTTTAGAAACACATTTTTAATATGGTCAAGTGCTAACATAAAAGAAGAGTAAAAGCACAAATAGCTTTTTTCTGTCTGAAGTGCCAGTTTCCAGTTTAATAAAACCTTTTCTTGGACCAACCCAAGCTGTAGGATAAGTATGAGAGTATGAGCTGAGGCCCTTGTTAGGAGGTTTTTCCTTTACATTTGATAGTGCCGTAGATAGATCAATTTCTGAGGATGAAACTTCTCTCTGCACAGTGGACATTCTGCCTACAGAAAGAAAATTAATTAGATGGACATACTGAATAGTTCTATTTAAAAGTTTTAAAAAATCTGAGTAGAACAGCTTAGTTGCTTTCAGAAAATAATTTTTCAGTCCCAGTTGTGGTACAAACTCACCTGAGCTGGCCCAGTTTAAAGTGCTCAGCTATGTAATTGTCATTGTATTTCAACAACTCCATAGGTCCTGCTGAGCTGTGGGTGCCTTAGTGAGACACAGGGCACTAACAGCCAGGCTGAGGGGCACTTTGCAGGTTGGATGAGCTGTGTACTCACCCTGGTGTTGCACCAGGCAGTGATGCACTCCCAGCAGAACAGGTGCCCACAGGGGGTGGCTGTGCTGTGCCTCCTCTCCTCCAAGCACAGTGTGCAGCGGGACTGGCGCCCAGCAGCTGGCTCTTTGCTTGTGCTTCTAATTAACACAGATAATTGGAGTTAATTGCACTTGCCCTGCTTGTCAGAAATACTTGGTAACACAATCCTGAAGTAAACCCCCTACTCAAGTATCAACCCTTTTCATGAAGATCTAAAAACACCAAAGCATGAAGTCCAAGAGATGCACAAACCAGTGAGGAATTAGTTTTGGTAATTAATTGTTACATTACATCAGGTTCTGATTTAAATTGGTGTGTCACTCCTGTGTTGTCCCTGTTCATGACAGCTATGACATTCCCACCTCTTTTGCAGGAAGTAAAAATCACCTCTTACTTTTGGGGAGCGAGGTTGCGGTGCAGCCTCCACTCCTGCCTTGCTCTCTGCTTCTGTTTGAAGCTGTACATCTGAACTCCAATGGTTAGCAGAAGGTGGAAGAATGAAATTATTCCAAGAAACTTGTAACTTGATCGGATACTCTGATCTTCTGCTTGTGGTCCTCCAAAATGCAGCTACAGAATTCACAGAAATAGAGGAGTTTTGTTACTGTGGTTTTATTAAACTCCTCCCTCTCCCCACCTTCAATAAACTTGATTTGGGATTCTCATTATGTCCAAAAAGTTGACATTTTAGGACTTTCTCAACCTGTTATCTCTCAGGAGGTATAACCACTTTCAGTCAGGCTGGACTTAGCTGCTCTCTGTGCAGGATCAGTTGTCTGCATTTCCCATGGATTTATGAAGGCACCTCTCACTTTCAGGGTATTTGTGGCAAACAGACAGAAGTTTCACAGGGTATTAACTTCTGACACTGTGCTCACATTTATAACCTGTGACCTCTCAACTGAAGGGACTCATGACCTCTAACATAATGCAAAACCTTTCCTCTCACCCCTCTGCTCTGCCCATATAATCAGCCACAGCCCAATTCCTTATCCCTTTTACACACATGACATCCCAGAAGAAGCCAAAATTCTGCAGAGGACACCACCTTCAAACAAAACCACTTACATAGGAGATCCCCGTGATCCTTTTGGACAGGTGATAGAATGTGCCCTGGATGTAGAACACTGCCAGGTGCAGCCGGTGCAGCAGAGGGATGGATTGTTTAAGCACATAAACAACCTGGGAGGCAGTTTTCTTCTGCTGCTCTGTGAGCTCCCCAACCTGCTTCCGAATCCAGCTGCGAATTAAGGTCCTGCTGGGAAAGCCAAGTGCTGGGGTGCTCTCTGGAGTCCTGGATTCCTCAGCTTCCACCTGCAGCTCGTGTTCCAGGTGCAGCAGTGCCTTTTCCAGGCAGTAGGGTACCACAGTGTGCAGGGAAATGAACATGGCCCGTCGAAGGAAAGAAGGCACCTTCTTCTTGCTTGGGTCGACTTGAATGATGTTCACATACTCTTCTCCCAGAGTCTGATAACCTAAACAATGTGTACAGCAGAAAACAGGGTGAGATAGCAACTGCAGGATCATTCTGGGTGTGGGAAGCAGTGGGGACAGGCTGTTCAGATCACAACTCATCTGGCTTTGGAAATAGTTAATTACTTTGTGTTGAATTAAGGTGTCATGGTGATATCCAGTATCTGCAGTTCTAGGCTTAAAGCAGGGGTACTTTTCATGGTGTCATACATACAGAAGAATTTTCTTTTAGAAGATCAAATATCTGTGTTGATGAAGTGCACTTGAACCCAACTCCGACAATTTCGTGCTTTCATATTTACCAAAAGGCATTTATCCAAACCAAACCACGCCCCGTGCTGAAGAGAATGTTATGATCAGTTAATGATCACCAGCACCGCAGGACTGGCCCCTCAGCTTTCACATGTTGGGAGAAACGATAAAAAACGATAAAAATTGATAAAAAATTATAGAGAAGGTTTCCGGGCATTACCTGACAGCGTGGTCAGCACGAAATAAGCCACATCGGAGAGCAGCTCCACCTCCCTCCTCCACTCCAGCCACGGCCGGGCACCTGCGGGACGGGGTCACTTGACACCAAATCCGGGCTGCTCCGAGCCCTGCCCGGGAATTCCTCCCGGACACACCACCAGCCCTTCTCCCCCTCCGACCCCCGGTTCCCGGAGCGCCCGGGAGGGCTCGGGGCGGATCCAACCCCCCTGAGGCATTACCCGCCAGCCCCCGCAGCGCGGTGCCGGCCCCGCTGCGCAGCCCGGCCCGGTACAGCTCGTCCTTCTGCCCGCAGCGCACCAGCCGCGCCGGACCCGCCGCCGCCGCCATGGCGGGCGGAGCGACACGGCCTGAGAGCCGCGCGGCGGCGCTGCGGCCCCGGCAGCGGCGGAGCACCGACCGGCCGCGCAGCGATATCCCGTCAGTGAGGGGCGGGAAAGGGGCGGAGCTGCGTGAGGGGAGGGGAAAAGGGCGGGAAAAGGGGCGGGAGATTGGGAAAAAGGGTGGAAAAAGGGGATGGAGAATGGGAAAAAGGTGGGAAAAAGGGCGGGAGAATGGGAAAAAGGTGGGAAAAAGGGCGGGAGAATGGGAAAAGGGTGGGAAAAGGGGCTGTGAGGGGCGGGAAGGGGCTGTAGGGGCCGTGAGGGGCGGGAAAAGGGGCGGGAAGCTGCTGTGAGGGGCAGGAAAATGGGCAGGGAAAGGGATAACGAGGGGCGTGAAAAGGGGAGGGAAGAGGCTGTGAGTGCCGTGAGGGGCGGGGAAAGGGGAGGGAAAAGGAGCGGGAAAAGGAGCTTGCCACAGCTGAGGTGGTGAGAAGAGTTAAAGTGTGAGGTCTTGGGTGTTTCAGAGGAAGAAATCCACCAAATCACAGCTCCCCAGGCAGGTGCAGCCCTCCACAATCTCCTACAAATGCTCCAGCCCCTCTGCAGCCCAGGGATAAATCAGAAGGAAGGTCTATTAAATGTCCTGTCATTGCTTTTTGAAATGCGAAAGCCTCCTTGTGAAAGCCTCCTTGCATCCCTTCAAAGATGAGCTGTTCATTTGGGGGAACGGAACAAACCGCCCTTTGTTTGCTGGCGAGCTCTGCATGAGGCAAATAACAAACACCAACTCCACACGGCTAAGCTACAAACACAGCACATCCAATATTGAAAATCCTGGTGCCAGGAGGATAAAGGCTGTAGGCTGGGAGGGTGTGACAGCTCAGAAATGGTACGATTTTCGGAGCCAAAGTCCCCAAATCAGTGCATGCTGGAGGTTCCTTTGTGGCTCAGCCACTAGGAATAGGGGGGATTTGGAGTGTTATCAGAGTTCCTGATAAATTCCTAGTTTATTTAGGGAATTAATTGAAATCCCGTCGGGTGATAGGCTCATTGACCTCTCGATGGAGACAGCCAAAGTCCTGCTACCTGCCATGAGGCTCTTGCCTGATGTTTAAAAATAATGCTAATATTTTTGTATAATTTTAAAAAAACAAATCCCACTAAAAATATAGTACGTTAACAAAGGTAGCAGCATTCTGCAGATGTTTACAACCTATACGTGTATGTGTGTGTACATACATATATTTACATTCTGAAGCCTGGTACATTAATTTTTGTCAAAACACGTTTCTTCCTAGCAGATTTTAGTGTCTCATTGTTATAAATTCAGTTTTGCAACATGCTAAAGCGAAGGGACAGCCAAGCAGTTCCACGTTTAATTAATTTATTTGACAAAACTACTTTCACTGGAATTGAAGTAGGTGTTTTCCTGAGGATTTTTTTGCAGACTGAGATGGCAGAAAGTCACTGGAAAGTGCTGTGAGAGCAGGAGCTTGGTGGGGTTTTTTTTCCCTTCTTGTTGTTCAGAAGCAAAGAAAGGCCTGTGGTCAAACATAACCACAGATAAACTGGATATTTGTAGTCCTTTCAGTAGGCTATTAGTGCACAGGTCATGGCATCAAAGTTCTAATTAAATTGCACCAGGAGTTGTATGTGATAAGTAGAGCTCTGATGAATCTTACAGATAAGCAGAACATTCTTAATCCCTTCCTCCCTGCTCCAGGCGCTACTCAATTTTCATTTGCTAGGGTGTATCGTATCAGTGGAATTGCTGATTGTTCCTTCTGTAGCTGTAAAATCAATGGAATTAGAAAAAAAATTGGAATTTTTCTGTAGTACAACAGTAGGAGGCGCACCTGCATAAGGAAATGTCCCCCGGGAAATTGGCTCTGGAATGGGACATTTTCACACTTAAATCTTGGGGAGTCTGCTATAAAATATACAAAATTATAAATAATTGAACAATCCTTGAATCATTTTGTTCAGAATTCCAATTCCGATCTCTCGTGTTTTGATTTTTGTTAAAAAGGAGAGCTGTGATCTCCATGGTATCTCACATGTCCAACAGCTCAATTGTTAAGAAAAACATCAAACATGTTTGTTGCCATTTTATTGAGGTGGGTAAATATGATTTTCTTATTTTATGGATCAAGAAACCAAAGAAGAGCTCGAAAGGTTTTTTTGCAAAGCTGAAGTCCTGACTAATAACTGCTTAATTATGAGATTGGAAACCATTTATAAAGTTGAAGGTCGGGCTCTGCCAACAAATGTTAAAATATTTGAAGTGTGTAAATTCTGTGCATATGCCCATTTTGACTAATTGTATGAATTTTATTCTAAAAGCCAAGTTGTTTTGTGATGTTTTGAAGGCTAGAGGTTCTGTCAGTGTGTTTCGAACTCGAGGAGGTGCAGGACGCCAAGTAACCATCCCATTTTGTGAAGAAAACTTACTTTCATATGATTTCATATACATATTCACACATATATATAGAAACAAACATGCAGATAGTGTTAGTTGTTACCCTATGATCTGCCACAAAAATCTGTTTCTTCTTCTTTGTATTCTGATTGACATTGGTTACTTCAGAAACTTAAATTGGTGACTTAAAACCTATCTGCTGTGTTTTGGTTAAGTTTTTGCAAGCCAGGTTTCTTGATTTCCACGCCATGCTTCTCTGCTCTTCCTTCTAACAGGGGAGCGAGCGGCTTCACCGACGTTACCACAAGGAAGTCCAAAATGTAAAACAAACTCGGTGCTCAACAATGATTAACTTTCTCTCCCACAGGCTACTTGTCTGTGCATTATAAAATCTGATTTTACCTCTGCAGACCTGTTAGGAGACAAGAGGTTCGGAGCGCAGCTTTCAAACAGGGCACCAGGCAGATGTTTCAGTTTCCAACCTGAAGAACAGGTTCTGCGGATGCCAAAGGAACGAAACGTCTGTTCGGGATTGTTACCACCCTCCGATTCCTTTTGCCTCCTCCCACTTTGAACTTGTTACCCTGGAGCTGAACTGTTTGAACAGGGGCTGTAAAGCTGCTTTGTGATCAGAGAGCTGAGAGCCCTCAGCATGTAAAAGCGGGCGGGATTTCGCTCCGACTCCGCAGGTCCCTCCCTCCTCCCGGGTTTGTCCCGGGGATGAAGGTTGGACGCTCCGCGCACAGGAGCTGGGACAGTCCGTCTGCACTGCCGGGCCGGGACAGACAAAGGTGTGTGCAGCGTTTCCTTTCGGCTTGCTTTGCTACCTTCTCTTGCAGTAATAATTTTGGTGGAGTTTTAACACTTCTGCTCACTCCTGGGCGTTAGAAAAAGTTTATAATACACTGCCCTTTATGGCTGTAACAGAATTTGCCAGTGCTTTTGCTCTTGTCTTTTGTAAGGAAGAGGGAGGAAGGAAAGAGCATCATGTCTAATGCTTGTTTTATTTTGGTCATGCTTTCTCTTGTTCATGCAAATGTTCAGGAACTTCGGATTTGTGTTAGTCCTAAGTTTTTAGATTCTCTGAGCTTGTAGGGATGAAGCAAATCACATTTGTGATTCAAGTTTAGGCTTTTCTAACTGGACAGTTGCTTTTTCCAACACAAAAGACTTGTGCATTCATTCTGAACTGATAACCTGAGCCTGAAGCTTTCCCAGGTGTACTGAGCCAAAATGAAAACTGACTTGGGTAAGAGAGATTGGATGTAAAATAAACTTCAGGTATTTAAATAAAATACCAGTTTAGCAATAGAACGTGGCTGATTCTGTGACTGAACAGCCAAGTCTTAACTTGGAATGAAAGACATGGATGATACTTTGAAAGTGTATGCATTTTTTTTTCTTTTTAAAAATTATTATGATTATTTTAATTTTGTCATTCTTTTGGGCTATGGAGAAAGAATTTTCAGTTCCTTCCTGGCATAAAAATGTGGGTAATGGTTGCAGGGAGGTGGCAAATAATAGGGATGGCCAGATTGCTAGGGCTGTGTATGCTCCAAATGCCTCAGGCTTCAGGGTTCAGATATAGGTCTTAAATATACCCCCAAATCCTCAGGGTGACAATTTCTAGAATTGTGTTCTGTTTCATGGTAGTGGTGGAAAAATAGAAGTAGAGTAAGAGTCACTTTGAGGTAGGAAATTGATGCCATGTTCAGAATGTATCTTGAAGTTAACTTACTGTTCAAAAGAATGTGGTGAAAGTTTTGTCTATTGAGAGAGCTCTTTCTGTTCTTACTGAGGGGATAAAAACTGTGCTGAGGAGAATTCTTTTTGCCCAGTGAGATTAGCTATGAGAAACTGTTCAGTGCAAGTGAAGGACAGGGTGTGAGGGAAGGTCTGTGAGTGCTGAGGACACTGAGTTATCTGGATGTGGGCAAGGCTGAGTGGTGTCACAGCTCTGTGTTCTGGTCACCTCAGCACTGGCTGTGCGGGACAGGGAGAAATGGTAACTTAGCTCTGAGCTCTTCAGCAGGAGCACTGCTTGCTGCAGGCTGTCTGCTTTAGACACTGAGGGTTTATTACAGAGAGTAGAGGCCACGACTGGATACAGATATTTGTCATGGCAGAGCAGTTAACAGTGGGCTTTTTTATTCAATAAGCAATATTTTACCAGAACTACTTCTGTCATACGTAGTTGTATAATA
Organism: Lichenostomus cassidix; assembly: GCF_008360975.1. Classification (NCBI taxonomy): domain Eukaryota; kingdom Metazoa; phylum Chordata; class Aves; order Passeriformes; family Meliphagidae; genus Lichenostomus; species Lichenostomus cassidix. The sequence continues at coordinate 2,659,879 of NC_139501.1, forward strand.
TCAACCTGTATAACTGAATCATGAAACACTCAGGGCTCGCTGACTCTTACATTTAATGACTCTGTTGGAGGGATGAGCTCCTATAATGCAGTGTATGTTGTCAGCCTTTGTAAAAAAGGATGGTAATGTTCCAGTTTATAGCAAGCTCCTTCTGCATCATCTGAAAAGCCTTTTGTTTTCATTCATCATTTCTGTAATTTAGCTGAATTAAAAGCTACTCCATACTTACTTCAGTGGCTTAGAGCATTTTAGTGAATGGTGCTGAAGGAATGACAGAGCAATAAAATATATGGTTTGCAATGTTCTTCTTAAGTGCTGTACTAATAGTTTTAAAACAACACAATCTCACTTTAGTTTTGAAATAAATGCTACAGAGCCTTCCATTCCTAAATATAGTTCAAAGGGGACAATGTACTTGGGAATATCACTGGAATTTGTTCTTAATTTGTCCTGAGCTGAGAAAATGACTGTATAAATGAATTTGAGTGGGTTATAGGATGAGGCTAAAGCAATTTTTCAGCAAAGATAGTCTTCCAGTTACTAAGGATCATCTGAACTTACAGCAGCACAATTTTAATGCCCCCAGATATCTCAGTTCTGCAGTACTTATCTTTACAATGGCCCACTTATTCCCATGATAAGCTTAAATTGATCTGATCTTGCTATTAAAATAGATTCTCTGTTCTTATGCCTGAATCTTCTTTCCCTTCCACTGCCTTGACCTCATTTTTGAGTTCACCTCTGCTCCCATTGACACCTCTGGCCTTGCTGGATGATGGCAAACCTTGTGTCCATCACTTGTGACAGTCCTGATGGCAGTTGTGACATGAGCAGTAGGTACAGACCATGCATCCAGGCTCTGCTGGCAGAGAAGGAGAGCCCTGCATGACATGAGCCAAGCCCTGTTCCAAGGGGACAGCTATTCATGGCCACTCACCTCAGCCCAGGTTTTGCTGCAAGTCACTGTGAAATCCTGGTCTCTGCATCACTGCTTATGGCACAGACTCTAAATCTGCGGGGAATTTCCAAATTTTTTATTCATTGTTTAATCTGCCTTCATTTTGTGGGGGTGGAGCACTTCCCCTCAGCACACGTAGGTGCACAGCAGAGTCATTGGATAGGTACCTGCACAGTGCAGGCTGTGACAAACCTTTACACATGCTGAGACAAAGTTCTGAGCTTCCTTCCTGCTCTTTTTCTGTACTTTGCTGTCTGGCAGATTGCATGTGGAGCTGTGCAGCTCTGAGAGAAATTTTGGTTGCAGACATCAAGACAAGCATGACCTGAGTGAGGATTTCAGATCCATTTGCATCACAAAAAGAGCATGAAACTTGAGAGATTGATTTTTATATACCTGGTTCAGATCTGGCCCCACAATTTTTTTTGTTCCTCACATCCTCAGTTGTTTCCATTTAATTAGGGAATGGCTCCTGTAGAATCTTCTGACATCTTAATAGCTGTCAGGGAGCTCTGGATTGCCACAGAAATGACACGGGAAATCAGGTGGGAAGGCGAAGGAGCTTTCCATGTTAACATTCCTTGGAGAGATTGGAAGTGCTGCACAAGGTCTGTAGTTCCCTTTCCCTGCAGTGGTGTTTGCCAAGGAATGTTATGTAGAAAGTTGCAATAGCACTTTCTGTGTTCAATCTGGTATTCAGAGGATGTATCTTCTCAGCTGTCCTTGCAGGACTAGTTACTGGAAAATAACTTAAAAGAAGCTCCTCCCTGCCTCTTTTCCCCTTCAACATAACCCCCTCCACCCCTACAGCTTGTTATTCCAGATTTCCTAGTGCCCTCAGATGCTGGAACAGATTTTCTGGAAGTTTGCTCTGCCTTTAACTGAAAACATGTAATTTGTGTTTTATTTAATTAAAAAGAAAAAGAAAAAAACTAGCAAGGAATGGAGCCTGAGGAAACAATGGCAGCTGCAATTGAGGTGCCTGGAAGTAGTTCTATAGCCTGCAGAGGAGAATCTCAAAAACACAACTTTGGGATGTGTTATAGTGTCATTGTTTAGTGGGATTGCTGCAAGGACTAAGTGAATATTTTCTGTTTAAACAACTTAACAGGTTTTTGTCTCCTACAGTACAAAGTGACCTATCCCACTTCTTCCCCTCCCGTGAGTTTAAGACTGAATGTGATGAGGTTATTGAAGTAATGTTATTTATTGACTAACCAAGTACTAAAGTCCACGATAAGGTGGTGAGCGAAGCAGAGCTGTACTTTGATATTTATTGGATCAAGCCCTGAAGACTTGCTGCTTTGTAGTTCCCATGGGTGCACATCACTGCCCTCTGTTTGACAAAATGAGGATGGATTGAGGGGTTCTCAGACCCATTCCTGCTAATAGAGAATAAGATTCATTCATTTAAGAAATTGGTTTGGATGTTTGGAAAAAATAAAAAAAATGCAGCATTCTCTTGAAGTTGCCAAGCACAAGCGTGTTTTTCTTGTTTGCAGTGTGCAATATTCTCTTAGTGTCTGTCTGCCTAAACTCAGCTCTTGTGTTTGGCCCTACCAGGCATCCTCAGGAGCAAGATGATCATTTGCCACTGTCTTGGGAAAGGGCAACACAAGTTGCCACCTTCTCTCTAGCTCCCCCAGCATAAATTATTCCTTAATATCCAAGAGATTGATCAGTGCAGCAATAAGCTGCTGTACAGAGTTAAGGCAGTTTGATTAAAGACATTATTCTTAAAAGAAATTCCTGCTCATTTGGATGACGTTGAAGAAAAAGTTTTTAAAACAAAATCAGACTTCTGGAGAGTGACCAAGGCTGCCAGCCTAATTAAGCGCATGAACATTATTAGAATGATAGATCTGCTGATTACAAGTGGCATTGGAGCCCATAGCCTATCTCCTCCTCAGTATGACTCACAAATTCCCAAGTGCAGCAGAACCTTTTCCAGCAGTCCTCACTTTCCATCTGTCTCCTAACAAGGAGATCTTCCTCTCCCCATTTCTTCTCTGAAGTTTTTTGTTTTTTGTGGTGTAGTGTATGAAACTTTTTTTCAAAGTTCTTTTGAGCTAAGCTATTGGATGAGATTTAGAGCTTTGCTTAATTAGTTCCCTTTGCATCCTAATAGAATTGCCAGTTCTCCCTTGCTAATACAAAATGCAAATGTTCTTCAGAAGCAAGAGGCTGCTGGGTTTCCATTGTCACTTCAGACAGGTCTGGGAACTGGCTGGTGACAAGTAATGATGGTGAAACCGAGAGGGGTTTTGGCAATTCAGGATAAATAGGGAAGGGGATTACAAACAAGTCTACCCCTGCATATAGAAATCGTTGCAAATTTCACATTTTGTTTCATAAAGTAAATGCTAAAGTCATATGACACAGTCCAAATAAACCTGAAATAAATGATTTGGATTTAATAATTAAGTCTCCTTACTTGCATAAGGAATATTCAGTTACATCATTCAACAAAAATGCAGGGCTCCTGCATGTGCAGCTCCAGCTCAGGCTGTAAGGGGCGGGTGAGGAAAAGCTGACAAATGTTAAGTGTTCCTTTTAAGTGGGATGACTCTGTTCCGGGTGAAGGTGAACACACCAGGCTGCCAGAAAGGTATTCTGATGTCCTCTTGAGTGCCTTTTCTTCACTTTCTCCCTTTTAAGCGAGTTGTTTGCCAGGGGACTCTATCACACAGAGTGTTGTGTGTGCTCTGTCCCTTGGGAAAAGGAATGCTGGCTCACACCCTAAGGTGTGGGCTCACCCCCTTGTTCCATGGGGCTGGAACAGCCTCCTCTCCTTTGGAGCTGCTCTGGCTGAGCACTGACTTGCCTGGGCGTGCAGGTTATCTCCGTGGAATTGCCCACTGAATGGAGCTGCATTCCTCAAAATGAGCAGCGTGTCAGAGGCAACCGCACTGCAGCTTAAAAGCAAATCCCAGCTCTCACATTTAAATGCTTTAAAGTATTACTTTTTCCTCCCATTTGATGGCACTTTGATCTTTTATCTATTGATCTGCTTCCTGATCAAACTATTCAGGTTTAAGTGATGGCTTAGTTTTTGTGTGTTTCATCCATGGTATCAGTGTATCTGTTCTGGAAGGATATCAGAGCTTGTCTGAGTTCTGTGGATACCACACAAAACCTCCCTGAACAAAAGCAGGTCTTGTGGGGTTAAGCTTTAAATACTAACAGTGATATAAAAATGGCTAGAGAATTGTTAAGGGTGTACACAGCTTTTATTGTCTGTAAGTGATATGTATCCTGCCTCTAGGGTTTTAAGTCCCTTTTTTCCAAGGTAATACAGAACCTCACACAATAATACTTAGGTAGGGCTCTTCACCTGGGCAGACAGTTTAAATCTTGTTCATGCGGTCTGAACAGATAAAGTTGCTCTCTTTTGGCTGTTTGATGTCTTCTGTCAATGAGCACTGCTGTTCTCAGAGCCACAGTGGTTCCTACTGTAACACAGGTGAGGTATTTCCAGAGAGATGAACTAATATTTTCCATCATACAACCTTCACAACAAATTTTCCAGGAAAACTAACTAAGCTTCTTTCATTTAATAGGAAGTCTGGCCCCTGAATCTTGTTCTGACACACCAGTCTGTACTTTTAGGGATTCATTGTGTGTTTTTCCATTGGCTGCATAGGATTTATAGGGATTGGTTTGAGGAGAGGGGCTGAGCTTTTATTTTTTACTAGCACAGGTATGATGAAGAGATGGGGGGAGGAAGGGAACTGTGAGGACCTGTAGGAAGCTGTAAAAGGTGGGACTGAGTGCAGGAAGAACATCTTTTGCATGGAAAGTGAAGACATTCAGAGATCAGCTGCCTCAAAGTAGCTTCACTTTCAGATCATAACAAAGCATAAAGAACATGCATTTGACATAACTCAAGACAATAAAATATTTAATGAGCCACATCAATGTAAAGCTCATCTGCTTTCACTGGAATGATGCTAGGCTGGCACCAGCAGGAGCACCCGTGCCCATTCAGGCTTCCTCACCCTCATGGATATGTTCTTTGGTGTATAATGAGTCACAGTGATTGAACTTCCTACAAAGGAAATGGCCTTTCAAAAAAACCCTGAAGCAAAGAGGTGAGAGAGTCTGGCAGAGTGTCTACCCACCAGTTCAACTTTCTGGCAAGGAAATGGACTGATCTTTTCATGACGTTTAAACAGTTTCATCTGTCCTATGAGCTGGGGCTTCTTGGATTAATCCTGGGGTTAAACATTCAGGTACCAGAAATGGCAACTTGTGGCTAGTGGCTATGAAGTTGTGGTCAGAAGTTGTCCAGATGACCAAAGCAGATGATAACTGAGGTAGTGCCTGTTGTCTGTAGGAGTAACTGCCCAGGGCATACAATTGAGCAGCTCCAGGAATGCTGTTGAGTTCAGTTTTGGTTTTTTCCCTGGACAAATTGATTTAAATCCTGACATGCTTTCTACCATCTACTTTGGGTTCTGTTCTGAAAAACCAGGTCAGCTCTTTGTATGTATTTTTGGTATAGAATCAAGGATTAACCTAAAGAAAAAACACTTATTTTGGGATGCACAAAATGAATACATGAAATGTATCAAATGAATACATAGAAATGTGTGATTCGCTTTTATTCAGTCTAAAGCAGAATGTTTGCTCTGTATTCTTTCATCTAATTATGTACATGTCAGGGAATGAAGAAAGGATGCAACTAACAGGGACAGGTGACAGTATGTACAAGAATTAATATTTGGGGGGCACAGGATAATATATTATATGTAATAATACATAATATTATGATATCCTGATAATCTATTATCTTCCTCCCCTCTCAATCCAGTCCATTTGTGAGGTCTGACCTGAGTTTATAATTTTTCTTTTGGTTACTCCAGCTGTGCTCTGTAATAAAGATATTCTTTGCCAAATGAGTGTCACTCTCTGATATGCCCAAAACTATTCCAGAGCCACAGGATGTCCTTTGAGATATTTCCCATTTAAATGTGGAAACAAGTGATTGTAATGATGCTGATTTTTTACAGGATTAATATTGCCAAGCACTGCTGTCTCACAGATGAAGTTGCCATGCATTTGGCTCCACATAAGGGTATTACTTCACTGACTGATGCTCCCTCTGAACAGAGGAGTTTTTGACAGCACAGAGAATGAGAAGGTGGGGCTTGGTGAAAAGATAATGGCAGGGAGGAAGTGACTTCCCAAAGAAGCTGATCGAGGGACCAAAGACAAGGAGAGAGGTACAGCTTCACACAGGCAGATGCTCTAGCAGGTCATTCTCTTACTCATTGTTTGCTACAGATGTCTCAAACCCCCTCCTCTATTTCTAATCACTGTTATTAATAGTGAGCTTCACTGCCCTCTCTCTTTAAAATAATGTCAAACTGGATCTGTGCTTTCACAACAAAACATGTTAGGGCAATGTTTCAGAGCTCAACTTGTAATTACAAACTGAAGGAGACTCCCAGAGATTCAAACAGTTACCAGCACTAAGTAGGATCCCAGGTTTCTGTCTGGTGTGATTGTTGTTTTGGAGGGAGCTTTCTTTGACCTTCTTTCTCTGAGGAAGGTATCCACTGAAAGTTTTGGAAAGGTGAGTCTTCTGTATCCAGTGGGCAGAAGATGGGTAAGAAATGGGAAAGGGAATGCCAGACAATGACAAAGAGATACAGTATGGAGACAGTTGAGAACAGGTAAGAGAAGCAAAGGGCTTTAAGGGTTAGAGATGGAAGTGAATGAAGAAGCCAACATCAGAGCAGAGTCCTTTGGGAATGTAGCTGATACATTCGTTGGTTATGCAGAATGACTGAGTTAAGTATATGTGTATATGTTATATCTATGCATCAGATATATGTATGTATAAAATAATTAACCACAACATGAGTACTTTGGCTTCTGGAGAAGTTGCTGATGGCAAAAATGGAGCTTTCTATATTTGTGGAAAATCCTGGGGTGAGGGAAAGAAGAGTTGGTGCCTTCTGTCTGCTGAGGTCAGTCCATTGTACGTCACCTAAGTTTGTCCCTGTAGTAAATATCTTACAATAAACAGTTAAAGTAACTTCCACTATTAAAGAAAATTGTCTTCTCCAGGGTAGCCACATGCAAGAAACACTGGGAAGATACATGGAATATTTGTAACTCCTGTGCTTGTGGGAAAGGCCCTCACATCCCTCCTGTCAAGACCGAGCTCCATGGTTCTTTATCCACACTGATGCTACGAATTCTGTTGTTCAATGAGTGGAATATGTGCCAGAAGAGTTAAACCAGGACAGTCTCCTGAATGTGGAATTCCAGAGAAGGCACTCACTGGCACTTCCAAAGCAAGCACACCAGCAACATCCTGAAACTGTTGCTTTTTCTTGGAAATTTTGATTACTTGATTGAAACTTTCTGCAGATACCTGCCCTGAAGTGCTTTGTTTGACTGGGAGCAAGCACTGTTGCTAGGCTGCTCTGACAGCTTGAGATGGCTCTGACTTCCCCAAAATCTGCAGCAGGGGATTTGACACAAAGAGAAGAATCCATTCTTCACGAGAGAAACTGCTTCCATTTCCTCTCTGCAAACATCCTCACAGTAGGTAAGCGAAAGAGTACCATCCTTTCATCTCATAGTTTGGTATTGAAAATGCACTGTTTCCTTCTTCTCCAAATTTACTTTTATTGTATTCTGATTTCATATGGTACTTCTCGTTTTCCTTAAACTTGAGGGAACTGTGCTTGTGTATTTCTCAGTCCTTTTTTTCTGTATAGTTGGTATGGTGATTAGGTAAAGTGTATTTTAAAAGTCCCAAAACAACCATTGCCCTGTACACTAACTTTGAATCAATCTTTTTTCTGTCCTTGCTTGTTCAGTCTGTGAGGTTTCAGGCTGCTGAAGGGACCTTCATGTATAAAATTTGTAAAACTTGTAAAAAATGTAAATTAGTATCCTGGGATGAGACTGTCAAGAGATTGCAACTTTTTTCCTTGATTCTTTCCAGTGCTTCTGGAAAATCTTTCTTGAAGTTGATGAGACTGGGATTTATAGTGCCTCAGGTTGTGGCTCTGTGCCATGGAGTTGTCTGAACTGAGCTGGGAGATGCAGAGCTCAAAGAATAACTATTGTTGGCTGTTGCTCTTTTTTCAGTGTTGACAGCTCGCGCAGGGGAAAATGAGCTCTTCTCTTAGCAAGCTCTGGAGATTACAGATGTGATTGTGCACATCAAGTGTAGACTGGAGATTGGGTAGGAGGGAGGGAATTGTGTAACTGATGTCTGTGGCAGATGAATTTGTGCTATGGGAGACATCTGAGGGAGGAGGGGTTGGGGTTTTTTTTTGCATTTAAAGTAAATAAAAAGATTATTTAGCTTAATATTTAAATCAATACTTCATTTATTCAACACAGGACTCATTTGTGTGAAATACATTTAATTTACTGCTTACAGTCATGAAGTAGACAGCACTGAAAGTTTTGGCTGGGTTTTCACAGAACCTAATTTTGTAATTTTGGTTAAATTTCCAGCAATTGTGAGATCAATTTAGCTTTCTGTTGGCTTTCAATATGTGCTGATAAGTATATCTTTTACTAGCTGAATATATTTTTATTGTAGGTGTATTAAAAATAGCCTATCAAGGAAATAATTAACCCATGATTGATTGTCATTACTCTAGTTCTTATCTTTCTTACACATTTACTGATGCAACTTTTCCTATATTGTTCCTTGATGTTCCTTATAAAACATCAAGTTTTATCATTGTCTAAACGTGCTTCTTTCCATAAATTGATTTGCAAGGAATTTGAAAAAGAAAAGTGCAGAAATTTAGATGTGAAATGGGTGTATTGCATCATTTGTCTGTTCTGGCACTACAGAAATAAGGTGATCTATTCCACTTATTGCTATATCATATAAACTGACTGTTAGGGAACCATTTTTTTATTTGTAGGATGATGGCTCCTGAATGTGCATTACATATTTCTGTACATGGAGCTCTGTCAGTGTGCAAACGTAGGACAAAGTGCAAAGAAAAGGCAGAAATAGCTGGAGGGAGAGAAAGTCTGCATTGTGCCTAGGCAGCACTTCCAGCATTCCAGTGCAAGTGGGTCTGGACCTAAACAAAAGCTCAGGAATCCCTTTGCAGGCTGGGTCAGAACACCCCCTTGAGCTTGGCCTTGAGTCCCTCATTAACTCTTTCCATGGCTCTGTTGAAATGCAGTGAGAGCTCTGATCTGATTTTGCCCTTGCACTGTAATAGAGGCTGAGCCACCTGCACTGAGGTGACTGTGACACTGCTGAGCTGCTGCCTGGAGCAGCCTGGGCCTTCAGAAATAACATTTCAGCTTTAGAGGCTCAGGTGTCAAGTGCAACACTTCCTTTTTCTCATTTTATCTGCCGGAAATCTTAAGGAAGGATGAAGCTGGAGAGTTAAACCACTGCTTGCAGTAACTCTATGAAGTTAATTAAGTGCCCCTCAACTGCTCATTTGGCCCCATAGTATCAGAGTTACCTGCAATCTGTTACTGTTCTTGCTCATCTTAGATGGCTTGGAACTCTTGGCACTCTTGTGCAACTCTCTGGTGTTTCATCAACTGAGACACTTTTCAAAACATTTTGCTTTTTTGTGGTAAAAACTCTACTTTTCTGTGTAGGCTGTGCATGGATGAGGAAGAAAGATTGCTATGTAAAAAGGAAATCTGAGTGGAATGCAATTAACTTTTACATAATTTGGTTATATATAATGTCATTAGTCCTTATTACAGCAGCATTAGGAGAGTCCAAAATCAAGGAGGGATATGGCAAATTCGGTAATCCTCTATTTTTCAAATATGCTCTGGCATGTCTAGACTCACTTTTCCCCTGTAATCTGATGAAAGAGTGTTGTGCACAGACATGCAAAATCCTGTTTGCTTAGATATGTGGTACATCAGATTAGCCTGGAGAAGCACTTGAGCTGGCCTTCAGCTGGGCTCCAACATCTGCCTGTCTGTGAGCAGCTGCTGTCATGGCAAGGCTTGCACTGGGGCATCTCCAGAGGTCCCTTCCAGCCCAAACCACTTTGTGGCACAAGCTGAGCTGAAGAACTGAAACCCAGGTGACATTATGTAAATTGGCACCAGCTGTCTGACAGGAACTTGAATTAAAGTTAGATTTCTGTGAAACTGCTCATCAGCTAAAAATAAAATGTGACCTGATACTGCAGTTCTGTTTGTCTGCATGTATAAGGGAGTGAGTGAAGAATGGGACCTGGTTTGGGTTTGGGTTTTGTTGGTGCAGTTTGAATAGAATCTGAACAGACACACTGTTATCCCTTTAATGTTTGAACTTACACATGTAATTCTCAGTTTGGTGTGATATGACAGTGGGTGCTACAAAATTGTGACACCAAATCCTGAAGTTTTAGCACAGTCTCAACTTGGAGTTATGTTTTCAGTACCTTTTTTCGTTCCTGAAAGGGGACAAGGCTGCAGTGTAATGAACACTGAGAGCTGCTGTTTGCCCTCCCTTTTGCTGCAGAGGCAGAAATGCACAAGCAAGGTTTGCAGAATGCACAATTGTTTCCTTTGTTGGCAATGTCAGTTTATACTAATTTATGTTAATGAGTCCACAGACTGTTGCAATGAAGATATGAATCTCAAGATACAATACTGGACTGCTCAGTAGATCCAGATTCTAGTTCTGATTCTGTTACTGCCTTCTTGTTTGACTCTTTTTGTGACTTCATTTCATCCTTATGTTGTCTCTTATTTTGATTATCTCAGTCATGTTTGGGTCTTTATTATGTGTTCTGAAATACAAATAATAATAATATCCAACCTCAACAATTCAGAACTGGAATAACTCTGGTAAGATCTAGAGAGTGACAATACTGAGTGCTGATATCAGCTGCTTGGGAGCTGTTCTGCAACATGCAATCTGTAGACCCCAAAAGAGTCTCAACCCTGGAGATTTTTAATCTCAGGTTTTTCATCACTTTCAGCTGATGTGACTCAGATTTCTTTTTCCTGTCTTTGAGGAATGTATATTTGTTTCCTTAGCAATTTTAGTTTGAATCAAGTAAACTTTTTAAGCCTTGACATTTAGGCCAAATAGATTCAACAGGCAATGAAAATCTGTAAGGCTTTCTAGATTAATTTGTTTCTTAGTTTTGTTTGGTTGGGTTTCTTGTTTGCCTGTTTTTTTGGTAAAGTGCATTGTAATGTAGTTTTTGGGGGCTCTGTGCCAAGATGCCTAAAGGTGTTTAGTCTCCTAACTCCTATTCAGGCTCAGACATTCCTGCTGCAATCTCTTGGAAGGTAGGAGCCTAAATACCAATGAATTGACACCTACAGTGGAGCAGGGAGCTATCTGCTTTGTCTCCAGCTCACACAGCCTCTGCCCTTGGACAGTGATTTTGTTCTAGAATCAGGAAATAGTAATAGCCACCTTTGTGTCAGTGGAGGTTTGTTAGGATAAATGTGTAGAAAGTTGTGAATCTGACACAAAAAGCAATGGGCACCACAAAGGTGCTTCTGACAGAGCTCTGCTTTGTTGGTCCTTCCCTGCTGTCCACAGGAATATTGCAGTTTGGCCTCACCTTTCTTTGCTCTATGCTAGTGAATCATGAGACTGTAATAAAAAGCAGAGCGTTACCTGGATACTCAATTTATGTGGCAGCTCTGCTTCTCCTGTAAAAGTTAACTGGGGAAAACGAGATAAAAGGCACTGGCTGAACTCTGTTGCAGAATCACTGTTTTTTTCTGGATTAGAAACTGAATCACCTGAATCTTACCATCTGTTTCTTCTCCTTTCTTCTCCAGCAAAATCTGCCCCTTCAAGTGTTCCTGTCCTCTCTCATATTTCTGCTGCTGCCTGTAGAAATTTTGGAAGTGTGTAGTGTGAAACGGGACAAATCCAGCAGAATAAACAGCCCTGTTTGCACCCCATTCCCGATTCAGGACATTGCTCACACACCGGGCTGTATCGTGGTTGCCATCTGCTGGGTGAATGTGTGCTCGTGGTCACACAGCCTCAAACATCCACCCCATCCTGCCAGAACCCAGGGTTGGGAAGTTTCAGCTGCCTCAGAACCAGCTGAGTGCTGCTATTCTGGGAGCTTTTGTACCTGGCATCCCTTGGGGGTTATTAACCAGAGTAACTTTACTACTGTGTAACTGCTGATTCTTGCAAGGCAGAATAAAAGCTCTTGATAGATGTATCTGGTAGGAGGGAAGTTTGGTCCTAATAATTAGAGAAATTGGTTAAAATAATGCTCAGTTAGATGGTTAGAATAAGTATGTGAAGTTTAGAGGTAGTAAACCAACTTCTGGATTGACTGAACAAGTGCTGGAGCAATTAAAAATAAGGTCTTTATAATGCTGCGAGAGGAAAAATATGTTCCTTTCATTCATTCATATGGGTGCTCAGCCTGTGTGTTGTCAGAGATGGGAGGGGAGGAGATCCAATATTCCTCAACAAAGTACAACGATATTGGCATTATCTGTGGGAAGTTCTGGAGATGCTGCCATTAGCTGTGAATAAGCCTGTCAGTCAGAGCCACTCTGTGCTGCTCTGGGAGGCACAGTAAACAAAAGCTGATCTCTCCCTCTCACACTTTCTCACAAGTAAATTACTTGTATCTGCTGATAATCTCAATCCCCCTGAAAGCCACTGAATGCAGGTACAGCCAAGTGACTCTTAGCCTGTGTGCCTCACAGCATGACTGGCTTTGGTTTGCATTTGGGATTTGGCAAATAGTTATTTTGAAAGCCAAGCAATCCCTGACTGTGATACTGTGAAACCTGCCTGGCTCTTGGTATTACTCACCTCCCAAAACATTTCAATGCCCTTCATCTCCAAGCAGTTTTCTATTTATCTTCACATCACAATCTTATCTGTCAGTTTGATCTGAGGTTAAATGCTTCATCAGAGAGAGGAATGCTTTGTTTCTTGAGAGAACAAATGACTACAGTTGTCTTCTGAAGCAAGCCATAGTGGTTTTCTCCAGTTATCAAACTATGAGGAACCACTTGATGTGTGGCTGCTGCCATCTTCCAGGCAAATCCAGGATCCTTCAGCTGCTTCACTGGCTCTATAGAGAAGAAATGAGAACATTGCTGAACTCATCTCAGAAGTACAAACCACGAGTTAAACCCCTGTAGCCACTGTGAAGAGAAGCTATTCTATTATGGACCTTTTATGCTGAAAACACCCTGCACAAAATAGAAGAGCTGTGAATAAATTGAGAGAAGAGTGAGTGAGATTATTTTTGACAATATCAGAACCACTGATATTTCCCTAAAGTAATAATCTTTTTCCCTGCTGAAATGCTGAAGTTCCAGGCAATTGGCTCAGTGAAGAAGACAAAAGATTTTAAACCTGTTTAGAGACTATTCTAATCCCCTTAACTGGTGTGTCTGAAAAGGGGGATGAACTGAAAAGGGGGATGTTGATTCCCAATAGGCCAGCAGGATTTGTGATTGGATCTAAGGAAGAAAAAACTTGAGGTTTGTGTCACAGTGAATGAACTGTGTGTTGACATATGCAGGTACTTAGAGTGTGTGGGACTCTTAGTGAAAGTCAGAGGAAAGTCATTCCAAGAAAGTGTGCTCCAGCACCAGGCAAGTCCTTGGAACAATGGCAGATGCAGGAGCTGGGTGGCTGTCAAGATAATGCTTAAAAATCAAGACATGAAACTTAATGAAATTTCAAAATGCTCATTTGCTAGAATGAAATATGAAAATAAAATATGTTAGAAGCACCAGCATTCAGATCCATGATTGCAGAACAGGTTTTTTTTCTCATTTACCAGCAGGAAAAAGAAATAGATGGACTACAAAGTACTGTTTGAAGTAGGGGGGAAAAAGGTTTGTGCTTAATCCAGCATACTGTTCTCTGGAGGAAAATTGTTAGTGAGGAAAATCTATTTAATTTGATTCATTTTTCTCATAGAGCTCCAAGTAAAAATTTGCATCAGAGAAGTTTTACTGTGGGCAGGGATTAAAAAGTTAAAACTCTCTCAAGAAATGCAAATATCTACAGAGTTTTATATATACATACATACATACATACATATATACATATATTTATATATAATAGTTTTCCCAGGAAAACACTAAACTTGGGGAAACCTTTGCAGTCCTGGTTGAGTATGGAACTGGCTATGGGGTGGTGTTACTAAACTGTGTTTGTTTATTAGAACAGGTGATTGAGAAAGTGAAGCAGGATTGTTCTTATTGACTGAAAATTCACTGCAGAGGAATGAACAGGATTCTGTTCTGTTACCTTGAAAATTTAAATGTTTGGGGATGAAGGTGGTGTTCACAGGTGTATCCCCATTTTGTCTTTCTAGCTGCAGTGAATTTGTTTTTGTTGAACGTAATTCTGCTCAGTTTTGGATGTTCAGGTTTAGAGGTTTTAAATGCTCTACCCGAAGAAGCAGCAAGTGTTAGTTGGAGAAGAATGAATCACTGTTAGAGACCTCTGTAAGTTTTAGAAGCTGTAGGGACTGGGTAACAAAGTAAAATTAAAAAGTTCATAGGATTTGTGACCCTTAGTCCCTCTGGCATAATTGAATAGGGACACCTCTTGTGGTTCCAGGAAATCATGGCTGTGGTGGTGTCAGACTGTAGTTCCCAGTTAAGCAGTGGAAGAGAAAAACAGAGTAAATCTTAATAGAAGGAACGTAATCATTAAACAGCTGTTGGAGAGAATTCCCTATTGTCTTAGAGGAGCAGACATTTCAGTGTCAACTGACACGAGATACAGCAGGAAGGAGATGTCAGTCAGTGAAGAGTTAATGGTTCCAGCAAAAAGTAGTTTAGATAAAATCCTACCTCTTCCCTCTCCCCCGCTTCCTCGGTGTTGTGTACAGGAAAGGAGCTTGTACATCAGAAAACTGACAGTGTGATTCCTCAGTGACTGAGCTAATAAATGGGATGAAATTTAAACTGCCGTCTCATACGGACACAGACAGAGACTTGCAGAAGAGGGAGCAAGACGGAGGGAAAATGCAGAGTATTTTTACATCCTAACGTAGGCAATTGAGAAAAACACTCTTATCTCTACAAGACAATGGATTTAGGAAGCCCATCGCAGAAACACAGTAGGTGGATTTATTCTTTTTACTGCATCCACTAGAATTGTAGCTAGCAGATAAATTGTACTCGTGCTCATGGGCTCAGTTGTTGTTTAGTAGTACTTTCATAACATCACATTACTCTTCCTTTTCCTCACTTGCTCAGACATATTCAGCTGTTTAACCCTGTTTGTTAGAGGATTATATTTTTTAGATCTTATCAGCACATTGTCATTCTGAAAGATCCTTTATCTTTAAGAAGACATGTTTTATTAATTATGGCCATAGTATCTAGATGAATACAAAGTCTGTTAAGTAAATGAAAATCCATTCCACTTAGAGCAACTGAAACATGCACTGCTTCAGAGAAACCATAATGCTAAGGACAGAGCAATTCCCGATTCTCTGAGCAAATTTGTTTACTCCAGAGCAGTTTCAGTAGCTGCAGAATTGCATTTGAGTGTGCCTTGCAAAGTTTACTATGGAGGAAAGGAAGGCTGGCTTTTAAATGAGAGAAACTCCACCACAATGTACTGTGCTAAACTCTTCTCATCATTTCTTAATGTCATTAATCGCTGCTGTGTGCACAGAATCATTTCTGCTGTCACACAGTGCTGATGTACCTGCATTCTCTCAGTGCTTATACAGTAGTTTTGTAGTGTAGATCATGCTGATCAGATTTGATTGTGCAGTCAGTCTTATCTTCATATTGCCTGTGGTACAGAGTTCATTAACGCCATTCCCACGTGCAATTCTCAGGTGGTTCTGCAGTGTTGTGTGTTCCTGTGGCTCTGTACACACATTTGTCAGCTGCATGTCTCATGGCAAGGTGTGTTTGTGCAGAGGGGGCTGTTCCTCGGGTCTGTGTCTGCTGGAGAATCACACCACTGCATCTCTAATGATGGTTGTAACACTTCAGGTACCCTGTGTGATGAGCCATTTGGAGGAGATAATTAATCAAGTAAATGAGTGACAAGTAAATTACAGCCAGCACACGGAATGCATCTCACTGTTAGAAGCACCTGCAGGCACTCAGGTGCTGTGCAAGCCAGGTCCTCAGTTCTGTTCTGCATTTTCCTTCTCTCTGTGGGCTTTATATAACCTTCCCCACTCATCTCACATGCATTTGCTCAGTCCTACTGAGATGATTAATCCTCAGCTGGAAGAGCTTTTTTAATAGTGCAAGTACCAGATATTAGACTCAAGCTTCTTACAGGCAGTGTGGGGATAAAGTCTGGATTCCCTGCATAGCGTATGGTGGTTGTGATGTCCTGTAAATGCAGTTGTGATATCAGAGAGACTTTGCCAATAACTTTCACCAGATAATCTCTGCTGGGTTCTTCACTGTCTGGTTCAGAATCTGATTTGCTTTTCTGCCCCAAGTTCAGGTGACTGGATGGGCTGTGCTGTGTGTGTTTGCTTCTCAGTCAAAGTTGTGAACTGACTTCAGTCAGTGCAGATTTCCCCCCTTGGTCAGAACAAAGTCTAAAGTCATAATAACAGTTAGAACTGGGAGGGAGTTGTGAAGATTCCGTGCTACCTTTTTGTTGTGAAAGATGCAGCATAAGCAGGTAATTTAGGGACAAGAGACAATACAGTGTGACAGACTGTACCATTCATTTTTATAGTGCAGAAATAACTGTTCCGTCAGTCCCCCGCACCTGAACAGGTGTTGCTTATCCTCTCGATGGATGAGATGCACTTACTTGTGAGAAGTCAGGAGGCTTTGTCAAGTCCCTGGAAGACACTACCTGGATTGGCACAGATTTTGTGTCTAAGACTTGTAGTTCATGCAGTGCATTGAATTCTTGTGCCCTGCTACAGTGGAATGTTTGCAGTTTGTGTGCAGTTTGCCGGTTGTGCTGCTCTCAGTGTCCCTCCCTGCCCCGGACAGGGGCTGTGATGCTCGGGGTTCATTGCAGCGCTGCCGCACTGGGTGGGAGAGCTTTCCCCGCCGCCGAGCGCGCTCCGTGTGCCCGCAGCGCATCCCGCCGGCAGCGCGGGATAACCGCGGCCACGGGGGAGGCGACTGTCCCCTCCCCAGCGCCACCGAGGGGGCCACACCGAGCGCTGTTTCCAGCTGTGGCTCCTCAGCACTCGGTGGTGTTTCCAACTTGAGATCCAGCGGCCCTTGGTCGGGTGTTACGGTTCTGGAGCATGTGATGCACTAGCTCATCATTACAAACTTAGAAACTTCTTCAGCAGCCCTTGTTCACCTTTTTTCTTATTTGCAGGCTTTGTATTTTGAAACGGCATCAGTTCCCTTGAATGAGAACTCGTTTAGTGAGAATTAACAACCTATTTGTGGTGAGAATTATCAGTTCACTTGTGACCTTCACTCCCAGTTAAGACTGACAAGACAGAGAAGAGCTTTGATACCCATGTGCTTCTGGCAAGTTTTTCATTTGGGGTTTCATTCTTTTCCCCGTGTTTCTGGGCCAGCTTTCATGCCATGCCCCTGCTGTTCAGCCATTCATGTTCATAAGAGGTTAGTTCTAACCCTCTCAAAAAATAAAACCCAGCTGAGGTCAAACCTGGCAGTACAGCTTTGATGCTTGCTGCTGTAGCAGAGAATTCAAAGTTTAGTCCCCCACAGCTCTCTCCCCTCAGAGCAGTCTCTTCATTTATTCATACATTATTAACTGGTGATTTGAGTAACAGATGCATATGGGGGGGCATCCATAATTTATTACAAGGATGAACAAACCGTGGCCTGTGGACAGTGAGGACAGGCTAAATTCCCTGGGCTGGTGGGGGCAGGGGTTTCCTTAAAGAGAGACAGGAAGGATTCATGCACTGGACTCTTTGGGCACCTGGGAGTAAGCTCATCTTTTAGTGACAATTCTGATCCTGGAAATTTCCAAGGGCTGTGCCTGAGAGGTCAGAGCAAACATAGAGTGGGCACAGGATAAGAACAGTGAAGCTGCTGCTTGCAGGTAATTTTTTGCTGCTCAGACTGGCTAATCACATAAACTGAGTTCTGTGCTTTCATTTAATCAGTGGCAAATAGCTAAAAGGGGTGACAGTAATTGTAATTTAGCAGTGACAGGGAGAGATGTGTGCAGAGAATTGACTTGCAGCAAGTTCCTGTGCTAAGGCAGGAGCTGCAGCATTTCTGTGCTGTTTGTAGGACAGCCCTGATGCTTGGGATGTGACAAGGCCTAGACTGGTGTCTGTTGAACCCTCTTATTTGCTCTGTTGGATTTTGGGTCAGGTTGATGTGATTTTCCTGTCTCCAGTGAGGAAGTACTTGAAAAGCCTTGCAGTTAAAAGACAGACTCCAGAAGGATTTTATAGTGAACATCTAAACTAGATGTGGCTCGAGCAACTTGAATGAAATCACTTACTTTGGCTTTATGGAGTTTCCCAAATGGGAAATGCTCCATTAACCACAAAATTTTAGGTTTGTCTTTCATGTCAGGTTACAAACAAAAGAATATTTCACGGAACATTCAAATAAACCTATTTTTTCAGTTTTAAAACAAAATGTGCGGTTTTTGGTTGTTTTGAAACATCTGATCTCATTTCAAATTATATGTATTTTTAATTTATACTACATACTACTAGGTACATCTAAGCTATTACATATATAAATAACATATACTATATACTATATATTATCTCATGTTATTTTTAAGCCAGTAACTATTTGATGAACCAAAACAAGTTGTTCCAAAACACATGTATTATTTTGGGAACTTTGTAGAAATCCTGAAAGAAAACCTTCCTAATTCTTTTCGCAATTCTCTGCTGCAACCCCGTCCACTGATGTTTCTGAAAGTAATCTACGCAAATGGAGTTGTTATAAGTTGTCATAAGACAGGAACTGTGACTTGTAATAGGAGTAGAATAAATATAATTGCTAAAAGAAGGAAAGGGACTTTTGGAACAAACCCTTCCAGTCCCATATGTTTTAATTCCGCCTGTGCCAGTCTGCATTTGTGTCATGGCTGAGTCTTTGGTTCCTTGAGGAGGTGATCCAAAGGAAGACTTTGGCACCCTTAGTGGTTCTTGGAAAGGAACTTGAGTTCCATTTCTAACTTAAAGCCCATCTGTGAAAGCCCAATATTCTGAGTTAGGATTTTGCAGCACAGGTCTGTTATCCTCTTCTGGCATTTTTGTGCAGAACAAAGGGCACTGGTGGCAGTGACGGAACTGAGGCACAGTCAGTTCTCGCACTGTTGGGTTTTATTAGCAAACAGCAAAGATTAAAATGTCACTATTAATGGTGTCCTCATGGCAGTGTGTGTGTGAAAACCAACATGTGCAGCTGAGCTCTGGAATTGGAGCAATCCTGGCTCCATCCACACACAATATGTGGCACAGCAGCTCACTGTAGCAGGCTCTGTGAGAAACGTTTGCATCCTAGACACAACACATCCTCTGAGCAGGGCATTACCTGATACCTGAGGACAACAAAGCCACAGCTGAGGGGAATAAAACACAGAGCAGGGAATTGCAGCCCCCCAGCCCCGTGGCTGTGTGAGAGCCCAGCGGGAGTGACCTGCAAAAGGGAAGGAGTCTGTGGCTCTACAGAGCGGCTCAGGCGGAAGATGTCACGGAGCTGCCTGGGGATGACAGGGAAAATGAATGCAATTACTTTTTATAATCAAATGGACTCGGTATTTTTTGTAATAGTCTCTGAATGACAGCTGGGAGAAAGGGAAGGTAGGTGAACTAGCTTGCAGGTATGAAACAGAGCTCAGGATTTTAGCTGTGTAACGCAGTTTAAATTCCACATCTCTCTGCATCTTGCAGAGAAACCTAATTTTTTTAAATCTCCACAGGCTTCTCGGAGACAGAAGATGCTAATTTTAGAAATGTGGCAGCTCGTCTTCTTCCCCACCCCCTTCCATTTGCTGCCAGAATGCTTAACAATCCAGTAAACAAGCTGTAGGAAAAAGGGGAATAACCTCAAGAGCTGAGGTTGGTGTGGGCCTCTTGTCCATGGCATTTTTGAGGAAGGATTTGCCCCCTGCCCGTGGGTCTTGAGTTTGAAACCGATTTAAAAATAGAAGAGTAACAGTTGAACTGACGGGGAAAAGAAGTATTTAAAGGTGCAGTAATCGTGGCTGGCAGCCCCTTCGCTGACCTGATTAATTCTGCACCAGTACTCAGGATAGTCTAAATTAAAGCATTGCATAAGGAGAGGGCTGGGAAGTAAAGGAACAAGCCCAAAAATTTCACGTAGAACTCAGATATCTCATTTTTGTTTCCTCTACGCACCAAAAACCTGACATGGAAATCTCATTTATCTGCTTAGATAGTTTGTTATAATTGCAAAATACAGAGTACAGTGCAACAAGGTCTGATTTGAGATACCTTCTTACTGTGCAAAAAGGTGTGTTAGTTTCTCTTAATGAGTATCCAGAGTCCTAATTAGTGCAGACAGTGAATGATAATTTCCACACTCTGTACTGATCTTCTTGTATTGCTGCATCTTCATCCTCTGCTTCAATCTTGTGTGGGCAAACAAAATTTGGAAAACATTTATCCAAACCCCAATGTATTAGGGTTGCAACCATCTAATTATCAGGCCTTAGAGTGAAAATTGTTTTGTCCTCATTTTGGCAACAGGTGGAGTGATCTGAGTGTGCTAGGCAGAATTGTCATGATGAAACTTTTTTTATTTAAGAACTTCTGATGCAAAATACCCAAAATTCCTCTGCCTTAAAAACATCCAGCACTGTTCCACTTTTATTGTGGAAGTTTTTTATTGTAGCTGCTCTTGCAGGCACTTGAAGCTGTGTGTGCCTAAATATGCATACACATAGGAAAATGTTTAAAATTAGGCACTCACTGCTGCTTCAGAGCATCTGTATGACTAAAAGTTTGTTAGACCTACACAAGACACACGTGTGTGTTCAGTCTAGAAAATCTATTTTTAAAGTAGGAAATGTGAGGCAGTGAAGTGTTCATTACATTCGGAACACGTGGATAATAAATCTGCTTAAATTTAACATGCATCATAATTTCAAACACCCTCGAGTGCCTGGAAAGTTTAACAAAGCATGAATGCCTCATCTACTTTGTGCCTGCACAGAGCAATGCATTTATCTTTTCCAATTTATTTGGAACAATGGAGCAGAGTGCAGCACAGCTGTTTTCTATGGATACAAGCATATGTGTCTTCTATTACTAATTAGTAATCGATTCCACCCCACTGTGCGTTTTTCATGGCTCAACTGTCTAAGAACTGTGTCTGTGCTCAGAAATCCATGTCAGAGTTGTGACTGAATGAATTGCAAGTTTTGATTTTGGGAGAGAATTAGCTCAGGAGATTTTGTCATATGTGTCAGTGTGCTGTCTGCTGAAAAATGAAATGATTAACTTATTTCTTTGCTCCATTCCTGTCTTGGTATCTCATATCTTGTCCTCAGCACACGCCAGAGATGTGATTTACCCTGAAGCAGGTTATTACCTTTTTTTGTAGGGACAATCTATGTAGTTCAGGCAGCCATGGCTCTCTGCTGGTTGTGGTTGTTTTGTGCCTTTTCCACAGCTCTCCCACAGTGCTGACACTGGATTCTCAGAGGCAGCAGAGCTTTGCAGACAATGGGCTGTAGGGTAGAAATATGTCAAATGCAGTAACAGGACCAGGAGCAGGGAGCTGTGAGCACGCTTGCCTCCACTACCAGCAGCAGAAACATGGAATAAAGCAACTGTGCTGGGCTGCACTCAAGCAAGAATATTAATACCTTTCTATTTTTAAGGGGAGAAAAAAGATTGCGTGGAGAAACAAAGGGATCTGAGGTAATTTAATGTTAATCTCTGTGAGCTGTGTCTCTGTTGCTTGGATGCATCTGTGATAACCAGGCCCACTGGAGAAGCTGAGGTTTAGCACCTCGCTGGAGAAGTTGACAAAACTAAGCAGAAAAGACAGGGAAAGTATTGGGAGGTCAGAACTGCAGTCACAGGGAAGGGAAATGATCTTCAGGATTATCCTTCAAACACAACTCCTTCCTAGGATACCTGGAAGACCTGCCTGCCCTAAGGTGTCCATCCTGAGGGCAGGTGGGTGTTTGCCTGACAACTCTGGTTGTTCAGACTTCCTACATTTGGGAAACAGCCCTGGCTGCAGGCAAGGCTTCAGCAGAGCCATGCACTCACTCTCCAAGGCAGCTTTTACTGGTGCCTGTGGGCTGCTTGTAGTTTATCTGATGTTTAATGATACTACAGTGAGAGCAATTGTACAGCAAGATATAACACAGTGTTTGATTTTCACTTCTAAAGCTTGGAGGGACAAAGAGGAGCAGCAAGCCAAGGGATTTTTACATTTTGCCTTTAATGTTCTGAAAAGAGGGAGCAGGAATTCCAGCAGCAAACACATCTGTCTGTCTGCAGCTCAGCTGTCACTGCAGCACCTCTAGATTTTATCACCTGCACACAATAGAAACTACTTACTGAAGTGTTTTTGCTTAAACAAAGCGGTCCAGACAATGAGCTTTCCCTCCTTTTCAGATTGTTAGTCAGAAGTTTAAAAACATGTTGAAAACTTGTTTATAAAACACCACAGGAAATAGAAATGCTGCACAGAGGCTCGTGGTGTGTGTGGAGCTGGGGTTGTAATGCTGTGGACTGTTCTTGTCACTGAAGTGGTTGAGGACTCAGGACTAGTTCAGTCTGGTTGGTAGCTGAGCTTTTCATCTAGAAGTTTTCTAAGACCCCAAGATGTATTTGCAAATGTCTTTCCCTTCTTTCTTTACTGCCTTTCCCCCTTCTCTGCTGACACGAGCATCTTCCCATCTTATGTAACACAGATTTTCTTGGAAGAATGTGTGTTCCCTGAAAACCTCAAACAGCCAAGATGATTTATGGGTCTATGAGAAAATAGGCCACCAAAACACTTCAGTTCTTCCAATTTCTGAATTAGAAAATGATCTAAGGCTGAAATAATAAAGATTGTGCTTGTTGTTTATTCCAACACTCAGTGGTGAAAAAAATCAGGTTAAACCAGCTCAGTTCAACCAACTTTGTCAGCGTTCTCTTGCCTTCTGGTGTTCAATAGAAATTTGAAGGATCTGAGAGCCAAAGGAAGGGTTGATATCTTTGTGTTATAATCGGGCTGGTGAGCCCAGGGAGGGGAGCTGGTCAGTGGCAGAGGGTTTCTGGAGCAGCTATTTAGCTGATAAATTTTGATTCCTGTCCTGCTGTCAGATGCCTGTGACAGGACATGAGCCTGTAGCACTGGGCATGGAAAGGACATTACCTTTGTTTCTCTGCCTGAAGAGAAGCAGAAAGGAATGGACAACACACAGTACCATAATGTCTGATTTCATGATAGAAAAAGTCACAAAACTTATTCATTCAAAGCATCTCTTTGGTATTTACAGCACATTCAATGCCAGTCATTTTGCCCTCTATTTGAGTTGACAATGGAAAAATTATTACTTGCAAGCTGTGAGAGTTTTGATTGCAGCCATTAAGTCAACTGTTGTTTTTGTTGAACATACTGTTGGTGGTTGTTTTTACTGTTTCTATCCCACAACGATAATTTTATTTGGAGAAATCTATCTTGTACACAGTGTGCTGGGCTTCTTCACCTTTTCTCTGCAGAAAGTACAAGTGAGGGTATCAAGGGGACCTAGGGAGAATTTCAAATTACAAAGACAAAACTATTGCTGCACTAGATTGTGCAACCTCGTGGCATCATCTGATGCAGGGCTGGAAATTCATCATTCCACTGGATGTTGAATTTATTGTTGACTCAAGATTAAATGTATGGAAGGATCTTACAGTTTTCTAATCTGATTGTGTTAATCTTGGTTACTATCTGTAAACATTTGGCAATAAAACCTTAATTTGAAACTTCCCAACTCTTTATATGTTGAAAGAATGGTGATTTTGTTCTATGTCTTGCCACCTGCTGTTCTCTTCTGTGGTAAAGTACATTGGTAACTATGGGAACAAAAACTTAAGAACAGACACCCACATGTGTTGAAGTTGATTTATAGAAGGTCTTGAAGTGATGCCACGGATTGTGAGATATGGAACTCTCTTGATGGAGTTTGATGGCTTTCAACAAGGGCTCAGTGTTTGACTTTCATAAGTTATTTAGAACGTCCCTGGCATCATGGATGTTCCATTCTCCACTTAACTGTGGTGTAATTGTGGTGTAACTATGGTGTAACGTGGTTGTGCTGCATTTCCCAGCTGCCTTGTTCTGTCCCCAGCAGTACTAATACTCTAATACTCCTCCCCTGCTCTGGGCAACAAGATTTCTGTTATTTCTATCAGGAAATAGATCTTAGAATGTGATAAAATATGGCAGCTGGAGCCTTGGGATGAAGGATGTATTTGTAGGTGAATGTGTAGTCAAATTATAATGTAGCTTTATAGTGTGTGGCAGTGTGACCTGACAAAGTTATCAGTTGAAGCTTGGATGGTTTGTGCTGTTTCTCTGGAAGTGCTCTGGAGAGTTCCTCTCCCAGCTGGAGCCAGGATGGTGCTGTGGCTGTGTGGTACAAGTCTGGGATAGGTCAGGATCCTATATGGACAGTCCTTGTCACATCATGGCTCAGCTGTTCTAACCAGGGTCAGCTGGGCTTTCTCTGCATATCTTGGAAAGTAGGAATAGAGACAATTCCTGGCCCCTTTTAGTCCCTTCTTAGGGCTTAAATCTTTGTGATGTGACAGCACCACACCACAAGTCACTCTTCTGCTCTGGTTGGTAGATCTGGAGAGCTGGGAATGGAGGATGAAGGAATTAGGGCATGCTGTGCTTTGTGTAATATGGAGCTGACAACGGGGTAGGTTTGCTCCATGCCAGCACTCTGCTCTCCAAACTGGAGTGCTGGTGACCTTTCCCAGTCACATATGCACTTCTAGTGTGAATCAGAGCCCACAAAAGCCAGATAAAAGTTCATCATTGATTTCAAGAGTCAGCAGATTGTCTTTGCGCAGAGAAATTTCCTGTTTTAGACTAGACATTACTTGGAATAAGCGAATTTTTTAATGTAAAATGCTTGGGTCTTGGTGATAGCACAGTCTGTGTTCTCTTTATTTCAAAAAATTTGCATGTGTTGTGAAGGCATTCAAATGTTTCTCTGACGTTTGTTCTGTGACCCTGTTCTAACTGCACAGCAAAAAAATCCCAGAGAAACAAAACATTTCATTGTATGAAGCTGATATCATACAATAATTAGGTACTGATTCTGAATCTCTAATCATCTCAGATGGGAGTATATTTTTCTTTCTAAAGAAAGCAGAACCTGGTAAAGCAACAGGCTTTGCCCAATTTGATGGGTTAATTAGTGAATTAGTTGATCATCCTTAGCCGTTATCTTTTAATTTGCTCCGTCTCTTGATCAAGTTGTGAGGAGTAGATGGTATTGAATGGGAGGTTTGTCTCTAGGCAGTGAATTGAGCCTTCCCTGCAGAGTGAAGATTTCCTGCCCTGAGATTCCCCAGAGAACTTGTCTGACAGGCATTAACAATTGCCCATCTTCTCCCTTCAGATATGAGACAGGGAATTGTTGATAACCTGCACTTGCCTACAGGAAATAAGAACAGAACGGAGAAGTTACTTTAAGGATAAACGTGGAACATTCTTCTCAATATTTGCCCTGATAAACTTGTGTTAAAGCACAGTGGCTGCAAGAGGAATTACCCAAATGTAATGTGGTGTAAATACATGAGGCCCCAGAGGCTCCTGCTCTAAGTGCTCCTCAAGTGCTCCTGGAAGGGTTGCTCAGGAGATGGGATCTCAGGGGACACAGCTAGTGCTGGAAACCACTAAGCAAATAGGATAATGTTTTATTGAAAGTAAACTTGAGCCAAAACTTGGAATCACTCCTTAGATGGCAAGGACCATGGGATTCATGCCTAAATGAAAATTGTAGGGGGTTGTGCCAGATATTGCAAAGACTTTGATCTTTCTGCAGTGGTGACTGATACCTAAACTGCAAAGATGATGTAGGATGAAAACAGCAGGACAATGCAGCTGCAACAGCTGGGAGCTGTGAATGAGACTCAACATTCCCAGTTTGGAGGGCCTGAGTGTGGTGGGAGAAAGGTGACCCTGTGAGCATTACACAGCACCTCATGTACTGAAGTAGGTCAGGACGAGGAGGCACAAGGCAAGAGGGAAATGTCAAACAGCACAAACAGATTGACTTCACTTCCTGCACTTGGGTGGGGAGAGGATCCAGAGCAGCACTGCCTGAGGAACCTGTGTGGGATGCCTGCCTGCAGGGCTCCGTGGCAGAGATGCCCTGGGTGTTGAGCAGGATACTGTGATCCTGCTTACCCTGCCCCCCAGCAGCAGTTTTCCTTTCCTGGAGGGGAGAATAATTTTTTCACTATCTTTTATCATTCCTGTTTATTTAGATTTCAAGTCCTCAAGGGAACAAATTGTTTTATCCTGTGTATTTCAGTGGCATGTAGGAGGGGCAGGAACTATTCCTGGTTGGAATTTTTAGGCAGCACCCTCATACAAAGATGCTGAAATTCTTCTTCAGAATTTAGACAGAACTCAAAGGTCTGCATCTGTCTTCTCGTTAGCTTTGCTTTGGGACACAAGCTACAATAATGTGCATTGTTTCCTAGCCATATCCCATTAACTCTGCATTAATGTTTCCTTGCAAGTTTAAAAGGAGGGAAATATATTGTCTTTGCCAAGAAAATAAATTAGCAAGAAGTCCAAAGAGAACAGCTTGCCTATTTTTATCAGTAACTGTAGACTTGCTTTCTAAACTTAAGCAAGTCTGGGAGGATCCCATAACAATGTGTAGGATGCTGAATGGACACAGGGGAGGCATTAAGATAAAAAAGAGTTTTGTTTTTTTCTTCTTAAATGAAGTAGCACCTCACTGACATTTGCTGCCCACTGAATGCAATACATCCCAGACGAATTAAAACAGAGTTATCCTTTGTGCTTCTTTCCTGACATCCTCAAGTTTTCCCTTCAGTTCTTTCAGGCAGAAGCGAAGCAAAAGCCATCCCCACGTCCTGTCTGAGAGCAGGGAGGCAAAGAGTTAACCAACAGTTATCCCAGGTGGCTGAACACTTGAGTTGCAGGGAAAGGCTGGGAACATTCATTGAGCTCCTGCGCTGGTTTCTACCTGCCAGCAGCTCCTGATGCACTCCTGCACAGGGAATAAAGGATGAGCCTGCTCCCAGCTCAGGCAGCCAGCATCCCCAGGAACCCTCGGATGCTGCATTAAAGACTAACGGGCAATGCTCTTCTCCTCATTCTTTAAAAGAGTCTTTTGAAAGATCAGGGATGTGCATATGGTCTTTGCTGCTTCCTCTGGTGTTTTCACTTGAATCTCTCACTGGAATATGGATGATGCAAGCACAATTAAATGCCTCAGCCCAGAAGAAGGTAAGGGGAAAATGTTTATTTTAACCACTTTTCTGAGGGAAATTAGTTTTACTGTAGACAAAAGCATAGTTTACACAGCTTCCTTGGACACTTCTTTTCTGTTATTCAAACTTAAATGCTTAAAACAAATACAGCAGGTTCTTAAGGGAGCTTTTGCTGTACCTTTGCCTCCTAGTAGCACCAAATCTTAAATAATAAATGTATCTCTAATGGCTGCTTCTCCCTGCATAAAGTGTGCAACGAAGGAGTGCACCAGGTATGTTCATGTTCCTTTTCTGCTCCCTTAACTAGCTGCTGTCACCGTAAGAAAGGCTTTCTATTTTTAACCAGAGACCTTCTGCTACCCACATTAGAAGCGAGAAAAGAGACTCTACTATTGTGAGTCAGCTGTATTGTTTTAATTTTTTAAAACAGGTGATTTGCTACTCATTAGATGTAGTTTCTTTACACCCATCCAGCAAAAACAGTGCACAGAATCAGTTGGGGTTGAACTCGTCCCTGGCGGGATTAAACCAGGGATGAAGTCAGGGAAGTACCTGGAGCTGGGAAAACTGCTGCAGTGTCCTGCATGCTGAACTTGGAGCTCATCCCTCCTGTACTGATGTCTGCTAAAGGAATCATCTGAATTCAAGACCAATTCTCAAAAGCCCAGTTTTTACTTTTAAAAGCTTTCTTTCTTCGTTGATCTATTTAGGAAAAGCCCAGAGAGAGAAATCCTTCCCTGTGATGGATTTTAGTTGACTCAAATGCCCGGTTGCTTGTCTGTATGCATTTTGTATTTCATGCCTGTTAGGCATGTGGTTTTACAGGAGTTATGCAACAAGTAAAGAAGGATGTGTTGGGTTCTGTGTGCTCAGAAAAGCTGCTGTGGACACTGGTCTCACACTTTGGTATCTTTGGGAAGGCAGAGCAGTGGCACTTACTCCCTGTGTTTCAACTAATCAGTGCTTAGTCCCACATTGCTCAATTCCTTGCCATGCCTTTTGAAGGATGCACCCATGAAAGTTCTCTCTTCTTTTCTAAAAATCACTTCAAGATGAAAACTTTACCAAAGTGGAAAAATGCTTGGCTCTAACTTGATATTTCAATGTTGGAACCAATCCTTGTATCTGTGAGCTCTGATTTGGCTCTGCCGTGACTTTGCTATTACCATGCCAAAAATAAGCTCCAGAAATGCCATTCACTCAGAAAGGGACAACAGGTAACTCAGACAGGTGTGGCTGGACCTATGCAGTCACTCAGCACTGCAGCAAATACTGTTCCAGTAACTGAAGAAGGATGTGGATGTGAAAATTGCAGAAGACGTTAAAAGGTCCCATTCTAGAGCACAACTGTAATTTAATAAAAAGAGGATGTCCATAGAACATCATGTAGGAGAAGTTTCTATTGTACATAGAACTGTCCATTTATTGATGAAAATAATATCTAGTCCAAGAATACTTCCAGTCTGTGAGAGTTTTAATGAATCTGAGAAGCATGCAAACAATTCAGGTAAATAATGAGAGAGGCTCAGGAAAATGTTAACCAGTATTTCCTCTGGGATTTGTTAAGAATGAAGCAGAGATGATGAGATGCGTTTGGGCATTGTCAATATTTATTTAAATAGCAAAAAAGCAGATTTCAAAACTTGGCATAAGAGTTTATTTACCTGTTTCATATCGCTGGCACAGGGGCTGGAGATTTGGGAGCATGGAAGCTTTAACTGAACAATGTGCTAAATAGGGAG
The DNA here is from genome assembly GCF_008360975.1 of Lichenostomus cassidix. NCBI lineage: Eukaryota > Metazoa > Chordata > Aves > Passeriformes > Meliphagidae > Lichenostomus > Lichenostomus cassidix. The sequence continues at coordinate 2,688,903 of NC_139501.1, forward strand.
AAACTATTTCCTATCTGCAGAACTTATCTTGTGCCAAGGAAAGAAGGTGTTTTTTTCTTAAATCCTCAGAACCTGTAAATGCCCAAGTTTTGAATCGAGTTGGCTGAAGTGGTGCATTTATCAGAGAATCATGGAATGGTTTGGGTTGGAAGGGACCTTAAACCTCATCCAGTGCCACCTCCTGCCATGGGACACCTTCCACTATCCCAGGCTGTTCCAAGCCCTGTCCAGCCTGGCCTTGGACACTTCCAGGGATCCAGCTTCTCTGGGCACCCTGTGCCAGGGGCTCACCACCCTCACAGGGAAGAATTCCTTCCCAATATCCCATCTAACCCTGCCCTCTGGCAGTGGGAAGCCATTAACATACTTATATTGATTGCATTTTCCAACAGAAGTGTTTCAGGACTGAAAACCAGAATAGTTTGATTTTCAAAATGTTATGATGGAACAGCCTGAGTATTCCTCATCCAGTTATTCTTCTCTAAAACCTGATGCCCCAGTGTGCATCCATTTGTACTTCAAACAGCCAAGGTCCTCAGGGAAGCTGTGATGGAGCAGGGAGTGTGTCACCCAGAGTCCTTTTGGCTTCTTTCTACTGGGTTCAGCTTCCAACTTCTGAGAACAGGTGTGAGAGAGAAGGGCTCTCACCTGAGATCTCCCTGGAGATCATCCAGGTAGCAGTTATTCAAGTTCATTCCTTGCTTGCAGTAGGAAGCTGCTGAGGCTGATTGAATCAGTGTTTGTGATTAAACCAGCTCAGTGTTTCTGCCAGATGGTGTCATTGTAAGCCAGCGAGTGCAAACACCTGGAAAACAAATGGGGTAACTGGAAAGAGCAGAGCTTCCATGAGCAGACATTCCATGAGCTGAAGCTGTGGACAGGGGGGTGAATGATGGTTCTTTTTAAAGGATTCCACCTTCTTGCTGTCATCTGTGGCTTTAAAAGAAAATGGGATTCTCCTCTCAGGTATAAAACCAGTTGTGATGCAACTGAAGCCAGCAATTCCCAAGGGTATGAAAACCTCCAGAGTCTTCATGTGATGGTCTGTTCAAACAGTGATAGTGAGAAGCACCAACATCCAGGCTCTCAAGACTTCGGTGTTCCAGACTTGCCACTCTCCATTTTTAAGGGGGTCTGGCTGACTAGAAATTGACGAGTCACTGGTGATGATCAAAAAAATTCCTTGCTCCCAGTAATGCTGAAATGTTCAGCTATCACTAAAGAAACAATTGATGCTGTTAGTGCTGTTGGGAGAGGAATGGGCCATGTCCTGAGAGAAGCATCATGTCTGGGAAAGTCCTTCACAAATGTGGCAGCTGGCAAACATCTTCCAGTAGAACAGCTCAAGAGCTGGGGCTGCAGAATTTCAGCCTCCAAACTGCAATAGACTCCCAGGAATAGTATTTGCATGATGTCTCTCACTGGGGATGATGAACACTGGTGTTCTCTGGTTCTCCAGCATCATCTCTCCTGATTTTGCCTTGTTACTGAAGATGTTGTTTCTCCTGGTCTAACCCTCAATTAGAGATGGTTTCCAGATGCTTCATCTTCAGCTTCATTAAAAAGAAAAAAAGAAAAAAAGAAAAAGAGGGAAACATTGCAAAGAAAATGTCACGTTAATGCTAAGTGGACAACTTCAAATTAACTGGTACCATACGTGCAGATTCTTGTGATTCATATCCCTTCTGTCCCTGACAATCATTTGGTGAATGTGAATTTAGTCCAGCTAAGTGGGAAAGCTTTCCCATTTCAGGGAATTACAGAGATAAGGATAATCAATATTGGCTTCTGCAGGTCTAAAGATATTAAGTGGTGGAGCACAACTAAATTTTGTGGCATGATGTGACGTGACACAGAGTGAATATGGACCTGCCAGTACTGAACCAAGTCCAGAACCGCCGTTAAATGCGGATCTCTGTAAAATATTTTACAGAAAGCCTATTTTTCCAGCTCAGCCAGCAAGCTGACACTTTCATCAGCCTTCAAATGCCTTCTTATCTTCTGGCTCTAAGCCCTGGGGAGAAATGAATCTGTCAGGATGCTTTGTTTCAAACTGAGGTGGATATTGGAGGCCATAGCAAAAGATAGAAACACATTTCCTGTAAGAGCCCAGGAGCAATTACTTTACTTCCTGTAGGTTTACCTGAGCCCTACTGAATCCAGGACCAAATGAAATTGGGCAATAAACTGTGATACCTGCAGTCCCTGCCCTTGCTGTGGGCTGCAGCTCAGCGCCCTGCATTCTCTCTGCTGCTTTCTGCTGGTAATCTTCCCCCCAGGGATTACAGCAGGTTGTTCCTGCTCGAAGGAAACCACAATTATGGTCATCTTTCAAGCTTACAAAAAGACCTGCCATCGGTTTCTAAGATTTACAGATTCCAGGTTCTGTTGAGTGATAAGTTTTTGAAAGGAAAATTTAAAGAACAGCCTCATAAGGCTGTCTCTTGGATGTCACAGGAGCTGAGAAAAGCACTGAATGAAGACAGCGACTGAGTTATTCCTAGAGCCATTGAAGCTCCTTTTTTTCCTCATCTTTCATGAAACTGGTCTATATTTGAAGAAATAGGGAGTCTGTCACATATTTCAAAATGTTCATGGCACAAAAGGAAGGTCTGGAAGAGTTCTGAATTTTTACAGATAGAGTATATTAAAATTCACCCCAGATACAGAGGAAAAAAATTTGTGAGTTAAAATCACTTTGTGGTGACGCATTTCAGTATTAGGTGTCTTTCTTGAACATCTTTCAACCTGTCTTGCATTCCTGTACCCATTTTGTCTTGGATTCTTGAATTCTTAGAGGTATTTTCCTAGAAGGAGTAATCATATTGATGGATTGCTTTCCTCCCGACCTGCCTTAATCTCCCTCTCTGTGTTTATGGCCCATGTCCCTGAACAGATGGTCAAGCACTAAAAGACCTTTAAATGTAAAGGGTTTATGATCTTACTTCAATTAAGTGTGGAGGGACATTTTCTTATACGAGTCAGTGGCTGGAGACAAGGTGACCTTAGAGCGCCATTTACAGTCTTTAAATCTTTATTTTATGCTGACATTTTTCTACAATTGACAAAATTTGTTTATTACAGCTTTGCAAGGAAAACAGTTCAACAGCTGAAATCACAAAGCCTGTTCTCACTTAATTAAAATAATTGCATCATTTTTTTCCAGATGAACCCAAGAGAACTGAACATCATGGCAGGAGGCAGAGTAATTGTCATTAAATTAGTGCTGTTGTTGCTAATGGGTTCCCCAGTCCACAAATATTCCTTTAAGTGAATAAAGTAATTCAAGGAATTTCACAACTGGTTCATTTTAATAATGTGACTTTCTAAACAGTTTTGGGGAGCCCTGGGAACGTTATGGTTGTGGTTGCCTAAAGCAGCTGTCCCAGGGCTGTGAATTCCAGAATGGAAAAATGCACCAGGATTTGGTGCAGAATGGAAAAGATGCTACAGGCATTGCTGCTTCTCCCAGTGGAATTACTGGCCTTGTGAATGGATGGATACTGAAGACAGGTGTATTTCAGACAAGCTAAATAACTTGATGAATATGTTCTGAGGCAGTGCACAAATGTTAACACTTTGAAGCCTGGTGGGTGAGACAGAGGCTACAGAATAACCTGAATGCCACTCGATACAGGCAAGATGTGCATCTTAACCCTTAATCTCCAGGGGGATTACTGTGCTTAGAGGTGCTGACCAGATGGCTGGGCAGGCTCTGCCTGTGCCCATGGCAGAGTGGAGCTGGGCTAGAATTAGGGAAAAGGCAGCTTAGGAACACTTGGGATAGAACTGTGGCCCAGCAGGTGCTCAAGCATTTCTGAGCCAGAGCCATCTGAAAGCGATTGATTGAGTCAATTCTTAATAGAACTAATGCAGAAGTTTTTAGTTGAAAGACAAAACCAGAAAAATGTAGCAGTTGAAGTGTTTTCTCCATCAACATCTACTCCCCATATCCCTCTTGTTGGGAAGAGCCCACACCAGAAACGTGGGCAGCTGTTGCACACAGACACAGCTGTGAAAAAGCAGGGAGTGCATTGGAAACACAAAGACAAAAGGCTCCAGCAGCAAAGAAACTGCAGCAGAGCTAGCTGCTCTGGCTGCCCAGTTCATGCTGCTTTAGACATCTTGGAAGCAGCATTTTTGCGGGAAAGGGAAGAAACATAAATCATGTTTAGAAGTAGTGAATGAGCATCATGATTTTGGTGCATCAAGTCAAGCCTTCTGTGCTCCTGCTGCTCATGTTTGTGCTCATGTATGTTGGGTTTTGAACCCTTACCATAATTCAGAGTATTTCTGACTTGTATTTAATTATGTCCATTTCAATGAGATGTGTTTGCTTTTGGTATTTCAGAAATCTCTGCATTTAGTACTTCAGAAGGCAGTAACAGGCTGACTAAGTCTTATGAAGATCTTGGGCTGGGATACTAAGATGCAGCTGTAAATGGAGTTTCTGCAGTTTTTTTTTCCAAAGCTTCTTGTCTGGTGTGTATAGCTGAAAGGGAAATGGGGAGAGTAAAAGTGAGAGAGAGAGAGAGAGAGAGAGATGGCATTGATACCTTCTGTTTCCCTCTTGTATTTTATGACTTGTGCTGTTGGTTGGCAATAATTTTCTTTTGATTCCACAGCAATTAGGAGGGAGATTTCCCTGAGTGGGAAGTGGGAAATAAGAATACCTGTATCAAAGTTCTTGTGTGTATCACTGAGAGCTGCCCATGAGTTGCTCAGTAGTTTAGAATCAGCCTCCTGTGATGAGGTCAGTTTGTTAATCTGATAAACTGGGTCTGTAGTGTGTCCATGCAAAGGTAAAGGGAGTGCATGGCTGGGAAGTTACAGGTCTAATCCTTGTGGATTTGCAGGTCAAATACACTGCCAGGTCTGTAACATTTCGTGTCTCTGGCAGTCAGGATATTGAAATTTTTAGTTTTGGATTTCCTACTTTGAAGGCTGCAGCTGTTTCCCTATGTATTACATAACTGTTCACACTTTTCCCAGCCCTCAGCAGTGGAGCAAATCCCTCCACCCTTATGGATTGCATTAATGATAAACCCATTTGTCTCAGGAGGTTCTCCATCCTGTTCCCTTTTCTCCATCTTCCAAACCATATGTGTGTTGTGCTCCTGTGTCTTCCTCAAGATGTTCTTTCTGTGGGATGGAGTTTGGCTCCTCTGGCACTCTTGAAGTGAATTTCTTCCTCTGCAAGACTTTGACATTCCAGCATTGTTGAAGCGTTCTGAGTTCCATTTTTAGCTAAGCCACAGGCCAGCCTGGGGGCTCAGACATTGTTGGTTTTTAAATCTATTTTGTGGCATGAAAAGGCTTTGTTACACTCAGACAATAATAAGTTCCTGAAGTGCTGTGGAAAGAAGTCTTTAATCTCCGTGTTGTGTCAGGTGAGCAAGATTTTTCTGAGGATGTCAAGTGAGGCAAGAATAGAAAGCCATTTCAGTAGGCTTAGATCCTAAGTCCTCAGCTCAGTGTGCTTAAGAGTTGGGAGAGGGATTGTGTCCAGTTTAACCCTTCATTATTCCCTGTTGTTTTTCCACACTTATCCAGCATAATAGAGAAGCCTTCTGAAAGATTTTATTTTTCTCTGTTTCCATCATCATTTTCTTAGGAGGCCTGAAGGGATGGATTGATAATGTCAACTAAAAGGATTTAAATTAACCTTCTCTGGATGCCCTTAGGATTAAAAAATCTAACTTTAACTTGAATATTGTAATAGTTTTTTTCCAGTGCTATAAATCACTGGCATTTCTCTGTACTCAGATAAAACCAAATCCACATTTGAAACCCTGCTTATGCAGAATTCTAATTCTGAACTGTGAAACCAATATCTTGAGCAATGCTGCAATGGGAGTTACATTTCACTCTTCTCCTCCCTTCCCCTTGTCCCCAGCTTGATAACACATAAATGGTTAATGCAGACTCTAGGATGTCCTGGCAGAACTGGTATTTGAATTTTGCAGGGAGTACCTTTAGCATTCTGTGCCAGCCACTGATTTTGTTGCAGGTACAGCCTGGAAAACTGCAAGGAATCCTGATTAGGACTGCAAGAGGGGAAAAAGGAGCTACAGAGCTGCAATACTTTTGGTTTAGGGAGAGGTTTGCCTTAACTCTGTCTCCTTATAATTGAGAGCCTCAAAGTTTAGTTAACTCTCCTTCCCTGTGAGGTACAACAGTGTCATTCTTGCCATTTCAGATGTTATTTCTATAGTGTAGGTTCTTTGTGTAAGAAAGAGGTTTGTGGATTTATTTAAGAAATTCCAAGAAGCAGGTGACAGAGCAGGCAAGGAAGCTCACAGGACCCAGATCTCATCCTGGCCAAGGCTTCACCTGAAGAAAGGATTAGGATTTTTAGACCCTCCTTTGTTCTTCCCTTCAGAGCAGCAGTTTTCTGTGGGATGCATATATCCTTCTAAGCATTTTACAGGAGTTGCTCTTCCCCTGATGACAGTTTGCAGTCATCTCACTAAATTGCTCTTGAAAGATGCCCTGGGAGGATGGGAGGCTGTGGTTGAAGTGTTTGAATAAATAGTGATGAGAATGTACACAGCATCACTGCCACCCGTGGTGCAGACCCAGTTTGGTTCTAGTTTGGAATTAATCTGTGGTTAAACTCTGAGTCAAGCCCAGTATAAGAACTCTGGGCATAGGTGGTGAAATAAACAACTTGTAATTGAGAGTGAATCATCTCCAGAATTAACTACTCCAAAGCTTTTTTCAAACTGTGAAAGGAAGAGTAGGAAGCACTTAATGAATGTGTTTTTAAACGGGCAATTTGTGTTTAGCTCATCAGGGTGAAAGCATATGAGGCTCCTTGTACAGATCACAGATGGCAAGAGAGATTGTCTATTGTACTTAAAACTTAATGTAGCATAAGTGGTTGTGATAACCTAAATGACACATTTCTGTGTTTGGAGTTTAATGGGTGCATTTCAAGTGGAACAAGGTAGAGACTTAATGCTTTTTAAAAATTAATCCTTACCTGCTTTTATCTGTCAGTTTTGGAGCCCCCTTAGTGCTCCTGGTTCTGTTACAGCAGTTCTGTGCACAGGAGCTGCCTGGCTGGGCCCTAAGGAAGATCTTCTCTGGGTGTGTCAGCCTACAAAGACATCCCTAAAGAAGTTGTGGGATGGAAAGATTCTGGGGAAGAAGGAGAAGAATGAGGAGAAGATGAAGAAGAAGGAGGAGAGAAGCAGCAGCAGCAGCAGCAGCAGCAGCAGAAGAAGAAGAAGAAGAAGAAGAAGAAGAAGAAGCAGAAGAAGAAGAAGAAGAAGAAGAAGAAGCAGAAGAAGAAGAAGAAGAAGAAGAAGAAGGAGAAAGCAGCACTTTTTTAAAACCCTTTTTTTTTCAGCTGTAACGTGTCACCTAAATCCCTTGACTGGATAGGGCAGGAGCACGGCTTTAGGATTAGTGCGTATGATGGATTTAGGATTTGAAGCGAACATGTGTTGCTGTGTTTCCATCGTATCTAGTTTTTGCTGCCTAGAGAGAAATGTTCTTTTCTTTATCAGAAATGTCCATTAAAATACTGAGGAGGACCTTTGGAGAAAAGAGGAAGATTGGTACAATGATACTTTGAAGAGCTGTATGAGAAGAAAATGTGATTGTTCTTTTTTTTCCAGCCCTGGAAAGAGACTGAAGAGCTTATGCACCTGGGCAGATCCACGGTGAAAGGCAAGGGTGGCTCAGGAGGGCAGAGAGAGGAATGGATTGTGCTGTTCACTGTGCATTATTTACTGCAGGGGATGTTGTTGGTTGGGTTTGAAGAGCAGGGAGGCTCTTGGCAAGAGTGGGACCTGCAGATCTGTTGGTAATCAGAGAAAGGAAAGAGTTTTCTCTTTGTGGGAATCGCTGTCGGGAGGAGGAAGCGGTGGAGGAGCCAAAACCAGTAAATTGCTGTAATGTCTTGATGATGCTGAGCAGTTGGGAAAGTACCAAAGGAAAAAGAGAATCAGCAGGAGGAGAAGAATATCATCAGGAGGCCTTGCTGTCCAGAAATGGATTCATCTACATGCCAAATTAACTCATGGTCCATCATGTGTCTTCTTTAAAATCCTGAACTGATGCCCATCCAATCCTCCAAAGCAGCCATGTACATCAGAGTAAAAAGGATTTTATTGGGATTTTAATGTTCTAAATCTGGACTGTGAAGGAGACATAAGTTTGCTGAGAAACTGTTCTGAAACAACCTGAAAAATACCACTGGATTTTGGAAATTAAAAAAAAAATTGTCCTTTTTCTGATAATATTTTTATGCTTTTACATGGAAAATGCATACTGCAGAATCTTGATACCTCCTAAGACCATCAGTGCTTGTTTTCAGTTCGGCTCAGAAATGGATATCTCAAGATCTCCCTTGCTTCAAAATAAGTTCTCAGTGGCCCGTCTGGCCGAAGACTTTTTCTGGGTTGGTGGCAGCATTGTAGCTTCTCCACGATGGAAAATCGGCCACTTTGGTAAGATGCTGAATCCCTGCATTGAATGAGATGGGAACATCTTCAAAGCTTTCATGCTGAAATGTTATTTAGGGCCACCTTTGTGTAGCAGCAGTGTGGGGAGCAGAAAAAAAGGAAGAACAGGAGACAGCCCTGGTCTGATGTTGTATTGCATGGCTGGTAGTGCAGGTTTTTTTGTCTTCAACATACCCTCACTTATAATTTCTTGATTGATTTATTTATGGCCTTCAGGACAAGCTAAAGCAAAGCTGTCCATTTTGACATCTGCAGACCTTTTGAAATTTTCTGTTGCATAGACTTTATCTTCTTCTCCATACCCACAGCAAGACAGGTTTGCTATCTGCCAGTATTTGTACACCTCTTAACTCATAAATTTTTTATGCAGTATTTCTGCTTAGAGTTTTTTAAATGAGCATTTAAAAATATCTCTGCTATCTTCATCCACAGTAGGTCACTGAACTGTTGGGAGGTTATTTTCTGAATATTGATATACAAAATTCTCCAGCTTCACCGGCTCTGTGAGAAGCCAGATCTCCTTTGGTTGCTCACAGCAGCCTTTCATTTAAATAGGTAATAAATCCAGCACACCTAATTAGAGATGGCCAGAGAAAACAGATGTTCTGGTAAAAGCCCTTTAATAACAATCTTCTTGAGTGACTCCTGCCTGTCCAGTGAGGAAATCTGCAATGCCCTTGACCAGAGCCACCCATTCTCTTGGAGCACTTTTTGTCCTATTTGTCTGTCAGCTTCATCGATCAAACATTTTTTTCAGCAAGAAAGTTGGACACATAGATAGCTTAGAAAGTACTGGGAATTTTTGCAGAGGTTGAGAAACACCATCCTACTCTGCTTCTGCATTTCCCTGGATGCAGATGGCTGATGGAGGGATGGAGAGCTGACAGCCTGACCTCAAATCAAACCCCCAAATTTCCACAGGATTAAGAGCATCTCTTCTCCCATTAACATCTCACTTATTGGGTGTTGTGTGCTTTAAGGATGGGTTCAGTCTTCCATTATCTCTTATATACAGTAAACAGTGTCCCAACCAATGCTGGCAGAATTATACAGAAATGTTCTTTTCCAAAGACACTTTGGGATTTTTTTGGCCAATGAGAAGAATAGTAGAGAGTCCTGGACTTCAGTGAGGCTTGAGCCAGAGAGAGCCAACAAGGGGGAGAAGGTTGTAATGAAAGGAATAAGGTGGTTGGTTTAAAAGGTGAGAGGGACCTGCTCATGAGGCTGGAGGGATGCAAAATGAAACAAATGAAGATTAATGAGTTTGGATGTGATCTGTTTTTTAATTAGATCCAGTGTAGTGATGCAAGTCAGGCTGGTGTACCTGAGCCATGAACACCACACACAGTTCATAGGCAGGATTGGCAAAATGGGCTGTTCAGCTGGACAGAATTCCCAACACAGTGTGCTGGATATATTATGTATTTGGATATTTTACATATTTTATGTTATTATATTGCTATATTGATTTTAGAAAAGATTTTTATGCCTCCTGTCTAGAAAGCAACTGATATTCCTGGCAGGAATAGTTGGAGCCAGTCAGCTCTTTGGTTTATGTATTGATGAGCCACTTATAGCTGTGAAACCATTTCCAGTGAGACTCTTAAAAAATGGGGCAATCATTATGTCTTCAATGGATTGGCAGTGCTGAATGTGTGACAAGTGTGGGAGTCCTCTGCTTGTGTGTGGGAAAGCTGTTTTGGTTTGGTGATATTTTAAGGGAACAACTTGCCCTTCTGGTGCACGTGTGCTGAGGGGTTTCTCTGGGCTCACAAACATCTTCTGGAGGCCCTGGAGAGAAAGAAGCTGCTGGAATCTGGTTTGCTCTGCTGGTATTATTTAGGAGAGTGGTTGTTGTGAAGCACAATCAGGATGCATCCCTCCAGGATGTGCTCATGGGGCAGAACTCAGCAGAACAGGGGTTTGGTGCTCCCTGCTCACTGTTCCTAAGCCTGGCTGGGGCAAAGGGGTGTGACACAGCCTGGGGCTGCCTTGAGCCCTGAGACTGAATCTTTTGACAAAGCTGATCCATGTACAAAAATACTCAATGACTCAATCTCCTGACTTCTTTTCATCCCCACATGCTAAAATACTCCCACTCCTTCACACATTTACATCAAACTCAGAGACTCCTAAAAGACAATAATGCTACTGAACCATAAATAATTAATTTGCAGACACTAGAACATCTTTCTAACAATAGGCATGAAATTGGTCTCTTTTTCTCCTCCTTGTGTCAGGACAAATTGTAGGTTTTATGGTTTGTGTAGTTTTGTTATTTATTGTTACTTTAACACTGTATATAGTAAATATAGATGTTATTAAGAAGCATGAAAAATAACTGTGAGTCTTTTTGCTGCATCAGTCCAGTGTGGAACTGGGTGTTCCACGTTTCTATTCCCTGCTCTGCTCTGCCAGTGCTGCAGTACAGAGATCTATCTTCTCTCCACGACTGTTTTATCCAGATGCAAATTGAGGCAACTCATTAGATCAGAAGAGAGCTGAACATACGCTGAATTCTGAAAAAAAAGGTACTAATGAAGTGCAAAATAGAAAAGCCGTAATTCAGCCTTAATTGAAGAGATAGTTAAGAGCCATTTCTTCAAAAAACCTGAGTCATTGCAAGACTGGAGGATTTTTATTTGAAGTATAAAAACGAATCCTTAGAGAAGGAATCTGAACAATGGGAAGGAGAAGCAGTTCTACTTCTCAGCAGTGTGCCCTTTTCACTTACATGCTGTGAAAGACTTCAGAAAAAAACATACCATTTTCTGTTTGATATAAGTACCACTAGGATTTCTTTTTTTTTCTTTCCTGCCAGTCTCTGTAGTGCTCTCAACTTTCAGCCCCACAGTCAGGGGAGGTGTGTGTGTCAGTGCCACACACAGGGACAGGTGTCACTGTGTCCCTGCTCCATCCCCTGGTCCTTGCCTGGCTGCCCCAGTGAACCTCCCAATTCCCTTGGGGGTTTTCCTTCCCATTGCATTGGGAAGATCCAGAAAAGTGCTGTTGTGACACAGGAAGGGATTGCTTGTGCTTTCCTTTCCCTGTGTCACCAACCCCAAAAGATGGCAATATACACTGAAACACAGTGTATTTCACACATCACCCTAGTTCAGTCCAGTCGGGCTGGAAATGCAGCAGGGAGGCTGTGAGGTGCTCAGGGTAGCTTTGGGTGAGAAATCCTGCAACCAAATAAACAGCTGCATTGAAAAAGTAATCCAAGGATGGTTATTAAAATTTTAACAGCAGAGAATATATTCCTACTTCATGTAAAAGCTAAGTAGATGTGTGTTGCAGAAAGTGTACTTTTATTTTGGTGCTTCATTTTTTGATGCTTTGGAACAGGTGTGATCTTCAATATTTTCCCCATTTCTACTTTTCTAATTTCTTCAGATAAGATTATTTACTGCTACAACTCCCAAAGAGGAAGTTGGAAATTTAATGTGATTTGAAGTGTGTGTGATTAGTGTTAAGAGAAATTCTATTATTAGCTATTTGGACCATTTTTTCTTTTTTTAAACCCTTTAAACCTTGTGAAATTAAAATAAGTTCAACCTTTCCATAATTATTATCTCATTAAATCTGAGAAATATTTATCTTCTTATGAATTGGAATGAAGGCAGATATTGGAAAGATTGAGTGTCTGGGAGAGGGTTGGGCTGAGTTTGGATCTGATGTTGCAGTGGATTCCAGTGATGTTTCTGGCACTGCACTTGCCTTTATGCCTGATACCTGCTGAATATTGATTTTGTCTGAAGGCATCTGTGACTGAAAGCCTCTAAGAAGTAAAGCTTGAAGGTCCAGCTTTGAGAAGTAAAATGTTACACGAGGGATTATGTTGTTCTCAATTCCTCACCTTCTCTCCATGAATATTTTATTAACATGGACAATGAACTCTACAGAATCATGCCTTTAAATTAAAATTTTCTTTCACTGTAGCAATTTGCTTTCAAATGAATCTATTTTGCTGAACCTTTTCTGAAGTAAATGAATTGACATTTTCTGAACTCTAAAGCACAGGATATCAATGCTTTTTCCCATTTCTTTTTACTTACCTTGCTTTTGCTTTTGCTTTTGCCTGAGAGGCAGACTTGAATCACCCCAAAGAGCTGTGTTGGTGTTGATGCATTTTGGAATAAATGGAATGAGTATTTTCATTTGGACACTTTCATCTTTACTCTTTATGGCATAAAATTGATAAAAGAGAGCTGACCTCAGAACCTCTTGCATTTATTTATAAAAGAGGATGCACTAGAATGTGTAGTGCATTCATTTTCATTATTCAGTCTAGAGTCCCAGTAGTAATTTTCACTCCTCATCTCCAGGTCTGAAAAAAAATGTTGAACATGGTAATAGTTTTAATTTTACTTAAACAGATCAGGCAGAAAGTCAGAGGAAAATCAGGTCACAGGCTCTGCTCTGTCATCATGGGAAATAAATGGGAGACTTGGCAGAAAATGTGAGTCTGCATTTATTCCTGGGACAGAGCCAGTTGCTCACAGTTGGATTGAAGTTGTTGAGCAGCTGGATTTCAGAAGAAAGGCCCCAGCCTTGCTCCCAGGGGCTTCCAATGCCAGAGCCCTGGGCTGGCAGCAGCTCCCCAGGACAGGGCAGGATCCCTGCAGAGGCAGAACAAACCCTTGGAGGGAATTTCTCCCAACACTCGTGGCTTTTAAGGGCACTGCTCACTGTCTGGGATGCTGCCAAACCCACAGGAATGGAACACATCCTGAGGCCCAGAAACAAAGTACCACACAGGTGAGAGACCTCCTGCTGGGAAGGTGTGGGTTTGGGGGATTTTGGAAGCTAAAAAATCTGTTAGGTTCTAGCTGCTGCATCTAGAAGCAAATCTGCAGGGTCAGTGACTTAATCCATGGAAGCAGTGGGACCTTGGTGGCTAAGGATTCCAGTTTGCAGGTGAAATTTCATCCTGTGTCCAGCACAAGGTTTACATGTTGTAGGAGCTGAGATTTGAGATGTTCTTGAGAAGGGAATATACCTTGTGGTTCCAGCATATATACATATCATATAAATTAATATGGGATATAAAACGTTCCCATTTACAGGTAAGTCCACAGTTGCCAAGAATATTTCTGACTTTTTCATCATAATACCTGACCTTTTATACCAGACACTGCAGGCAGCCTTGTCCTTTGACTTGAATTGTTCATTTGATAACTGCTTGATGCGTCTTCTTCCCGTAAAGGTGATTGCAGAGGGAGCAAAGTCTGACTCACTGCTATCCCTTCATTCCTCTCCTCAGTGGAAAGATGCATGAGCTCCATGCAAGCAGGCACCCAGATGATCAAGCTCCGTGGTGGCTCCAAGGGGCTCGTCCGCTTCTACTACTTGGATGACCATAGGTCGTGCATTCGCTGGAGACCCTCGAGGAAGAATGAGAAAGCCAAAAGTGAGTGTCAGAAAAGTGAGCCACAGAACCTCTCCTCTGACTCCTCCTGGAGCTTTGCCCTCTTGTAAGCAAAGGAGAGTGAAGGATCTGGCTCAATGACAGGTGTTGTAACTGACTTTTAAATGGCAGTAAATGATTTTATGGTGGATATTTTACGAAGTTGCTGCTGTTGGCTGTGCAGGTTGCAGGGCTGTAGTGTGCTGGAAATGAGTTGGAGCCAACACCTGCGTGAACTGGGGCCTTGCAGTGTGAGGTTTGGGCTCTCCCTGTCTGGGATTTCTCTGTGGGATGAATGCATCTGCCCAGCCCGGGGCAAGCACACAGCCATTAATGATCTGCACACTTTTGCCATTTCAGTTTCCATCGACTCCATCCAGGAGGTGTGTGAGGGGAAGCAGTCGGAGATCTTCCAGCGCTATGCCGACGGCAGCTTCGATCCCAACTGCTGCTTCAGCATCTACTATGGGGATCACATGGAGTCCCTGGACCTGGTGTCCTCCAGTGCTGAGGAAGCACGGACCTGGATCACGGGGCTGAAGTACCTGATGGCAGGGATCAGTGACGAGGACAGCCTCTCCAAACGCCAAAGGACCAGAGACCAATATCCTTCCTGTGCTGCTGGGAGTGTTTCCCAGCAGTGGAGAGCTGTGGATAACCTCAGGATTCCTTACAGTATTTGCTTTGCTCCAAGTAAGCACTAGGCTCAAAGCTTCAAAGCAGTTCCCATTGTATTCCCTGTTTCCAGAGACAGAGGAGTCCTTGAAGATGATTGTTCTAGGCAAGATTTGGAGATGAATGACTGGAGTGGAATAACATGCAGGTATAATTTTCATCTCTTACTCCTAGTGTAAGACCATCCATTTAATTTGGTGATGTAACACTGAGATTCACTCAGAAGATTTTCTTTTGTGCTGCCAAATGGGCACAGCGCATGTGGGGCATGTTGAGCACAGCAAGTCTAGAAGCTGTTCCTGAGCTAACATGAGTAGAGTTAGATATTGTCTAGAACTTTCTTTCATTCTCAGTCTCATTTACAGTGTTTCCTAACATGAAAAAAACCCTGTGTCCATGGTGTTCAGTAATACCCTTCAATATTCCCTGCTATTCCTTAACTCTTATTCAATGTGGTTGAAGCAGACATTTGATGAGGCAGATAAAAATGGGGATGGCAGTCTGAGTATTAGTGAAGTGCTCCAGCTCATGCACAAACTGAATGTGAACCTACCCCGACAGAAAGTCAAGCAAATGTTTAAGGTAAGAAAAGGTAATTTTGTTTTCCTGAAAAAGCAAGGATTTAACATGAAACCCAGTAGGAAAGATTGCAAATATTTCAGCAGCTGGTTTGTTTCCACTCTACTGAGAGATACTACACAGTCCATTTGGTAGATTGAAAAGAGCTCCAGAAACACGTCACAGATAAATTGTTATGCACAGAAAAAGGCAATACACCAGGTACCTTCTGGTGTTACATAACATGAAGACACACAGCACCAAGATTGCTCTTTTGCTATACTTTTTGGATCAGAAACTCAGTCACATTTCCTCCTGTGATTATGTTCTCTATAATAAATATTATCTAGTAAAGTATCCTATATCCTATGATAGCTGGTACTAATAAAATATCCAGCATGCAAACTTCTGTATCTGTCAGATTTTTGCACTGCTAAGAGCTGTTTGTTTGACATTTCATTCTGCTGACCTTGGCCCAGTTTTGTGAGCAACAATGGAGATGTGTAGCTTTTGTTATCACAAAGTCCCTGCAGGGACCAGGAAGCCTTTATGTGAAATCCCTGATGATTTTTTTCTTTACTTACAAAATTAGTATTCTTCCAGATCTTATTAGTTTATGGCCATGGGTTTAACAGATATCCTCTCAAATCCTGGATATAAAATTAATTTCAAGATGACTTGGGTTCCAATGGTCTGGAGAATATATGGGTGGGTAATTCTGCCATGCATGTTGTTGCAGGGTATGCTGTCTTTGTTTCATTGCCATAGACAGAAGAAATCCTTCAGGAGAGTTCTCTGTTCAACAGTTAAAACCTCTGAAGTTGTTTCTTGGCTCCTGCACTGATGCACCCACTGGAGAGTTTCACAGGGCAAAGCTGTGCAGAGCATTCCTGTGACAAGACTGATAGATCAGCCTGTTCTAGCAGCCACGTCAGGCAGCTTCAACCTGCATTTAATTCCAGTATTTTACTCTAAGGCAGGGGTTTGTTTATTCAAAACTGGTGCAGGCAGCTGTGTTCCTGACTGTCTCATTGCTGTGTGCTGCAGGAGGCTGACACAGATGACAACCAGGGCACGCTGGACTTCGAGGAGTTCTGTGCCTTCTACAAGATGATGTCGACACGGCGCGATCTGTACCTGCTGATGCTCACCTACAGCAACCACAAGGACTACCTGGACACAGATGACCTGAAACGCTTCCTGGAGACTGAACAGAAGGTAGGCCTAAGCCAGGAGCAGGATTCCAGTCTTTCTGCCTTCCTGCTTGGCTTTGGGGATGAATTCCCTTTTAAAACAGGTGGGGACTTTGATGCTGTGCATGTGAAAAACAGACAGATGTCTCTTGATTTTCATCTTGCAGGCTGGCAGGACTATTTCTTGAATCTTCTTGTTCTCACTACTTTTTTTTTTTTTCCCTGTAGGCTCCTTTTTTGTGCTCCTAAATACAATCTCTAGAATTGCTTTCTTTCTTCATGTGTTCTCTTAGAACGATTCCATCAGCATCTGTCTGCTCCCAGTATTCAGTAGCTGGGAACAAAGCTGGTGTTCCTGACTCTGCTTGTGAGCTTGTGCACAGCCCGTGATGAAACACTGAATTACTCTGTCACACCATCTCAGTGTGTAAACTGGAGGATTATCTTTCAAAGAGCAGTTGAGAGGATGATTAATGTACAGGAGATTTTTTGAAACACATTGTAGTACCTAAGAAATTGTCTCTGAGTGCTTTAACTCCAGTGCTGCAAGAACAAATGCATTGACTTATCTTTGCTCTTTTCTTCTCGTGGTCTCTTCTGAAGCTTCATGCCTGTAAGTCATAAATGTCCACGAGTTTCAATCATTGCCCATGAAATGAATTAATAAAAAAGCCACCTCTCTGGCAGTTATCTTCTTAGATAAGTGGGGTGTGTTTCCATTTCACTGACCAATTGATCTTCCAGATGGTGAGAGGAGAATGAACACTCACCAGAGGACACAAATCAGCTCAGCTAATTACTGGCATGGCCAAATCCTGCCTGTGGGGCTTCTCTCCCTTGCCACTTTTTCTCATACAATATGGACGGGGAAAACATCTTTACTCTGTTCCAGGAAAATCTGGTGTTCTAGAGCTTTATCTTTTGAACCCAGCAAACGTATCATGTATGTTCAAACCCAGAGTTAGAGGACGTTTTCTTCTTCTCTATTTGCTTTGATTTATTAGGTTTTATATTACCCCCAGAAAAGGCATTGATCTTCTAGCAGACATGCTGGTGGTTTCATTTTCTCCCAGGCAAAGACTCCTTGTTGCCAAATTGATGGTCACTTTATTGCACTCTGATGACAAGGGCTGTGTTTTCATGCCAGGATGGATTTGCTGGATCACTCAGGAAAGGAATATTAAATAATATCAGGGATAATAGTTAGAGAATATATCAACAGTAAATAGCAGGAATATTAATTAATTAATAGTGTTAAAATTGAGTTACCAAAACATTGCATTATGTAAAAAAAGTTAGAGTTCAACATAAATGGCACTGGTTTCATAAATGACAACATTTACAGACATATATTTCCCTTTGTATTCTTTTCTTCTTCAGTTGAGAATGCAAAGAAACCTTGAAGTTAGCAGATTTCCTGAGAACATTATGTCCTGATTCTCTGTTTCCCTGCTAATAACAGATTTTTCTGTCTGCTGCATAAAGATGAGCCATTTTCTTGTTTTATTTTAAAGTAAAAAACCCTTTGATAATGCAAACTAATCCTTTAATCCTACAAGAGGAGAAATCCCATTGGTTTGTGACAAAGCTCGTTCTGTTTGGATGCTCTGTGGTGCCTAACAACAGATCTGACCTACAAAGCAGAACTCTGTCATCAGGCAGCTGCCAATAGCACAGAAACTTTTCACAGAGAGCTCCCCTTCTGATCTGACCTGACACTGATTGACAGCAGTGAGAATCCCACTGGGGAACTGGAAATCCTGAGTCCCACTATGGATAATCTGCCCAGTTGTTGCACTGGATGCAGAGGAAAGAGCTAAGAGAAGCTGTGATTAATAGTTCACACTGCATTTTTTGCTGCTTTTACAGATGACAAATGTGACTAAAGAGCATTGCCTGGAAATCATCAGCAAGTTTGAGCCATGCCCGGAGAACAAGAAGGAGGGAGCCCTGGGAATTGATGGTAAGCTGGCTGGTGCAGCTTTTGTAGGGAAAAGGCAACTGTCTCAATGCTCAGGAGAGTATTGCTATTGCTTGCAGAACATATAGTTGTAGAATTTTGTCATGTTGTATAGAGTGTGTTTCCAGTCTTTTTGCTTTTTTTTTTAATATCTACCATTTGCTGAGGAACCTAAAGGGAAATCTGATCTCTTTGGAGGAGTTTTTAAAGGTACATACCGTGCTGAAGCAACAGTCATTGTAAGTCAGCTGGAACTGGAAGTGTCTTTATTTGTGCTTTTGGAATATACAGTAGAACTTAGTTGCATCATCCCTGCAGGTATTTTTGGAAATCCTTTAAGTCTTAATAAGAGGAGTGATGTGATCCAGAGTAAACATCTGAGTGGGATGACAGATGAAATTGGTCCTGCCTTCCTGACCTTTGCTGCTAAAGCCTTCTCTGTAAATATATCAATGCTGTACCACCGGGCTGCTAGCTGTTATTTTGGGGACTGACTGTAAGTCCTTTCCCCTAAATAGTAAATCTCCAGCCAGATCTTACTGACTCCAAGAAGACAGTACATTCCTCAGGAACTAGCTTCTGTGCAAAAGTTCCTGGACCATTAGAAAATCAGTCTTGTCCATTTCTGTGGGTGTGTTGTCATTCTGAAAAGTGACAGAACAGAAGTTGTTTGGTTTCCTGCAGGAAGAAGTGGGTAGTTTCTGGTGCAGTGTGTAAGGTGGTTGCTTAGGATGGGTCAAGGTCTGTTCTACTTCCAGACTAAATTTTCAATTTATTTTAAAGCTTATGCTAATGCCAGTGAGGGAGCAGATGACATTCTTTTCATTTTCTGGTCTTTACAGGCAGTTGCAGTCACATAAATAATGAATAAGCGAGTTCATTATCTTGCTTTCCTCATACTTACAAAAGTAAGAGTAGGTTTTTCAAACTATTGTGGATTTCCATAGAGAAAAAAAATAACCAAACAAACAACCAACCAAACAAAAAAACCCCAAACAAATCAAGAAAGTTCTGTACAATTGCTTTGCCTCAAAATGGATGATAAAACATTAGAGAGTTTAGGGGTTAGGATAAGAGTCCAGCATGGTGACATTCTGCTGGTGTCTGCTACAGATCTCCTGATCAGGGGGAAGAAGAGTTTGGAGACAACTGGAAAAAGCTTTGTGATCTTCACCCCTCCAGTAACTTGCTGGAAGTGCAGCAGAACAGAACAGACCTAATCTAGAGTTTAATTAATGCAGGAGAATTCTGGTAACATCCAAACAGAGGCAACTGAGGAGCTGACAGGGACACACTGCTGGGCTGGTGCTGACAAAGGAGAAAGCTGCTTAAAAATCATAAATCCATATCTGCATGTTCATCATGTATGTACATGAGCACACACACACAGAGGAATTATTTCTCTCTTGTCTTTGTGTGGAGTTGAGACTTTGGATCTCTCCTGTCTGCCAGAAAACAAGTCCAGTGTAGCCTTGGGGACTGAAATGCAACAGCCATGGAAGCTGAAGCTGCCTGTTTATTCCTCAAATTGGTACAGCCCAGTCAGGAGCATCCTGCCCACACTTGGCTGCACTTCAATAGTAGTGAAATAATAGTACAATGTTCTTTGTCCTTTCATATTCATTCATGTGCCTGTATTACCTTGTGTTCTCAGCTGTGCTGGCTTTTGTCACAGAGCACCTTGGGCTGGCCTGTGACAATTGGCTCATTCACAGTCTTGCAAAGAAACCCTTTACCTTTGTCTGCTGATCAAAGTGACATCAAGCCAGTGCACCTTTCCTGAGTGGGTGATCACTGCAGTCCTGTGGGATACACTGCTGACAGGACCTTCCTTCCTGTTTCTCCCTCCTGGGGCTGATAGATCCGCTTGGTGTGAACTCATTACAACAATCCTGACATCATATTTTAACCAGAGCTTAAAGCAAACAATGGTGTTGTTGCAGCAGCTGCCCTCCCAGTGCTGGGGGGAATTAATCTTGCAGCAGCTGATTGGTTTGCAGGAAGAACTGATTAACCTGCCACGAGTGGTTGGCTGTGTGTTTGCTGACACACTCTGTGCTCTATCCGTTTTCCACGCTGGCTGCTCTGCCTTGGTTCATCTTTTGTTTTCACCCTGGCTCCATCACTGCTCATTGATCACATTATGGGATCCAAGAGACTCCAATATTCAGCTGGGCTGAGTCGAATTCCCTGGCACTGTGTCCTGGTGTATTGTTCAAAAAGTTCTGGCTGCTATTTGTATTCATCAGCTCTTTTCCTTTAATAAAACTTTCATCAACACAAAATGTATAGCCTAGAAGGACCATAATGAAGGTGACATTTTATCTTGTCACAGTCAAAGTGTGTTAAGACCTTCAGAAGTTTGGCAGGATTTTTACACAGGCACTGTTTTATTTATGGAATGAGTGAAATGTCAGGCAAACTAGAAGTCTTGAAGCAGAAACCTACTGAATAAGGGCATCATAGCTGTCAGCAAAGCCAGGGTGTGAATGGGAATCTGAGTCTTTCCTTGGTGGTGAATGAAAAACGTTTGGGGGATATTTGAAGTGGAAGTTACAGTGTTTCATGTCAGTCTGAATTGTGAAAGTGTCTGTGATATGTGCACAGATGCCTGCTGGAGATCTGAGAGCAGCAATTTCACACAAAGACAAAATCATAACTCGCTAAAACTTTGCTTCTGAACAAGAGTGGTGATTGCAGTGCACACAGGGTCCAGGTGATGGTGTCTGCAGGATTTGCAAACATCCCATTGCTCTGGAAAATAAATTCTTCTGGTAGCACCACTGAAAGCCCCACAGTTAATTGATATTTCAGTGTCAAGCCTGGAGTGAAGTTCAGTCTCTGAAGTGACATTAGTGCAGTACTGCACAGCTTCCCCCTCCACAGGCATGCTTGTGGTGTCATATCCAGAGTGGAGAGTGTAGCTTGTACAAACCAATGTGTGCTGTCATTCTTTGGGTATTTTTGGGGAAAATACTGAAGGGGGAGAAGAGATTATCTCCTGCTGGGCCATCAAAAACTGTCTCTAGGCAGTCCAATACCATAGATATTACAACATTTCACTGAGGGGCAACACCAGGGTATGACTGCAGATCTCTGAAGGCTTTTATAAGCCATGCAACCTAAAGTCCCAGCAGAATCTTTTGACACAAATTATAAGCCTAAAAGGTTTGGATTAAACAGATATATTTTTCTCAGGAAAGGCAGAGTGGGAGAATGTACAAAGCAACTAGAAAAGCAATAATTGCTTGGTCATGGTGACATTTGGGATGCAGTGGTGCTATTTCTTTATCTTAAACGTGTTGGTGAGCACAGGGATGCATTTTAGTCTGCTTTTAGGAAGGTTACAGCAACACAAAGGATGAAACTGCATTATTTATAGTGTTGTTTGTTTACAGGTTTCACCAATTACATGCGGAGCCCATCAGGGGACATATTCAACCCAGAACATTACCAAGTGAACCAGGACATGAGCTACCCTCTGAGTCACTATTTCATTACCTCTTCACACAACACCTACCTCATGGGAGATCAGCTGATGTCCCAGTCCAGGGTGGACATGTATGCATGGGTGCTACAGTCTGGCTGTCGCTGCGTGGAAGGTGAGGACAAAAAGGAGCTGTCAGTTGGCTCTTTAGCTTGGTTTTTCCTCTCTAAAGAAAGATTTGTGACTTCTGCAGAAGACAGGGTAACTGGGGAGAGGAAAAAGCCTAGGAACATGGTGTTTTCCTTTCATAAAGAACAACAGAATAATGTTGTGATAGAATGGACAAATTTTCTTGAGCATGGAAATGAGACAGACAATTGAGGAATGGTGTTGTTGGTACTGAGGAAAAAAATTGTAAAACTCCTGTTGCAGAGAGGATGCTGGCATTGGGCAGAATGCTCTGGTGTTTGTCCTGCCTAGCCAAGTGTGTGACAACCAGACTGGAAAATGTGGCAGAGTTCTTGCCACACCTAAGGGGAAAGTGGATATTTCTGCTAAGGGACATATTCTGTGAAATGGCAACAGTCTCTGCAGTGACAAGGAAGCCTTTTTGTGGTATCCCCTCTGATACTTGTGCTGCCTTTCTGAGCCACTGCCTGCTTCATAATCATCTTCAATATTCTGACCATCAAAGTGTTTGCACAGTTTTTCAGAAGGCAAATACTATGGTTTGCTGAGGTTGGATTGTTGGATGTGCCAATGGGTGCTTCAGAGGAGTAAAACATTTAATGAAAAGATAGACAAGTATGAAGTCAGGCAAAATCCAGGGTGGGCTAGAGATGTCCAGGTCTTGGCTTGGCCTGTGGTGTGAGCAGCTTGGCTCGGAGTCTCTGCTTTCCTTTTCAGGTTCAGCAGTAGCACCATGAAAGCAATGCTCTGCTGTGTCATCTCCCTTCCTGTCATAACTCTCTGGTTAATAGGAGTTTCCTTGCTTGGGGCTTTCCCAAACAGTGGGAAGAGTCACCTGGTCCCAGAACAAGATCAAGGCCAGGAAGCTCCTTCCCAGGAAGGATGTTCAGCACAGTGAGGAGGGAGATACAGATGCAGGATGGGAATGAACCTGCTTTGGGGAACATGGCTGGCTGGGCTGCTGAAGGGAATCTCAGGATCTCATGTCCTCCCCAGAGGGTGGCACAGATATTTCTGGTCTGATGGGTGTCTTTGTTTCTGTCCTACAGTTGACTGCTGGGATGGGCCAGATGGTGAACCAATTGTCCACCATGGATACACCTTGACTTCCAAAATCCTCTTCAAAGATGTGATTGAAACTATCAACAAATATGCCTTTATCAAGAATGAGTATGTATCCAGCCTGCCAACCTCTGAGTCTCAGGGCTGTGACTGGGAGTGTTCCTTGGCATCCCTATACAGGCAGGGAGGGAAGATCTGACCTGTTCCTGCAGAGAACAGAATTCCAGACAGAATTTGGAGCTGTTTTCTGTGGGGAAATCCTTCAGAAAGAAACAGCAAGGCAAAGCTGAGCAGGAACATTCTGCACTGAGGTGTGGGGCTGGCTTTTTGCAGCTTGTACAGCACCTGAGGAACAGCAGGTTTTGCCAGGGAATGTTTTAGTGAAGGGCTGACAGTTGAACCACATCTCTGGATGTGCACTCTGGTGCTGCCAAGGCTACACCTGGGTGCTCCAGAGACAGGAAACAAGTCAGGGAATAAAGAATCCAAAGAGACAGTAGCCCAGTTGTGGACAAAGCAGCCTGTTCAGGGGAAAGAGGATTTTTCCCCTACAGGTACTTTGTCATGAAATCAGATATTATAGATGAGAAGTTTCATATGCCTTGGCAGTTACTGTTCTCCTCCTCCACACACAGTCAAAATGTGTGTGCCAACCTATCTTTTTTTTTTTTTTTAAGAGAAATTACTTTATCTCTGTAAAAAATTTCCAGTAGTTCCCCCAAAGCAGCCCATCTGCCTTTATGAATAGAGCTAAACTTGCACTGCATTTTCAGACCAGGTAAACTTATTGTGAGCCTGAGATTTTTTGCAGTTTGCCTGAAGACATGGTGAACAAATCAAAGGCAAGCTGGCTAGCAGAATATAAGGCAATGCTTCTGAAATTGTTCAGTTTTTAAAACCTTTGCAAAAATGTTTACTGGGACCACATCATCAACTGGGAAAGTTTTGTCCTGTAGGCACTGTCTGGCTGAAACCCCTATTTTTCCTGATGAGGAGTTAATAAGGGCCAGATGCCAGGATAGAAATAATTGATTTTTAATTAAGAATCCCTGAGAGTTCAGTCCTGCAAAACTCCATTATAGACTGGCTTTTGTGCTTGTCCTAAAAATGCATCATCTCTAAACAGAAATCCACCTTCAGTGTGGTTTTACATGGCACTGAGCACACTGGACTAGATGTTTCACAAATCCTATCTTCAGCCAACCAGGCATTGCTGTTCCTTAGCCTCAGCCTGGAGAATCAACAATAAATGACAAAAATCAAACTAAATTTAGAAGTAACACTGTCTTTGTAGGAGAGGCTGTGTCTACAGGCTTATCTGTATGACACTGCTCTGCTGATAGTTGGAAAAGTCTTCATGCTATAAAAGCTAAATTTGCAGCTGATATTTGCTTGTCTCTGCAGATACCCTGTGATCCTGTCAATTGAGAACCACTGCAGCATTGTGCAGCAGAAGAAGATGGCTCAGTATCTTACAGAAATCCTGGGAGACAAACTGGATTTGTCTTCTGTGCACAATGATGACTCCACAAAGCTCCCTTCACCTGCAAGTCTTAAAGGGAAGATCCTGGTTAAGGTAAGCACCTGCTTCATGTGTTCTCTCCCTCTTTTTTTTGTGATGATGATGATGATTTCTGCCTGGTAATCACTGCACTCTAACTTAAATAATTTCACAAAAAGCAGTCCTTAGGAAACTTCTACTTAAGGTTCCAAACAAATGTCTTCTCAATCAATAAGAACCTGGAAAAAACATGCTTTGAGTAATGGTTTGGGGTTTTTTTTTAATGTATCATTTTGTCACATGCATAATGTATTTTTTCAAATCAAGAGCTGCATGCTGCCCTGCCTCTGTAACAAATTTATCTTCTAGGGCAAGAAACTTCCAGCCAACATCAGTGATGATGCAGAGGAAGGAGAAGTTTCTGATGAGGACAGTGCTGATGAGATTGATGATGACTGCAAACTAATGAATGGAGATGTAAGTGAAGTGCCTATTTGAATGTAAATGTTTGTCAGGAGAAGAAACCTCTATGAGTTCTGGATTGTGGATGTGGTGTAATCTTTGGGATTTATCCCAAGTGGTTTAGGTTCTAAACCCTCGTGGGGGCAGATTGATGAAAATGCACATGAAGCAGCACCAGTTCTAGGGGTTATGTTTCAAGTTTAGAATTTTAAAGAGTAATATCTCATGATTCGTCATGGCATCACAGTGTGCTTCCCCTCAAATGCAAAAAGGAAAAGAAAATATTCTACTTATGTCAAATTGTACTTATTGTTATAGAGCATTCCTTTGCTTTGCTGAATGCTGGGCACAGTTGATTTTTACTGTAAGGAAAATCTTTGCTTGCTTCAGTCTGAAAATCCCTTATTTCTTCATCCTTTTTTAAAGTTCTATTTTTTTGTCACTTTAATCTTCTGGCAAATTCTATTGCACCTTCCAGAAACAATACAAAATACACAGCAAAACCATTTAATGACCTAAACCAGATTGCCTTGGAGAGAGTTTGCATTCTCAGTCCTCTCTCCCTCAGGCTATTTCCTCGTTTTGTATTATGGATTTGATCCTTTTCATCTAAAAGAGAAACATCTTTGTGAATAAGTCTACCAAAGAAGAAAAATAATTTCTTTGCTTTTTCAAAGTTATTACATGTTAGCATATAACTTTTCAATATTTTGCAGCATCATCTTTGTTACTAACAGTTCACTTTGCTGAGGTTTACTGATGCTTTAAATCTGAGATTTGCTACACCTGGTTTGCTTTCCAAAATGAATTTTTGAAGAATTCAGAAAACCAGAGCTTGTTTCATGACAAATGTAACTGGGAATTCTTAAGGTCTACTGAGAAAACACAGTCTGTCACCTCCTAAAAGACCTGAATGAAAAAGAAAACTCTTGATTTGTAGTTTTAGTTTTATTTATTTTTATTTCCCCACTTCCCCACATGGGCCATGGTGCACACAGAGGAGAGAACAGGAGTTCTCTTGCATTTTGCCTTTGATGTGCTGAAAACAGGATTCTAAACCATCTCCCATCCATTCCATCCAGTAGATCTACACCTATTTTAGCTGCAGGGTCAGCCTGCACATGGCATGGGACTCACATGAGACTTTTTTTGTCACTGCCTTGTTTAATGATTTAATGTTTTGCTTGTAGGCATCTGCTAATAGGAAAAGAGTGGAGAATATAGCAAAGAAAAAACTTGACTCACTGATAAAAGAATCCAAAATCCGTGACTGTGAAGATCCAAACAATTTTACAGTTTCCACTTTACCGTCATCAGGAAAGGCTGGGCTGAAATCTGATAGTAAGAAGGTGAATTTATGTTTTATTGTAGTTGTGTTTTATTAGTTTACTGAATATATCTTATATTATTGACCTCAGCTTCAGAGCTGAATTCATGCAGTTAATGATGATGCCAGGTGAACATCCCTGTCAGATACACAAACTATTTATCTTGCTCACACAGCAATTGGAGCATGAAATGTACTCTGAAATGACTTTTCAACAGAAAGAATTTGATTTTCCATTTTAAAAACTGCTTATGAAAGTTTAGCTCTTTTTATTCCTCAGTTCTCTATGTTCTATGCATTTTCATTGTATTTTAATTTTATATTAACTCTAATTTATAAAGATGTAATCAGCCCACAGACTACACTTCGTGAAGTGGAGGCATTTTCATTTTAGACTTTGTAATAAGCCACAAAAAGCTTGGGAAGATTGTTCCACGCAAATGAAAAACAGTGGAGATCTGCCAGTCATAAGCAGGTGTAATAACCAGGGATTAAAACTAAACTAGGGATAAGAACAAAAAATCAGCTTCCCAAAACATTCCAAGGGGTGAGTTTTGGATGTACTTTATGATCAGTGATTTCCACAATGCATCAGAGAGTTCCTGTGAGAGCCACTGCAAGGCCAAGGCTTGAAAAACCCTTTAGCAGAGGTGTTACCCAGAACAGTCAGTGTTAAAAACCCCTGCTGCTTGTGCAGATAATTCAGAGACTCTCTGAGCACTCTGTTTGAACTCCCATTATTCTTCTCTCTTTGGTTGCTTCAGAGTAAACTCGAGGATGATGTGGAATCTGGGGAGGATTTCAGTGCCAGCAAAAGGCACAGCCGGTCACTCATGGGCAGCTTTTCCAAACGCAAGGTGAGCCCCTGGCAAGGTGAGGTCTGCACCACATCTTGGATTCTTGGAGGGTTTTTTTTTTTTCCTTTGCAAACAGCAGAGAGGAATTTCATAACTGTAACATCTGCAGCACCTCGCTCTGAGGCTGTTCTCTGAGAAGACAGGCTGGGGAGCTGCTTATCATTGTGCATAACAGCACAGATTCAATTTACATACTGGTCTGAAGGCATCCAAGATCTAACTGAGAACCACCAAAATTAATTTACACCTTTTATCTGAGGATTTGTGCTTCCTTTATAACAAGGCTCAGACCCTGGGCTGAGTTTTCCCCACGTGCAAATTTTGCTGCAAAACCGAGTGTTACGAAAGCTGTCATTTTCCATTTTCTCTAAGTAACACACTCATTGGCATAACAAAGCAGAATTGTAGCCAGCTGCTCAAACTTTGATCACACAGTTATGATATTACGGTTTTATTTCCTTCTGGCACAGAAAAAAGGAAGCAAATTGAAAAAGGCATCAAGTCTGGAAGAGGGTGAAGACGATTCGGATTCTCAAGGGAATTTAGCCAGGAGCTCTGTGCATTACAGCAGGTTTGTTAACAAGTGATTGGACAATTTTGTTGCTAAAATATGCTTGCATAAATGCAGCCACTAAATAGGTTTGCTTCTGGTCTAGATGCCAGCTTGGTGATGGCTGTAGGCATGTGACAGGAATCTGGGGACATGTGACAGGTATATGGGGAGATGCAATGTCTGCATCCAAAAGAGTCACAAAATCACCAGAATGATCTCCAGGTGCTGTTCAGATTAATTAGCACAGTGTACCTTCTGTGCATTTTGAGCTCTTACTGCCTCATATATTTCTTTACCCTGATTTATTTTTTAAATATGGAAGGTAACATTTACCTCTTAATTAGTGGGAAATTAATTTGTTTTGTCTTTCTAGGGTAAGCCGACAGAAGAAGACAATGAAGCTGTCCAGAGCCCTGTCTGACCTGGTCAAATACACGAAGTCTGTTGGCATCCATGATGTTGAAACTGAAAGTAGGTTGAACAAAAAGTCTGCTGAAAATAATTGCCACACAAAGAAATGGAAAAGTTTATGTTCTTATATATCCTTTTATTCAAAGAAAACTTCTTAATGAAGATTCAGGTCAGCATCATTAGGGCTCATTTTCCCAACCAGAACTTCTCCAACAAGCACAGCATCTGCTGTAATTTAAAGAAAGCATAGTTCCCTGTGAGTGGCATGTACTGAAATGATGCTTGATAGTTAAAAAGGAACCAGTGCTATGTACTTCTGAAAGCTTTATCGAGATAATAAATATATAAATAAGGAGATCACCTCTAATGTCCTCCTCTCTCCTCTGCAGTCTCTTCCAGCTGGCAGGTTTCATCTTTCAGTGAAACCAAAGCCCACCAGATCCTGCAGCAAAAGCCAGCACAGTACCTGCGCTTCAACCAGCACCAGCTGTCCCGCATCTACCCCTCCTCCTACCGAGTGGACTCCAGCAACTACAACCCCCAGCCCTTCTGGAATGCTGGCTGCCAGCTTGGTGAGCAGGGAGGAAATTTATTTTTATTCTGTCTTGGGAGGGATGTTTGAATAGGAGGGCTGGAATCACCCCTTGGAACACTCTGAGCTCTCTGCTCATCCAGCTTTGCTGACCACTGAGTCCTCCTCGTTACTGTCCCTGTTGTTACCTGGCCTTGAACATGTGTCTGACATGCAAGTAGTTGTCTGGTAAATGGAAATAAATGAAATTCTTAAATGCAAGAGGGCTTCAGAGTTCAGCTCTTTTGGAGATGTAATATATGTTATAGAAGAGAATTATTTTCCATAAGATATCTGATTTTTTGCATCTAAGAAGTCAAATTTGAATCTGATGTTTTGTTTTGTTTTTTTTTTAAATAGTTGCACTAAACTATCAGTCAGAGGGGAGAATGCTGCAACTGAACAGGGCCAAATTTAGTGCCAATGGGAACTGTGGCTATGTCCTCAAACCAAACTGCATGTGTCAAGGTAAGGAAAATGACCAAAATCAGTGGATCACTGATTGCATGAGATGATTGTGAGGCTTTGGTATAGTTTGTTTAAAAATGCATTTCTGATGCTAGAAGCAAACGAGCTAGAAGGTATCTATAATTAAAGTCATGTTGCACTTCTTTCACATGATGGAACTCTTCATTCTGACAGGTGTCTTTAATCCAAATTCTGAAGACCCACTGCCTGGTCAATTGAAGAAACAGTTGGTTTTAAGAATTATCAGTGGTCAACAACTTCCCAAACCCCGTGATTCCATGCTGGGAGACAGAGGAGAGGTATGGGACAGTTGGTGATTGTTCTTGAGTGTTGCAGAAGGTTTATTTCCATACTGGCTGGGCAAAGGATGAGGATTTCACACCCTGTCACTTGTCAGGAGGCACAGAACATGAATAAATTAGGTCATGAGCAGCCTACATCGTCAGGTGGTTTTCTTCACTTTTAACCATCACAGCTGAGCTTTGATGGTTTTCCTCCAATTGCCAAAACAGTCCAGGAGAAGCAAAAAAAGGAGAAATCAACATAATAATCCACTCCATATGGCTCAGGATAAATAATTACTCAGACATTAATGTACAATGTCCATATTGTAAAAGCCATTTGCCTGGGTTTCACCTTTGTCACTCTTTCTTTTCAATATTTGTTGCTTTTTGTTTTTCAGATCATAGATCCGTTTGTTGAAGTAGAAGTTATAGGTTTACCTGTTGATTGCTTCAAAGAACAAACTAGAGTAGTTGATGATAATGGTAAGATTATCTGGGATTTACATTTTTTATGGCTGAAAAATCCTCTTTCAGGCAAGCTTTTTTTTCTTAAGAAAAGAAGTAGATAAGATTTGATGCCTATTATGACAAAGCACTGAAAATTGCATTTAAGCATTTTTAATATTAATTATTGAATATTGAATTGTTTGACTGAGTTGGTATAAATGTTCTGAAGATCTTGGTATAAAACAACATATTCTCATTGTGTGTGAGAGAAGGGTATTTTGGGCTTGCTGTGATCAAAAGGGAGGTTGACCAAAAAGCAGGGCCAAATTTAAGTGAGGTCCAAATTTAGGTTTCTGTTCCTTGGAAACCCTTGTCCTGTTTTGTTTCCTGCTGAAACAATGGAAGTTCTGGATTTTCCAAGAACAATCATCAATCTATTAAGAAAACTAGAATGACATCGCAGTTTAGGCATTCCTTACGTAGGCAGACTTCTTGTTTCTTGTGACTGAGATCCCTCAAGGCTGATTCCCTCCTTCCAAGGTTTTAACCCCATGTGGGAGGAGACGTTGGTGTTCACAGTCCACATGCCAGAGATTGCCCTGATCCGGTTCCTGGTGTGGGATCACGACCCCATTGGCAGGGATTTCATCGGCCAGAGGACAATAGCCTTCAGCAGCATGATGCCAGGTAAGAGAAAGGGGGATATCCCCAGTTAGTCGGCTGGGATTTTTCTGTAATACATCAAAATTAGTGTGTGTGGATGTAACTGCTGCAGGATTTTCTGGTTAGAACAAGAGACTGCAGTTTGGAGCCTGAGTTATCTGTCTTAGTCCACTGCTGACTGATATGGTGATGAAGAGTAAATCAATTAACTCTAGACTTTTGGGACTAGACTTTGAAAAAATAGGTAAGATTGTTAGCAGGATGGCTAAATACTGTGGGCTTGGCAGGCTGCTGTACTTTACTCCTTATCTCATACTGCTTTTTCCTCCATTTCTTCACAGTTTCTGAAAAATCACTAGAGTTTTCCTTGGTCTTATGACTATTAGTAGTAGTTTAACACAGAACAGAAAATTACCTATTCTGATTATGTGATCCAGGTTATTAAATGCCATTTTCTGACAGTTTCCTAATTCTGTTTTCAGTTCAGTCTTCTTTCACATAAAAGGTTCTTCTGTGTATATTTCTCTTTTCTTTCAAAGTAAAGAAATAAGTTTGTGTTTAAGATTGAAAACAAACATCCAGCCTCAACAAACTGACCTTGGATGAAAGGTTTGCAGTCTTAATAATGGACTCTAAGTCCAGGGGAGAGAGTGTGGCTAAGTTTAAATCACAGGCTGACAGCAGCAATAACTGACCCTGGATAAAACAGGACATGGCTGTTTTATAAAATCATGACAAAAATGGGGGTGAAGTTTGTAAGTGATGAGGCTCAGGTACCTGAGTGTGGCAAGGTGATGCTCAAGCCTGGGTAGTCACATTGAGAGGAGCTGGGATAAACTTTCTTGATCTCTTTTGCTGCTCACAAAAGGAAAGTCTCCAGCTCTCCCCTGTGACCTGTTCCAGCTCAGTGCCAGCTCTGCTCCCTCTGTTTCAGGTTACAGACACGTGTACCTGGAAGGCATAGAAGAGGCTTCCATCTTTGTGCATGTGGCTATTAATGACATCAGTGGTAAGGTGAGTGTCTCTGTGGTGTGCAACTCACCTACAGGAGCTGCCAGCTTCTTGTGTCACACCAGGGAACCCTAGAGGGTGAAGATCCATTTTTGTTCACTTAGAGGAAAATTTATCTCTGTGCTTGTCATGGTAACCTGAGATCTTCTGAATATCCATGGAGAGAAAGGCAAATCATAGGGAAAGTTATAAAAGAGATTCTTGCAGTGCCTTTTTGAGGAAGCTAAAGGGGAAGGTTATTTCATTGCAGCACACACATTTATAGAAATAAATATGATTGTGTCCAGTCCTGTAATTGCACCTTGCTGAACCAAAGGTCACCTTAGCCCTGAGTGCTTGTTCCCTGCAAAGCTGATGCTATAAAGGCTCTGCCTGATGCTTTTACATTTTAAATTTAATTAAATGCTTCAAGCTAATTTGCTTTGGATTTTTTTCTATAATAACACTTAAAGTGCAGAGGAAAGGTGTTGCTGGTAATATTTGTTGGACATTTTTACACTCCTGGCCTTTTATTTAGAGTTTTTTTAAGAGTTTGTTTGCTTCATGTGCAGGAGATAAACAACTCTCAGGGTGCCATATCTCAATTTCCATGAAAGTAAAGCCCTAACTTCAAACTTTTCCTAGGCCAGCTAAAAACGAGACAGCTCCTCTCCTCTCCTCTCCTCTCAGTGCACTGTTCTGTGGTGTTAATGCCAATGAAATTCAGGTACAAAGCACCTTTCAGTGCCTCGAGAATCTCAGTTTTCACCAACAGAGCCTCCCGCAGTAGCGAGGTGCAATATCTGCATCGCGACAGCAGGAGGAAGCATCCAACGGGCTGGGAATTGCCTGGTCCTCCTCGGGAGGGGAATCCAAACAATTCTTGAACAGGAAAACAGCTTTTTTTAACTTCTAGGCTTTAATCACTGCTTAGTTGCTTAACTTCATCAGCTTCCAAGTCACTGTCCTTGGAAACACAGCAGTGTTTGATGGAAAGGACAATCCTGTGTTAATGTTTGAAGTATTTTCAATTCAAACCTCCTTTGGCAATATTCTCTCTCCTTTTAACCCTAATTTCCTAGCCTTTCATAATTATTTGCTCTTACTAACTCTTCATGAGTTGGTGATGGTTTGCAGTAGGGCAAGCTGTCCATTTAAAGTCTGGCAGCTATTTTTGAGGACATAGATTTTCTTAGTGTTCCCTGATTGCTTCTCATTGTCACTGCAGTCTTTTTTGGGTTTGCTGGTGTTAAGAAGTGATTCTGTGCACTGACATAATATAAGGATTTGGAAGGAAAGCCTGTGTATGTTGTGGTTTTGTAGCTGTTTTTTTTTTTTTAATTTATAATTTTTAATGAAAACTACTGAAAATGTGGAACAAATATTACATGTCCCATTCTGATTTGGTCTCTCTGAATCACTTTCTGCTTTGGTTTTGTGTTAACAGAATGCTGTCCAAATTGGAATTTTTTCTGTTTCTAGTCTCTTCACTATGGTCAGAAAAATCATCCCAATTATCAGCCTGCTTTTACCTATCCAGAGATTCTAATGCAAGCATTAACATTTGTGACTTTTTTATAAATGGAGTTATTCCACCTGCTCAGTAGCTTGATATTACTAAAACACTCTTAGATTTATTTTTTACCACCTTAACTTGTGTGTGAAATCTCTTTCAGATTGCTCTGTTTCCTGGACAGGCTTTTCTTTGTTTCTGTCTCTT
The DNA here is from genome assembly GCF_008360975.1 of Lichenostomus cassidix. Taxonomy (NCBI): domain Eukaryota; kingdom Metazoa; phylum Chordata; class Aves; order Passeriformes; family Meliphagidae; genus Lichenostomus; species Lichenostomus cassidix. The sequence continues at coordinate 2,722,105 of NC_139501.1, forward strand.
CTGTGCTCTGCTCATGTATTGCAGAATTTCTTGTGGTTTTTCTAGATGTGCCTATCTCTGAGATCCTCCCTCACTGTTCTTTTGCCTTTACTCTGTCTGTTTGTGATTTCAGTGGGCTTCTCTATGTCAAAAAAAGTCTCCTTTTAGAAGCAGAGCGTTTTTAGACGCCTTGAAGGTACCCCTCCTGTCTCGGGGAGGTGCAGTGACACCACCACACACCTGCATGCCTTGAACTGGTAGCTCCATTAGCATCAGTGTTTCCTCGTTAGCATTTTCGAGCTCTTCAACTCATGGGCCATGAATTGTGACATTTGACTTGGTCACTCCTGTGGGGTCATCGACGGCCAGAGAGCCCAAGCTGTGTGAAGCAGATCCAGGATAAAAGTTCTGCTGTTCTTCCCCTTCTCTGAGTCTCTCCCTCTCCTGCCTTTTCTCTTGAGGGCTATAATTCAAACCCTTCTTTCACACGGAAAAGAGCATTGACAGTGAATCATTTGCTAAATTGTGGGAAAGCCTCTTGTGCTGTTTTTCAAGCCTGCTTTAGAGAAGGAAACAGCCCTGTAAAAGCTGGGCTGGAAGCTGAAAGCACAGTGTCCTGGATCTCCCTCAAAACTGCTCTCTTTTTTCTTTTCCCTTCTTTTAAAACTTTTTTTTTTAACCCCCCAAGTTAACCAAATCTGCCTTTGGGTTCTTGAATCACTCCACTGATTCAAGCAACAGTGTCCAGCTTAACAAAGCTGCACCAAACAAGCCAGAATGACACCTGGGGTCCTGCACTGCGTGTCACCCATTCCATCAGTGCTTCCCTTTTCTTTTTGGTGGATATTATTTGTGTGTGTTGTTTGTGTGACAATTTTTTCTGGGTTTTGCAAATATTTCTATTGTTTGATTTTTACAGCAGTAAATTCATGTACTTGCCAACTTGTCTCCCAGTAATCCAAGCAGACTGTTCAATAGTCTGGCTCTCGCAGAAGATTTACCAATATTTAATATTTGCCTTGCATGAGAGAAATCAATCCCTAACAATTTATCTTATCCTAAAGGTAATTTTTGATAATGTCCTACTCACACTGAAAATTGTCATGTGATAACTGAATTTCCAATTATAAAAATAATACTGTGAACACTTTCATTGGTTTTTGTGTCAGCCAAATAAACCTTGATCCCACATGGCAGCTTGGGCAGCACTTTTAGGGCTAAAAGCAGCTCTCAGCCCAGGCTCAGTGCACAGGGCAGCCAATATCTGTCCATTAAGTCCTGCGCAGCAGAATTGGAAATGCACGAGCATGCACTCAAATATTTACTTGGGGGTGAAAGACCATTGTAATTGAAATGAGACACTTCTGTGCCATTGTTTGGCACTGCAGAAATGTGACCTCACATGACATCACGGGGCAAAACTGGAGCTGACAGCGAGTGGCAGCCAGCGTGGCTGCTGGTCACATTCTGTCACAGGCTGCTTAAAATGCATTTCAATCATGATGTACCCTGGGTTTATTCATTCTTTATGCTACAGCTGCTCAAGAGTCTGATCTAGCTGGGAAATAAAGAGAACAAAGGGGGAGAAGTAGATTACAAGAGAAATACCTTTCTGTGCTTTAAGTGAGCTGTAAGAGGCTCTGTGTATAAAGCAAACCAACCCTCTGTCCCAGGCATCAGCCTGCTGCTGTGAAAGTTGGCAAGTACACCTGGAATGTTTGCAGGAATGCTGGAACTCTGTTTCATTGAAATGTAAATCAGTTGTATGGTGGTGGGAGATTTATGATGGTGAATTTATATGTTTAATGCTTAAATAAGTACTGAAGAATATGGAGAACTGTATTATGACACTGACTAACTTCCCTTGTTTATAGTGTGTTTCCTCAGTGCTGAAAACATACACCAGTGTCTTGGGATAAGTGTTGTATGGTAGGAAAAAATTATCAGAATGTAATCACCCAGGTAGAAATTGAAATATTCAATAATCTTTTGTCTGTGTATAGTTAACTGCTATTCATGACAGTGCTCAATTCAATTGAAGTGTAGATTTCCTTTATACTGAAAAAAATATTCTATTTTATGGCCAGTGTATATTTCCCAGCAGTTCCCAGAGAATACATTTACAGCACGGACTTTAAATACATCTGTTTTGGGGGAAACTGAGAAACTCTTCAGCTTTCAGAATGAAATCCTTGTAGATAGAAGTATTTTTTTTTTTTTGCCTTTTCAATAGCTCTAATGTTTATGTAGATGTTGTAAGTAGCTACATGCTAGAAAGAAAATGATGACAAATACAGAGGTAAGTGTGGCTGGAAATGTTATCTAAAAACATAGCTGAGGAAAAAAAAAGAGATGTGTTATTTTGCAAGGCTGCTGTTAGTGATTCTTTTCATTTTTAATGCCTGTCCTATTTCTGGTTTAGCTCTCATGCTGATGGTAGGAATATAGCAGGAGACTGTATGTGAAAGATCATTTGTTCATGAACTCCTGTGCCCAGAGGAAGAGACTTGGGTTTTCTATTAAGGATGTTTTATACTTTTCATTTTTTTTTTTTCAATTTCTTTTGCAGGCCAAACAAGCTCTAGGTCTAAAAGGGCTGTTTCTCAGAAATCCAAAGCAGGCCTCTCTGGACAGTCATGCTGCTGGGCAGCTCCATCGCAAACATTCCTTTAGCAGCCACATCCTGAGACGGACAGCCAGTGCACCCACCAAGAGCCAGAAGAAGAACAAGAAGGGCTTCCCCGAAATTGCTTTTGACTCCAAGGACAGCAGCTCTGCAGGGGCTGGAGAAGAGAGGGAAGTGGAAGCTGCCTCCCAGCCTCGCTTTGTGCAGGAGCCAGAGAGTGCTTCCCCATCCCCAGCTCCCCGAGACGGTGCCGCTGGGGAGGCACCTGCCAGGGGCTTGAAAGGTAAGGCCCAGGGCTCTCCCAAAGGGCCGAGGCAGAGCTGTGCCCACCCCGGGGCTCCTTTCAGCGAGCCCTTGCCCAGGGCACACAGGGTGAGGCTGCAGGAGCCCCAGGGCGACAAGCAGAGCGTCTTCGCCCGCTGTGCCATCAACAGCTCGGGCAGGATCGGCGTGGCCACCAACTGCATGAAATGCATGATTGGCTCCAAGGAGAGCCCTGAGCTGGAGGGCCAGTGGAGTGACCACCCTGCCAGGCCCATTGCTAGAGATCCCCTGCACCCTGAGCAGGGCAGCAGTGCAGAGGAGAGGGTAGAGCTCAGGACCTGGGTTGTCAGAGGGCAGCCCAGGCCACACTCAGATTTGCAGCCTTGCAGCAGCCCTGGAACTGCAGACGATGTGACAAGGAGCACTCAGTCTTTTGTGACCCCAGGGAAGAAAAGTGTTGACTCTAAGTGTCACGGAATAAAGGCTCATTCCCGGCAGCGGTGGCAGTGCCAGTCAGGTGGCAAGTATGGAAGCACTGTCAACTTGGTTGCAGCCAGCAATGGCTCTATGTCCTCCAACTCCAGCAGTCTAGAAAGCCTTGGAAGCCCAGAATTCCCCAGGCACTGGTCTGAACCTTCTCGAAGGCAAGTGGGCACCCTACAGAGGGAAATGAATGCCTTGTTCGTTCAAAAATTGGAGGAAATTCGAAGTAAATCCCCTATATTCTTTACTGGTAAGACCAGATTTTCTTCACCCTTCTCCACTGTAGATCACATCATTGTCTCAGCTTCTGCATAGCGTCCTTACTTAGAAGCTCCTCTATGTTGTTTGGCTGTCAACAGCTCTTTTTTTATTTTAGTTTTGGCAATGACAGAAAAAAAATCTGCATAAGTATTTTTATTTTCTTTTTTTGTAGATGTGTCTGGTTTAGATTAGTCCTTGCCATGCCTAGTTAACCATCTGCAGTAGTGACACTGTCAGTAGTCCATGAATGTTTGGGTTGTTTGTTCAGGGTTTTTTGTTTCCTTGGTTTTCTTGATGAGTGTGGTATGATACTAAGTAAATTTTAAGATCCAAACCAGAGCATTAAGTGAGATTGAATATGGAAAACCCACATCAACAAACAGTAGCCAGGCTGGGGCACTCCTGGCATTCCCCACTGCAAAGCAAAGTGTGCCCACTTAGAGGAAAGCAGCATTTTATGGTTGTTTCACACTAGAAACAGGAGTGTGGTCACTGGATTCATGTCACTGCACCTTGACCATGAACTGGGTGTTTGTAAAAATGGGAAATAGAAGCAGAGGCAATCAAAGGATATCTTTCCATAAGAAAAATGGCATTTTTTTTCCTCCTTATTTGTCAGGAGAGAGAGAAGGGAAGAGATTTTGACAAGAACATTCTGCTTCGCAGAATTGTAATGAGAAAGTATGAAATGCAGCTTTTGGCTGTGACTCCTAGAGCTTCTCTTCAATCCCCTCACCCTCCTCCTTAATTGTCCAAGAAATGTGGACAATTGGTAATGGTGGTTACATTTTCAGGAACAGTGAAGTGACTTTGGTGCTTTCCTTTAGCTCTAATCCCTTTTTTAGTAACAGATTCTGACTGCCCGCCTATAGTGGGTTTCTTTGAATGCCTCACACGGAAATTTAAGATATTTTAGTTGTTTCAACAATTTAATCTGGTTGGGTGTCCGCAGTTTTTCTTCTATTTTTTATGCCTTTTTTGTTTTTAACATATTTTTCCAATATCTGCTTTGGGCTTTTAGGAAAATACCAGGACAGTGGGAGGGGAGAAGTTTGCTGGTTCCCGTGACTTGCAGTTAATCCAAAGCAGCAGAACTCTTTCTATGCCTAAATTATTGGCATTGGGCTTTTCACAAGCTCTGAATACTGTGACATATGAAACCATTTCCCATTATCAGTGCCAGCTCCCCTGCCAGCCCCCCGAGTCACTAAACAAATATTGTGATATGCTTGAAATTTGATTAAATCCATCTGACTTCCCAAGCATGGAATCAGCAAACGCTTAAAATGGTGAAATGGTGCCTTGGACTGGCTGCTGCTGGTCCAGTGACAGCCCCTCTGTTTGCACAAACAGCTCCCTTTCCCATCCTCCTGCAAGGCCGTGCCTTGGGCCAGGAAACCAGGGAAACCAGCTCCATGGCTGCACTTGGGAATTGGCATTCTGCTGGGGGAAGTGCCCCTGGGATGAGACAGGGAGCTATAGTTGGCCCTTTATGGCAGCAGTGTGACATTTAGCAGTGATCTCCCTCCCAAGTGTGGTGCCCCAGTCTGTGCTGGTAGATGGGGAGAAGGAGGGCTCCTTACTCTGATCACATCTGGGCTCTTCCTGATGCTCCTCCAGATGCTGAGAGTCTGGGCATGCTGGATTTGGCTCCTGGGCACACATGCCTGCTTCCCTTCCAACACTCTCAGCTAGTGCAGGACAGGCCAGGGAACAGCTGTTCCCATCCCTGAGCTCCTCGGGGTGGGATGGAAATCCCAAGCCAGAGGAAAGGTCTGGTATTCCCTGGGCATGTTCTGGGAGTGCAGGTGATGTTTCCCACAGCTTTGGAGAAGAGGAGGCAACCTGATCTAGTGGAAGGTGTCCTTGCCTGTCAGGGAGGTTGAAAATTAATGATTTGTAAAGTCCTTTCTGTTGCAAACCACTCTATGATTCTGTGATTCCATGATTCTGTGATTCCATTCCCCAGTCCAGTGGAGTGTTTCTTCAACACTAACAAATACCACTTTTCATTCTTCCGTGATAAAAAAGTGAACTTAATATCTGTGCATGTATGGATTCCATTGAGTGCTCTGGTTGGTCAGAAATTCTTAGGATCCTACAACCATGTGTGAATATCCCTGTATGTCTCCTTTCCCTCCCTCAGCACTAATTTATCCTGTTATCTGCACCTGCCTTCCCTACATTAACTGGATTTTTCCTCTGTTCTGTCCTATTATTCTACATGCACACTCTCTCTCTCTAGTTAAGAACTGAAAGGACAAGCAAGTCAAAGGTAACTGTCTGCTGAGTGTCCCTGATTTGAGCACCTTGTTGCCTGTAGTCCTGGTTTTTGCTTGTTTCCTGCCCTATAATTACCTGCTCCTATATCCTTAAGGTCGTGCTCTGGCTTGGTGGTGCTTTGTTAGTTCTGGAATGCATGTCTGCACTGTGCTTTGGAGATATGGGAAATAATCTTTTTGGCATGATTGCTTTGGCTCTCAGGGTGCAGGTTGTAAACACTGCAGTGAATGGAGCATTTTCTCCAGGTAATTGGTGGCTGTAGTGATTCTCCAGGGTTGCACTCTCAGCCTGCTGTTTGTGAACCATCCATCTGCAGACATTTTTTAAAACAGAAATTACCAAGTTTTTCTAAGAAGAACAAAGTCAGTTTAAAGCTTTAATTTTGTTTTTAAAAGTCCCATTGCCAACATTCCACTGTCTGCACCCAGAGCATTTGTAATCTGCTCCACAAGTCCCGTGCTGCTTCTCTTCTGAGTGGTTGGTCATTGGGATCACATCTGCTGGTCAAACTGGTGTTTTGATTATTGCACATGCTCTGGTTGTGCTCTGATACCCTGACCTCTTTGAGTGCTGGAAGGAAGGAAAACTGCAAATCAAGTGGTGCTGGATGCTGGAGGAAGCAAAGTTAGTTCACAAAAGGGCACACAAAGGGCACAAACTGCTGGGTACTGTTGTTGTTTGATAAGAAAACCAGAACAGTCACGTGGTGCTGCTGTGCATGGACTGAGATTTCTTGAAGCAACAAGGCTTTGTGCAGCTAAAACTGAATGTGCAAAAGGTTTTGCTGCCTTTGGCCAAGCATTTAAAATCAAAAGTTATTTTAAAAGTCGTGATTAACATAGGCAATTAGTACCTTGAGAACAAAACAATAACACATAAAAAATAAATCTTAGTCTAAGATTTGATTAGATTTGTAAGAGCTGACTAACCCTGTATCTCTGTTTTTCTTGTTTCTCTCTTTTTCTTTTCATGCTTCCCAAGCAGATGTCTGCCATTTCTCCATCCAGAGGTCAGTCACTTCCTTATGCAGCCTAGAAACGATCACAGAAGAGCCTGTCCTTGCCAATGAAAACCATCACTGCAGCCTTCTCTTCCCTCTGCCCGTTACCCCTTACAGTGATTCTGAGGAAGGCTCTGGCTCTGACCACTCCACCGAAGCTCAATCAGAGGGAAGCAGCACACCCAACCAGCCTCAAGAATCTCCACCCTCCAGTGAACAAAGAACAAACCTGGCTACAGATGACCAAGGGCAGCATGTCCCAAGAGCAGCTGGCACAAGTTTAGTAGCCCCAGAGGATGAGAGGACAAGAGTGGCAGGACGTCTCATGGACGGAAATGGCTGGACACAGTGCAGTAATGCTGAAGATCAGGGTGGATTAGCAGCACATCCCCAAAAAGCCAGGCTGGTAGAGGCAGCAGATCACAGTGCTGGCCAACCTGTAGGAAACTGCCAGAAGCAAAACAACCCACCAGGTCAGGTATTAACAGACATGAAAAACACCTCTGAATCCAAAGGGCAAAACCTGGGTGCAGCAGCTGTTCCACCACAGCCAAACAACGTCATTAATGGCACACAGGCAGATCCTCCCCAGAAAGCCCAGGCTGCACAGGCTCTCCCTGCCTCTGTTTCTCAGACGAGCTCTTACATGTCGGCAAGAAGGGCAAAGAGTGAAGGACTGAAGATGTCAGACTCCTCAGCCTTAATAAAAATTCCGAGCAGCCTGTCTCCCGCAGCAGAAGTGTACTTTGATGCCACTGTCAATGACAGGATCTGGAGCAAGCTCGACTGCAGCAGCCACCGGGACAGCATGTCCTCCTCGTCCAGCATGTCCTCCAATGACACCGTGATCGACCTCTCCCTCCCCAACCTGGCTCGCAAAAGCCTGCCGGACCTCGGCCTCCGCCAGGACAGCCTGGAGCCCCTGGCCATCAGGAAGGGGATGCGCCCACGCTCTGCCACCAGCTGCAGCAACGAGATGCCAATGGTCAGCAAGAGCAAGTCCAACCCCAACCTGAGGTCTGGCCAGCTGCCAGCCGATGAGCTGTGCCCGCGGCCCCTGGCCAGGAGCCCTCAGGACGCCTTCTCATCCATTCCCAGGAGGCACACCTGGAGCAGGCTCTACATGGAGAGCCTCAGACAGTCCTCTAACAAATCCAAAGCGCACGACACGGTTGGGAATAACCAGACAAAGTCCAAAAGCCTTGGGGACCTTACCTCTGACGACATCGTGTGCACTTTCGAAAGCAAATACCGCAGCATCAGCAGGAGCTTCGTCACCCGCTCCATGCGGGAGCAGCGGCGCTCCTCGGGCCTCAGGCCCTCGGCCAAATCCCGCGATGAACTCACGGAGCAGCTGAAGAAGCTGACAGCCTTTCAGCAGGAAAACGACATCACCTCCCCCATCAGCCTGGAGCCCACCGAGTCGGAAGAGGAGGGCGAGAGCACGGGGCTGTTGCGCCGCTCGTCGTCGCGCAGCCAGAGCCGCGTGCGCTACATCGCCAACCGCGCCAGACAGGCCCAGGAGCGGCAGCGCCTGCAGGGCCGGGCACAGCTCGGCAGCCCCATCGAGGAGAGGGGCAACCCCGAGGGTGCCTGCAGCGTGGGCAGGGCTGGCTGCACCGACCCCGCTGCCCCCGCGGCATTGCCCGCCTCCCCCAAAGCGCAGAGCGACTGCGGCGCGGACACTGAGGTGTTCTTCATGCTCAAACTGTGACCCCTGGGCACTGTTTACACTCCTGTCATGGTGAAACACAGCCACCTGAGAGGCACAAAACATCCTCCCACGGCTCGGTGCTTCCTGGCCTTCCCTCAAGCCCAAGGGTGCTTAATATCACCACTCCAAAAGGATAGATGAGTATTCATTTTCCATTGCGCTTGCCCAGCCTCCAATTTGGCCTCCTTTGTGTGTGGCCACCTCTTGCATTTGCAGTTTGCTCTTGGTCTTTACTAATTTCAAGAATTCTTCTGACAGTAGGTAACCTTGATGTTTAATAGCTAAATGTGATGCTAACGACAACTAAGGTAAATTTTGCTCTTACAAATCGTGGCTCCACATAAGGAGGCTGGACTTAAAATCATGTTTTATTTTCTGGAAGAGTTTGAGGCCTCTGAGGGTGTGAATTAATAATGTAGTAGATACAGTCCATCTTCCATCGTGGACCTGCTTATTTCAGTGAAAATCCCTATTTTCTCTTTGAAGAAGAGCTCTCTTGTTCCAAAGCAATGCTTTTATAAACCCAGCCTGTTTATATATCTATATATATCTCTATATACACCTGTGTGTATGCAAAGATATGTCTGCACATGTATGTACACATGCACATCCTGAACCTGAACTGTGACTGTTCCTTGTCTCAAGGCACTGTCTGGGGGAATTGAGACAGGAGAGAGAAGGGAATGGCTAAAAATAGACAGGAAGCATCTTCTGACTTTACTTCAGAAATGGCTACGAAGCATGTTAGTCTTTTCTTGAAACAGCACTGTCCCTTCTTATGGTATTTTAACAATGCTGCTGTACATAGCACTTTTTGGATGAATTTTACTATTTCTGTATTGCACTGCCATGCAAAATTTTCAATGATATGTTTAAAAAAGAGAGATATTTAATTTTTTTAGATGGACATATTTAGAATTAAATAACAACCTAAACAGAGTAATAATAATTTTTCCTCCCCCCTTTTTTTTACTTTTTATTCTTAGGGATGTTGTCATGTGTCCCCCCCACCCTCCAATTATGATGTCATTTATTATAGATGTACATTTTATCAGTGATGGAGAAGAATGTTTACTGAGATGCATTTTAAAGAGAAACAGAGGTTTAATTTTATTTCAGGCTGCATAGAGTCCCTATTATTGAGAGGATATTTTGCCTTTGTAATGATTCTTTTGTGTATATTGCAAAATTTAAGAATTTGTTTGTAAAACCACCTTACACTACTAAAATAAACATATTTAACCTTCCAGCTGGTGACTCTTTCGCTGTGACAAAACACTGGGGGTCTGTGATACACAAACATGGTTCATTCTATCTGCTTTGTTTTTAAACTTCCTTTGTGGATAACATTTAATTTTACTCTTTTTCAGAATGGTAGCCAGTGCAGAGCCAGCTCAGATTTTTCTCAGGTCCTCCAGAACACGAGCAAGGATTGGCAGAGACTGACATTCCATGGTGTGAGACACAGCACTGGGACTGGGGCAGAGGCTGGCTGGGAGGATGAAAATTCTGGGTGTAATTAGTAGCCAAACACACAGAAGGAGCTGATCCATCCTGGAGCAGCTGTACAAGTAACACAGATGGCCCTGTTTCATCACTGAGGGGGTTTAAAGTCTGGCTGAAAATGCTGCAGCACAATTTTCCTCTTCACCTGTCACTTGATTGAAAAATCACTTCTATTCCTGTCCCAGCAAAGTGCACAGTGAAAGTGCATTTTGCTTCCTTCACACTCCTCCTGCAAGGGTTGTCACTTGTGGAGCTGGGAAGGAGCTCTTGGCTCTAATTTTAGCATCATTTGGCAACAAGAATTTAAACTCTGAGATACCAAAATAGCCACAAAATTTAAACTCTGAGATATCCAAATGTAAGCCTAAGAGTGTTATCACCAATAACATGGAGATGGGGCTGGAGGGGTTGAATTTTCTGATTTAATCTTTTCAAGTGCTCTTCGCTATATTTTGCCTGAAAATATTCCCTCAGTTTTCCAGCCTGGCTCAGATCCTCACTGCTTTCAGATCCTGCAGATCCCAGGAGAGCTTTGTGCAGCAAAGGTTTGGGATTTGCACTGAGGTGACCTGAGAGCATCACTGCAGTGCCTGGAGGAAAGGAGGTGAAGCTGCAGCAGAACGTGTGATTTGCCAAGAGGAGCCTCCCATTGTGCCCCAGCACAAAGCAAATTTCATTAACATTCTCGGGACGAAAAGCCATTCTTGTAATACTTTCATTTTGGGCTGAAAAAGCTGCAGGGAGTTGCTGCTTTTGTAACTTTAATGCTTTTGTAATTTTAATGTAAGTACATGCAACTTGACAGCTTTTGGAAAGTTAATGTTTAAAAGGGCTATTTGTGTCTTCTCAAAGACTAAGCCTCACAATCAGATTATTTTCATCTTTAATTGATTAAGCAATACTTGTTAATGCACCTCTCAGGAGGCAGCATCATGTAGCACTTCAAAACATTTGTCTTTGTTCAGAATTTTAACCAACAGGATCTGGATTTAACTCGTTAATTAGGGTAGATATGAATTAACTCATTAAGGTAGATGTGAATTTTGCCCTCTTGCTTCCAAAATAGTAAAAACCACCTTTGCAGCTTGTTTTGGGACACTACATAAGACCACTAATCATGTATTTATTTGTTCCTATGAGTGGAATTTATCCCAGCATTTAAGAATTATTTGGAATTCAAGTCAGCAGAAGGTCACAGTTTTACTCTCCATTCTTCTGCTCTTCCTGTGCATCCTCAGACTCCTGCATGTGGATTTCAGTTCATTAAACTGTAAGATCAGAAATCCAAAGTCTCTAGATCACAAGCAGTGTATTGGACATGGCTGGACATGGCATTTCTGGTCTGTACTCCTCCAGGCTGGCGTTCAGAAGCACTGATAATGAACATTTCATTGTGCCTTTCAAAGTTGATTCTGTCTGTGTGATCAACAGGCAGGAAAATGGGCACAGCTGCCCGGGACAGTTCCAAAGGGAGGAATTTTACAGGAACACCACAGCCAATAATAGAATTTTGTAAGCCTTGATGTAGTATCCAGCTGCTGGACTGAACTGCTTCCAAACCTTGTCGTTTGATGGAGTCTCCTCCTTCCCCAGAGCCCCAGGTGCCCCCCGGTCCGAGCTGGCACATCCAGAGGCCACTCCTCCTCCTCTCTCGGGTATTAAACCAGCCCTGGATGGCTGAGCCTGCAGGAATCCCATTCCTCCTGTGCCAGGGCATCCTGAGCTGTTCCTGCACAGACCCAGCACGGGACAGGCCCAGGGAGTCGCTGTAAGTGAGAAACTGCCTTCAATTTCTGCTCTTTCCTGGCTTTTTAACCCAGATTTACACCCTATTTGTCCTCTTAGGTATTCAACATCCAGTGTGTTAGCAGCTCTTTCTTTTCAAGGTGATGCCAGCAATGTATTACCAGCTCTGATTAATTTGGGGTTGTTTAAGTTTGTTGGTTTTTTGGTTTTTTTATTTTATTTTTTTTTAAGGAGGCCACTTGAAATAAAGATGATTTTGTAGCATGTACCAAATTATAAGGGAAAAGGAGTAGGAATTTAAACCTGTAGGAAAAGTTCTTCTTTTCCTTTCTATTCCCCGGTGGGAGATGCAGCTGCTCAGTTTTTGTGCTGCTCTGGCAACAGCCAAGAGCTGCAAGGACTTAGTTGAAAAAGTAGTTGCAGAATAAAGTCAGTGTTGGCTGATGCATAGCTCAGATGTCAGCTCTCTCCTCTGGTCCTTCCACAAGGATCAAAACATTCCCTCTTGGAAGTATTTTTTAACAGCAACAACAACACAATCAGCATTGAAATTTAACCCGGAAAGAATCTTCTGTGGAGTTTTCAGTTATTTCTCTCATTAGGTGAAAAATACAGGGAAAATGAGTGAGGGAAGGTACTGAGCTGTAATGCCAAGAGTTTTCATAGGAGTGCAGAATTGGGGAAATTTCCTAAAAGCTGATGAGGTGAGATAACTAAATCCAGTGTTTTCTGAACATCAGTCTGCAGCAAGTGTAGTATATTTTTATATGTATATATGTAGTATATACACTACCATGTGCAGTATATTTTTGCCCACACACCCTCAGGAATTTTAAGTTTACTCAGGCATTTACTTTTTATAGTTTCTAGAAACTATATAGAGTATATATAGTTTCTATATATACTAGTGTCCTGTGCCTTGTTTACCATCATGGCAACAGATAAAATCAAAAACATTGCTGCTGCTTTTCTCCTTTCCTTCTGGGGGAACCCACAGGAAGAGAGAACCACCTGTCGGTAAATCTCCTTTTTTAAGTTTGCCACATCCTTTTTGCTGCACTGGGGACTTCACCAGAATCTCTCTAGTATTTGCTCTGGCAGAGCTCAGCATTGGATGTTTTCACCTGGAGACTTTGTTTGGAATTGTGGCTCTGCAGAAAAAGATGCAGCAAATCCAGGAGAAACTGATCTAACCCAGTGAAGAGGAACTCTAGAACCAGGTTTAACTGCTTGCCTTTCACCTCCAGCAGGAAGGTTCCTGTAGAACAGCAGGAATTTCTGCTCCAATGGATAAAAGTCTTCACTTCACGATCTGTGTGATTACAGCCATGCTGCTCCTGAGGGAATCAAGCCAGGCAGGTGAGGAAAATGATCCAGAAATCTTGGCTGCTCCCAAATGTGATTTTGTTCCTCTTCAGAGCATTAATTCTTTCAGTCTTTTTCTATCTGTGCTTGCAGGGTTTTGTCTTAATTTAAGAATTTGCTTTCAAAGTGGTTGTTAAGAGACGCCCAGGTGTTGGGGAAGATGAAATAGGAAAGCCTTATAAATATGATTACCTTACAAAAGATGCTGAGAATGTGGAAAGTATAAGCGAGATTGAGATAAAGACAAGCTTTGAGTTGAAGAATAACTAGGAAACAATGGTACAGCCGACTGGAGGTAATCTCCCTTCTTGATGAAACAATACCCTCTGCCTGCAGGCAGGTCCAAGGGTCAAAGCAGGTCCTGCTTGCTTGGCAGAGGGTCCAAAAAGCAGTTTTTAAGGTTTAAAATATAACCCCGTATGATAATGAGATGATTCTTACAGGTTGTATGTAAATGTTGTAGAGTTTGTAGCTTGTCCTAGATTGGTTACAGAGAATTAGAATATTCAACACAGAAGATGATTTATTGTATTGTAAGTGGCAAATCGCTCTCTTTTTGCCTCTCTCTCTCTCTCTCGCTTCTCTGACCTGCTTTGAGCTGTGTCTTGCAGCCCCAGCAGGCTTCTCACACCCACTCTCTTTTTACAATAAACCCCCATGCTCTAAAATCCAACTTCAGAGATCTCTTGTTTCTAGTCCATCCTCATAACCAAATCCTAAAGAGTTAAGTCCTACACCCAGGGCTCACCTTATGGCTGTAACTTGGTGAGTGGAGTGTTGCAACAAAGTGTCTGATATCACCCAAGTGTTTTGCTGCTCCAGTTGAAAACCACATGGCAGAGATGGGGGAAGATAAAAAAGCCAAGGGAAAGGGTGGGTTTAGGTGTCATTATTGTGGTTAAAGCAGCACTTCTTTGACTTTTGGTCCCTTAAGCTGCAGCAAGACACGCTGAGGGTGGGGTAGGAAACTGAGGTGATGTGAACAGTCCTGACCAGTGCCAGGAGCTTTTCCCCCAGGAATTCAGCTGGAGTCTCCCACTGGAAGGCTGGGCAAGCTCAGCATAGCAGGAGCAAAGAAAAAGCTGATTTTTGCAGCCACAGTCACTTCCTGCAGCCACCAACCTTCGGGCAAGGGAGGGATGAGCTCCTTCCCTTTGTCCTGTGCTCCTGCAGCCTCTCAGGAGGATTCCCAGGACGAGACCTCACTGCTGGGAAATGTCAGTGCCATGAACTGGGGTTGGTGCTGCAGCCCCATCACCCCTGGGCCTTTCAGGAGAGCTCACAAAGGGGCTTTCAGCTGCGAGCTGGAGCCCTCAGAAAGCTCTGCTGCCTTCCAAGGAACCCCACAGGCCCTCCAAAAGCTGCTGCTGCTGCCTTTAATGAGGTTCCAAAGGGAGACAAGAGAAGTCCTTTGTGAAGATTTCCAGCCCCCATGGAGAACTGTGGTGGAGAGGGAGAAAAACAGGTTTTGTTTTGCAATAATGTAGAGTTCAGCACCGGAGAAGGAATAATAAATACATAATGAATGAATATGCTGTTATATTTAGTGAAGAACTCACAGTTTTGCTTGAAGGAGTGAACACACTCTGCATCTTTTGGTTTATCTTGAGGGTTTTTTGGCTTTTGCAGTGTGAATTCTCTGATTCCAAGGAGCAATGCTAAGCAGATTCTAGAAAAATCATCCTGGGCAATTAATTAGCAACATATTGACAAAATTGTGGTTTTAATTCTGCATCTCAGATGCAGAACCTGCCAGCAGTAGGGGAAAGAAAAATAAGAAAACCCAGTGTCTGGGAAGTGGGTAGTGAGGAGCTTTTGGCTGTTCAGGGGTTTTTTCCTCAGGGAAAAATGGGGGTTTGGCAGGAATGGGGAAACCTTGGCTGTGTGAGGAGGCAGCAGAGCTGGTGCTGCTCCTCCCTGGGGAGGGCAGAGGGGGAATGATGGACTGGCTGTGGAGGATCCATCCCCAGAGGGTGAGGGACATGAAGTGACATCACTAAGTGACATTAGAACCTCCTGCAGCCCCACTCTGCCTGGCTCTGCCTCCCTTTGTGCTCTGGGGGAGGAAACAAAGGCAGTTTGGGAGCTGAGGGTGCTCGTTCTGATTATTTCTGATTATTATTATTGTGAAAGGAGGGCATGAAATGCCACTTTTGAGGAGCTGTGCCCCACACGAATCTGACTTTGTTGTTGTGTTTTTCCAGGAGCTGGGAGGAATGATGATGCTATGAATAAGGTATGTTTGAGTTCCCTAGTGCAGAGCTACTAAGGAAGGCATAGGGCAGATGGTCTTACATTTTAAATTCAAAAATAGTGGTCAGAGTGTGCAAAGATTTTAATCTGTGAAGAGTTATCAAGTGCACTGCTCATGGCTGGCTGTGAGTCTGTGTTTTTTTTTGTTTGGTTGGTTTTGAGGGGTTTTTAAACTCATTTTTTTTTGTGAGAGATAAAAATGCAGTCATGCCTCAGGGAAGAACCTTCCAATAGCCCTGTCTTCATGGCTGGTAGAGTTGGGGAATTTGTGATCACAGCTTGCAAGGCAAAGCTCATCCCTCAAACCCTTCCATTGCACAGAGAGAATTAAACCAGGATCATTTGGCTCCTGGAAGGACTGAGGTTTCTTTTGCAGATCTTGAACTGCATATGTTTATATATTTATATATTCACACACACATATACACATCCTCTCTCTCTGTCTAGAAAAATCACCCTGTAATTTTAGAATAAACAGATACATTTAAGACCAAAAAACCTCACAGAATTCGATGCTTCACTGGCAAAAGCTTAAATAGCTCTGAAATGGCTCTGTAAAATTCAAAGATTTAATTCAGAGATCCACACAGAAGTGAATCCATGTTTTCCTCTCCTCCTCCTCTCAGGTTTCCAACTGTTCTGTGTCTCTTGGAATTGCTCTCTAATGAGACCTTAATTGGCTGCTAATTCTTTTGTCTGCAGCATGAATTGGTCCCTTGGGAAGGCTGTGCACACCATGTGAAGAATTGTGGCAACATTTGAAGTGATTTTTGTTTGCACCAGGCAATAGAGAGAAACGCTGTGATTTGTTAATTAGTTAGGAACGAGCATCAGTCACTGCAGCTCAGGGAGCAGATTTAGGGCTGGTTTAACACAGGCACAGCCCCTCCATCCCCAGCCTGGTGGGGTCTGAAAAAAATCCAACAGAAATCCAATTGTTCCTTCATTTTCAGGGCGCTGACTCCAGGGGAGCTGTCGAGGGTCTTCCAACCCTGACTGTCACAACGATCCTGGTAAGGCTGTGACAGTGGCAGGGAACAGCTGGAGCTGCACTTTGCTTTTCCATCCCATTTCTGTGCAGGTGGTGTTCTGGGCTGGCTGTGGCACTGCTCTCCCTGCTCCTCTCAGTGTTTTGGGGGTTGGCTTGGGGTGCAGAGGTGCCAGCTGTGGGCAGAGGGAGGCTTTGGGGGCACAGGGTTGTGTCAGTGCTCTGTCACACACTCTCTCCGTGCTGAATGACACCCTCAGTTCTCTGTGTGTTGGTTCTGCCCTGCTGCAAGAATAATGTAAAGGTCACACAGGGACAAAACCAGGCTTTAAAGTCCCCCAAATGCATCACCAAGTGCTCCAGACAAGCAGAACCTGCAGGAGAAGATGCAGCACTGAATATTCTGATCCTGATGTTGGGTCTTGCCCGCCCTGTGCCCCTCACCTGAGGCTCTGATGGGCCAAATGAAAAATATTTGGCTTTTAGGCTGAGATTTTCACTTATTCCTGTGGCATCTGTGACCTGCAGGATTCAACTGCCACATGACTGCAGGGAATATCTTCCCAGTCTGGCTGTGTTATCCCTGCATTAGTGTGGAGAGGAATAACGGGGAGGTTTGCCGAGGACTGGTTTAACTCCAGTTAACTGGTTTAACTGGTTTAACTGAGTGTTGAGGGAGCTCAGGAAAGGTGCAGCTGTGTGTGTCCCTCCCTGGCAGGAGGATCCCTACGTGATGGTGCGAGGAGCAGAGCTGGAGGGATACTGCATGGATCTGCTGGGAGCCCTGGCGGGAATGCTGCGCTTCCAGTACCGCGTGAAGGTGGTGGGAGATGGACAGTATGGAGCTGTGGCTGCTGGTGGCAACTGGACTGGCATGATTGGAGAAATCCTCAGAAGGGTAATCCCCAGCTTGGGTTCTGGTGAACTCTGCAGGAGCAGCTCTTGGGCTGCTTTAGGATTTGCACGGGGACAGAGGAATGCAGAGTTCTCCTGCCTGGGGTGTAGAACTGACTCAGGGTTGGGTTTGGCCTGCAGAGATGGAAATAAGGCTCAAGGAGACAGGAAATCATAGCAGGAAACCCCTGTCACACCCAGCAGGCAGCCCTGTCTGCCTCTGTTTCTCTGCAGCCTGTGAGACACTGCAGACACCTTGGCAAAACTTACCCTGAGTTTAACCCTTGGGTCAGACTTGTTTAACTCAGAAAGGCAATGCCTCAGAGTCTTCACAAGGTGCTTGAATGCACATTTCACCCCATCAGGTGCCATCCCCTGTGGCTGATGTTCTGTCATCTGTTGGGACACTTCAGTTAAAGTTCTTTGCCCTTCCGAGCTCAGTCTGTGCCCAGGTCTCAGATAGAGAGAGACAGGAGCAGCCTCTTGTTTGGGGTGAGCAAACCCAGCCTGGCTCCTGCTGCAGGAGGAAACCAGAAGCCCCAGATACCAACCAGCAGCTCTCTGAATGATTCCAGCTGGAAAACTGTCCTGTTCCTTGGGGCTCACATCCCATCACTGCTGACATGCAGAAGTGATGCCATTTCAATACCTGTCCACTCAGCTGGGGAATCACCTGCTGGAGGGAGAGAAATGTTTGAGTGACAGAAATGTCCCCTGGTCTGGGTGGTTGATTGTTTTTATCTCCTTGGCAGGACGCTGACATTGCAGTGGCTCCACTGACCGTCACCTCAGCCAGGGAAGAGGTGGTGTCCTTCACCACACCCTTCCTGCAGACTGGCATTGGGATCTTGCTCCGCAAGGACACAACCTCCCAGGACATGTCTTTCTTCCACTTCCTGTCTCCTTTCAGCAAGGAGACCTGGACAGCCCTTCTGTTTGCCTATCTGCTCACCTGCTTCTGCCTCTTCCTTGTTGCCAGGTACAAATGCATTTGTTTCACGGATTTTGTTCAAGGCTTTCTCACCTGGGAAGAGATTAGGAAGTCCCAGGGAGCATTTTGCTTTGAGGAACTTCCTGTGCAGGTCTAATACAAGGGCTAAGAAAGCTTAAATCCTGTTAGATTAGCCAGCATTATGAGTGGGATCTCCCCAGGAAGAACACTACATCTCTTGATGGGGATTATTTTTATTTTATTTCCCTCTGAATATCTGGTTTTATCCTGTCATTTTTCCCACAGACTGAGCCCCTGTGAATGGAGTGAGCCAAAGAATGAGGAGAACCACTTTACCCTCCTGAACAGCCTGTGGTTTGGAGCAGGAGCACTCGCCCTGCAAGGTGAGCTGGGAGGATGCAGCAGAGCAGCTCTGGGAGCTGCAGGGTTTTTAAACTCCTGTGACACTGTGATGTGCTTGTGGGGCAAAAGGTGCCTCAATAGGGACACTTGGAGCACTGAACCTTCCATCTGGGAGGCTGGGATTGTCCATGTGATTACTCCAGCTGGGCAATCACTACATTTTCTGCTGTACCCATTGCCCTGGGCAATGCCCAGCTGACCATGGCCTGGCTGCTTTGAACAGTGGAGTTTTTTGCTGAAGCTTTGGCCTCTGCTGCTGCTTCAGCCCTGCATGGCAGCCCTGCTGCTGCTCAGACCAGCACCGTGGGGCTCTCCAGGCTCAGGCTCTGTGCAGCTGCAGGGCAGAGTTTGCAGTTTGCCTTTATTTATAGGGAAATCTCTAACTTGGGCTGGTGGAGCTGCAGTTCTTGGTGTGTCTCTGACCCCACATCCCTTCCCCTGTGATTTATTGGGATTTCTTGGCTCCCCCGTGGTGCAGGTGCCACTCCCCGGCCCCAGGCGCTCTCGGTTCGTGTCATTGCTGTGGTCTGGTGGCTCTTCACCCTGGCCCTGCTGGCTGCCTACATCGCCAACTTCACTGCCCTGCTGAGCTCTGGCAGTGAGCAGCTCCCCATCCAGACCTTCGAGGACCTGGTCAAGCAGAGGAACCTGGAGTTTGGGACACTGGAGGGCTCCTCGACTTTCTACTACTTCAAGGTGCAGAGAATCTCTTTGTGCTCATACACAGGGGCTGGAGAACACCAATTCATGCCTTCTAACCCTTCTAACCCCTACAACACCCTCAGCACTGGTGACTCTCAGTTCTCCTGTAATCCTTCAAATCCTATGATTACTGTTCTGTCCATCCCTTCCTCCACCTCTTCTCACAGGAAAGCAGGCACAGAACTCTTATTTTTATTCCTTATTCTCCTTTAAAAAGCTCTCTACTCATCAGGGGCTGCCCTTGTGTACCTTGAGCAGCAAGTGCCATCTGTGACACTTGTACCCCTGTGTTGGGGACAGTCTGTGCTGGCAGGGGTTCACACATGGTTGAAGTGTTCTTCTCCAAATTGTTTTACAACCCTTGCACATTATAACCCTTGCAGATTTTTTTTTATTTTTTTGGTGGCTGTTTCACACCTGAGTTTGTCACTTGGGATTTTTGGGCTGCAGAACTCCAAGAACCCCATCCACCAGATGATCTATGAGTACATGGAGAAGAGGAGGGAGCACGTTCTGGTCAAGACCTACCAGGAGGCTGTGCAGCGTGTGATGGACTCCAACTACGCCTTCATCGGCGAGTCCATCTCACAGGACCTGGCAGCTGCTCGCCACTGCAACCTCATCAGAGCCCCCGAGGTCATTGGGGCCAGGGGCTTCGGCATTGCCACCACCCAGGGTGAGTCCCTGTGCTCCTCTTGTGTCCCACAGCTCCCTGGGATGGCAGAGCCTGCAGGAGCAGTGACAGGGCAAAGGGCCTGAGCCATCACTGCTGTTGAGGGTGACCAGACTGAAAGTGCTGCATGGCAGGGTGGCAGCTCTGTGGGGAATTAATATTGGCACTCCCTGGCTCTCATTCTGAGCTCTGATCCACAAATATCCCATCTCCTGAGGTGTCCTTGGTTCCTGTGGGTGTGTTTGGTTTGGCCTTGGCCCCAGGCATGCTGACCCCCCTAAATGGAGTGAGCAGGAGACAGTTTGCTCTTGTTGACTGCTTGTTCTTCCCAAAGTCCCTTCACTCTGCCCTTATCCTACACGTGTTACTGGGTGGTCCCAGGGTGGTTAGCTCTGTGGACAGGGCAGGGGGGTTGTTAGCCAGGAAGAGCCCTTGGTGGGGCTGTTGTGTTCAGCAACACCTCTGACATTATTAACAATGTATAATTAAACCACATTAAACTGGGAGCTCTGCCATCCTCCTCTCTCCTCTCTCACTGCCCAGCCTCCCCCTGGACCAAGCCTCTGTCCATCGCTGTCCTCAAGCTGCGCGAGTCGGGTGACCTGGATTACCTGCGGAACAAGTGGTGGGAGAGCAGCTGCCTGCGGCAGAGCCAGGACCGCTGGGGACCCCTGGAGCCACCAGCACTGGGGGGGCTTTTCCTCATCCTGGGCATTGGCCTTGCCCTCGGTGTCCTTGCTGCCCTGGCCGAGCTCTCCAGCAGCAGCCGCCGAGCAGCCGCGCATGCCAAGGTGAGCTCTGGCTCCTGTCCTGCCTCCCTGTGTCCCTCCTGTCATCAAGGTGGGCTTTGTCCCCTGCCCTGAGCCCTGTCCCCTGCCCTGAGCCCTGTCCTGCCTCCCTGTGTCCCCTACTTCACCAGCATTTCCACCCTGACCTTGGTTTTCCAAGGAAAGCTGTGCAGAGGGGCAGGGGTGAGGGGAGGCTGTAGTTTCTCCTTAAAGCACCAAAATGTCAGTTTCTGTGGGATGGGCTTGTAGCCTGAATAACAATAATAACAAATTGACGTAACAATAATAACCCCCTACCCACCCCAAAAATGTTAAGTAATATTCCCTGTAATCCCAACAGCCAAATTGCATTCCACTAGTGTGGGTGTTAGGACAGTAAATGATCCATAACAAGTTTATTCTCAGTGATGGCTGTTCTTCAGTCATTGGACAGGGAAAACACATGTAATGAAACTGCTCCAGTGTCTCAGTGCCCCTTGGTGCTCCTGTTCTCCAGCCCTCCCAACACTGTGCACATGGGAAAGGTGGATCCACAGAACAACACACCCACAGCCTTCTCTCCCTTTCTCTTTCAGAAATCCTGTTGCTCTGTTTTCACAGAAGAAATCTGCACTCGTCTACGCATAAAAGCACCCGCCAGACAAAGCCAGGAGACGTCAGGGAAGGCAAATGCTTAAGGATTTTTTGCTTCAGGAATGGGTCTGGGTTAGGGCTGTACCATGTCTAGGAGCTGTATCAGTGTAGGAAGATGTTTTTCTGCTAGCCTAGAGTGTTAGTTTGCTAAATACACACAAAGAGTACTTCTGGAGTGGTGGTGGAGCTGCAGGCTGAAGGAAATTAAGTGGCTTGGAAGAATTTAAATTGATAAGGGATAGAGTGGAACTGTGACAAACTGATATCTGGAGCTGAGCTGGCCAGGATGGTGGATCCATGTTTAGTTAGAAGTTCACCCTGTAAGTCCATGAAGGCCTGTAGAGGAAGTGACTGGGGACAGGTTAATGTGCAGCCTCTGCTACTAATTGCTGTGTGAGGAACATTCGTGGAACATTAAAGCTCTTGTCTGTTGTAATCAGGAACAGCAGCTTAAGCATTGCAGCTATTTAAGCCTTATCCTGCCCTGTGTGAGCAGGAGGTGCTGGTCCTTGGGAAGGTAATTCCTAAATCAGAACTGACAGTGCTGTTGTTTAACCCCAAACAGGCCCTCCCTGCACCCCAAACCTGAGAAGGGGAGCCTCTGTCCCCAAGGAACCACTGGAGTTAAGAAATGCCAGGCAGGGCTTGTCCTTTGTCCCTTCCCATCACGGGATAAGGGCCACTGGTGACAGAGAATGTTTTGTTATTGAGGATTCTCAGTGGAAATCCATCCAGCACCAGAGCAGAGAGGGAGTGTGGGGATGAGTCAAACACAGCAGTCCCAGTGCCCTGCAAGGGGAGATGTGAGGGTGTTGGCATCACTCTCCTGCTTTCAAAGAATGGTGCAAGTTCAGGGAGCAGTTTTCTCAGCTGCATGTTAAACACTTTCCTCATTAAGCTGTTTTTCCTTTCAGAGATGAGATGACAGAAGCATGTAAGTGTTAGGGCAAATTGGTGGTTAAATCACTCAATTTGTGCACTGCACAGCTGAAGGAGGGAAAAAGCAAATTGGGTTCCCTGAGAATGTCTGTAATTACACTGCAGAAACAAAGACACCAATCCTTGTCAATCCCACCAGGGATAACTGAAGGCAACAGAAACCAGGGGACCTCAGGCTGGGAGGTAACTGGGTGATCCCAAATCCAGCACTGCACATTCCCTGTGAGGGGAATTTAGTGAGACTCAGCTTCCAGCTGCTGCTGAGGAATTCAGTGTAGCTGCAGGATTCCCTCCCACCCACCTGCTAATGGGATCAAGCACAAGGTTAGCAATTCCAAGTGTTGGGAGGCCAGGGCTGGTCCTTATCTCAGCCTGAGCAACGTCTGTGGGGTGAGAAGGTGGATCAGCCCTTCCAGCAACTGAGCTGCACAGAGCAGGAGAGATTTAGGTAAGTCTAAAAGCTGAAAATGCAACGTCAGGTTCACTTAGCACTTAAAAACTATTTGGTATGTGCCGTGTCACTGCTGGCAGAGTAGGCAGAGATGTATAAAAAAGGTTTTCATTGACATTTAAATATATTTCTATATGAATGTCTCACAGAACAGAAAAATAAAGTCTTTTCATCACAAATACTGCAGCATTAAAATAAACACTTACCAAAATAAACAATGAGTGATATACATATATATATTTGAGTGTGTAGACTATAGAGTGAATCATATTGTCGCTTTTTAAGTCACAAAAGCACAATATAAATACGGAATTTCCTGTGAACTCTTTTCCCTGTTGTAATAAAAATACATTCTTTACAGTTAAAGTAAAACTAGTGCAAGTCCATGGGCCGTGCCAGCTCCATCATTTACAGGGCACTTCATACTTGAAGATGACACTGAAGATTTTGCCCCCGAGGCGGTCGGCGAGCCACGAGTTCTTGATGACAGCCAGCTTGAGGCTCTCACACTTGAGCACGGCGTAGTAGTTGGTGTGGATGGCTCTGCCCATGCCCTCGATGACCACCAGGTCTGTCTGCCGCTCCCTCACCAGCACTGCCAGGCCCTGGTCCAGGCGGCTGCAACAGAGTGACCAGAGTGACCACAGGGTGACCACAGAGTGACCACAGCACGGCCACACGTCAGCCACACCTCCAGCTGCATCCCAGGGCTGCTCCCAGCTGCCAAATGGGATTCTGCAGTCACTGGTGCCCACAAACAGTGGCATTTCAAAGCCAAGGGGAGTGATGGAAATGTTGAAATGCACCCAGCTTGGGATTCTGACACAGGTAGGTTGTGTCTCCAACACAGGAGCTGATCAGAACAGGTTAAACAAGGTGAAGTGATATTTCTGTCCCAGGGGTTTTGGCCACCTGCAGGATGTGACATTAGCCAAAACCTGCCCTGCTCCTGACTGTGTCCTGAACACAGACACCCCACTAAGGGCCAGCAAGCTGTAAGGCCTGAGCAGTCACAGCTCTGTAAATCCACACTAACAACTCCTAATGGGTGTGCAGAAGTGATTCCCAGGGGGAAGGGGGGCTGGGATGCTCCACAGCCAAACCTCTGACCATCCTGCAGCTGAGGGACACAAACCACACAGTGGCACTTTGTCCTCATACCTCAGATCCAGGCATGGAGAACTGGAGCCTGTCTGAACCAACAGCAGCTTCTCGTCCCTCAGTGCAGAGCTGTGTTTGAAAAGACAAAAACATTAAACAGCTGCTTCAGCAGGGTTGTGCACATCTGGGAATGAGCCAGGGAAGCAGCAATATCAAAGCCTCTTTTGCAAAGGCTTCCTTTCCTGAAGGGACTTCACTAGGAAACACAGTGTTTCCTTGAGCACAAGGATTGCTCAGTCAGCCCTGCATCCTCTCCAGGGGACACCCTGTGTGTGACATACAGGGCTTTGCCTCTATTGACACAGAAAATTCTTGGTGGAGTAGCCTGAGTGCTTGTTAGGGAAGACACAACAAGAAATGTAACTATGGGTTTGCCAGAAAGCTCCAATGTCTACATTTTTCACCTTAATGAAAGCAAACATTCTGCCTTGGGCTGAAGCAGCAGGTCACACATGCTGCTAAACAGTGACATAAAAAGCCAGGCTGTGCCCAGGATGCTGCTGTCCCCCAGGGAGGTGTGACAGATGTGGTACTTACTGGATCACAGGGTCCATGGCCGCGATGCGCTCGGTCACAATCAGGGACTCGCTGTAGGTGACGTCGTTGAGGGCAGGGCCAGAGTTACAGGCCAAAATCACCTGCAGAAGGTGCCAGCAGAAATCACACAGTCAGGCTCTGGCATTCCAGCTGTTTGGATGATTCCCAGTTTGGCAGAGAAGTGTCCTGCTGGTGGGCAGTGACACCTTCCAGCAGTTACCAGAACTCCAGAGGAATTCTCAAGGAAAACCACTCACCTCTGTCCCTCTAGAAAGGAGCTCTCGGACAAAAGGAAAGACTCCTAAAATTATGTCTATCCCACTGTTATCTGCGAAAATTAAGGCACATTTATGAGGGGGACCCTCCTGCAAGAGAAAACCAATGCATTCAGGATGGAGCACCACTCACCTCAGGGAACAGTTTGTTATTCACAGCTACTCCTCCAAACCCCCACATTTTATACCCTCAAACACTTTGGGTCTCTGTAGCAGTGAACTCCCAGCACACAGCAGTGACAAACAGGAAAATGGGGCTCCCTGATGGTGTCTGTGCACAGGGCTTTAAAACAGTGAGTTGCTGTGCTGTGTTTGAGACAAACCTCTCAAACTGCAGCAGTAAAACCTCCAGCTGCCAGTTCAAGCCAGGCCTAACTGCAGAGTCAGGCTGTGATCCTGAACACACTGGGTGCCAACTGGACCTACCTTGGAGGGTGTTTTAAGCCAGCCTGGTGCTGGCTGAAGAGGATTCCCTTCTGCCAGGAAAGGGCAGGATGGACTGGGGGGGCAGTGACATCCTAAAATGAAAAGATAGTGCCTATTCTCCATTAACCTCTTCATTTGTTCTCAACCTGATGTTTTGAAACTTAAGTTCACTCCAGTTCAGAGCAGCAGCAGAAGTGAAAAATGCTTAATTCCTAATAAAAAGCTGACAGGACAGTGCTTGTAGTTCCCTAATTATCCCTGTAACACAAGATTAGCTGGTGCTTTGTTTTAGGATGGAGCATGTAATGATTTGCCACAGTCTGCTCATCCCCAACCTTTAGGCTGCCTTTTCCAACACAGAGATTTACACAGACACAAAAGCTCTTCAATTTATCTTAATTAAATGGTAAAAGAGATCACATGGGGAGGAAAAACCCCTTTGCTAATTGATAAGTTAATTACTTCCAGCAAGCTCCTACATTAATGCCAGTTTTAGGTTGGCTACTCAGAGGGAGGAACAACTCAAACACTACATTTTGCCCGAGGTTGTGAAATTCAGGGGTCTGGGTGGAAAGAAGTGCCCTGATAAGGAGAGGATGCTCTGGAGCAGCTCTGGGCTCCAGTGGGAATTGAGGGAAGCAGCTCAGTAAGTAACCAAGTGTTAGACTAATTCCTTTATTCCTTTCTTTATGGTAGATTATTGGGATTTGTTTTGGGCTGTCTGAACAGAGTGCTGCTCAAACCCCACGATTACCAAGCTGGTTTGATTATTAAGTGTTTCATTAGTGGGTTTAGGGCCCCCCAAGGTCATACCTTCAGTCGCTGCAGCCACTGGCTGTAGGAATCTTCCAACCAGGGACGTTCTGTGGCACAGACAGAGCAGTGTCAGCATTTCTTAGCAACAGCCACTAATTCTGATCCACCCAAACTCTGCATCTGCATTTAGACAACCTAACAAGCACTAATGATTCCTTGTCATTAGCAGAACCCCCACAAACATTCCCACTCCATCCCCTCATTAACATCCAGCCCAAACCACCACCCTGGATCTCCTCATACCTTGGAGCTTTGACTTGGCTTCTTCAAACCCAAACTGTGGCTCAGACTCCAGAACACTGGAACAGGAGAGAAACAAAGGGCACACAGTTCAACACCTCCATTTCACAGTTCAACACCTCCATCTCACAGCAGTGTCATTCAAACATTTCTTTACCAGCTGCCCAGCAATTTCACTGCACTGCTTGTACTCGGGGTGTCTGTGGTCCCAGGACTGGGAAATGTATTTTGTGTTCATGTTAAAAACAAAAGGCTCAGCTGGACATTAAATCAGAGTTCTGATGCTAAAAGAAAACAGCCTCAGTAATGTACAGATGTTTGCAGGCAGGAGGTTACAAGCAAAAAAGACATTTTTGAGTCTGCAAACAACCACAAAATGTAGTCCTGACTTACACCAGCTGCAGGGTGTAACAGTGCTGCACAAATGCTGAGGGGGAGATTGGGGAAGCTTATTTTTTTAGGAAAAGAACCACAATTGGACATTGTGTAGCTGAAAGGTGCTGTTAAAGGATGGAACACCTACTCTGAGACTGCCTTTGCTCCCCAGTCAAAGACATTCCCTGCCAGAAGTCCTTTCACCAGTGCAAACTGCCTCTCCTCCCAGTCCAGGGCATCCAGGGACTCAATCACGCTCTGGAAACACTTTAAGGCTATTCCATTTTCTTTCTGCTTTACCTGTAAGACAGACAGGAAACACTGGATTTACAGACCAACATTTCTTACCCATTCTTGGCTCTCTCAGTCCAAAGACCACATTCAAGCATCTCCTTTGTTTGTTTTGGGTTTTTTTGTGCATCATCCCAAATGCTCAGCAGCTTGCAGTTTTTTTTTTTCTCTGCTTTGTCTCCAGTGAGAACAGTGTTACTCAGGGTGAGTTTTCTTAGAAAATCTACAATTATTCTGGATACCAAGATCTTTTCTTGGCAGTATCTTGTCTGAATTACCAGACATTATCATCATGGTCACCAGGAGCCTATTTGGGTGAAAGGATTTATATCCCATTTCCCAGAGCTGTTTCTCCTCCCCAGCAGCTCACAGCCAGTGCAGGATTGTTTCCAAATCCCTCCCCACTGAGCCATCACTTGTACAAAGTTTCAGAGTATTGCAAAAGTGTCTTGAACTCACCTTGGAATAAGGATCTGGAAAATTGAACTCGTTCAAACAGTGTTCCCTTGTATCCAAGAGACTTCTGACTGTTAAGGTACCATATGCACTTTAAAAGGGGAGAAGGGGGAAAAAACCAAATTAATTATTTTAAACAGAAAAAGTTATTTTTCCCTCTGTTTCCTCTGTAAGTCACAGCCCCTCACAAGAGCACTAAAGGTGGAAGTCACAGGTGCTAAACCAGCTCTGAGGGGTAAATCTACAATATTAAAATTATTTAAATACAGGGAGGGAATGTTCACAATTAACTTGCTGCTATTTTTAATAACCATATACAAAATTTTAATAACAGTTTTTCTGCCAAGATATATTTTTTCTGTTTAATTCCAACACATGAAATCCAAAAGCTCTGTGCAGAGGGTCTGATGTTTGGCACAGTAATTTCCCCAAGCCTTCAGCTACTTGTCTTTGTTTGCTCTGCTTCAGAACCTGGTTAGCTCTAGGTTGGCTCTCACTGTGCTCTGCTCAACAGAAGCAGCAAGTGATGCAGAAGGGAAAATAAAATAAAACCACTTACAAGGGCTGCTGCCTGAGTGTCTGGAGTTTATTCCAGTATTTCTGTCGGAATTTCTCAGCTCTCTCCTGTGCATCCACAGAGTCTGGCTGACTGGCTGCAGCTCTCTTTGCCACCTGGCAGAGAAATGAGGCAACACCAAATTAACTCTTCCTCCTTGTGAACTATCTGAAGTTCAGTCTGAGCAATAACCCCTCCATCTGCCTCCCTGTTCTGTGCCTGCAGCCTGGCTGCTCCCTCCCACACAGCACCTCCCAGCTTCCCTTCATTCCAAACTGTAAACAACAATTTTAATGCCTCTTTTCATCCCAAAAGATTTGGAGTTTGTTTTCCAGACTACTTTCAGAAATTAAGCACAAGTTCTAAGTACTTAGAGGAGGTGGAAAAATAATGATGCACATACACCAAAGGAGAAACAGGCAGAAATTTAATGGAGCACATCGACCCCTTGTGTTCTCTTTTTGTTTACTCCAGTGAACTGCCTGAATCAGCTTCAGTGCAGAAAAAATAACTTGTGTCTGATTCAGTTGTGCTCTTCCCATGGAAAAGTGTCTGGGAGGCAGCAGGATTGCTCCCAGAGCAGGAACAATCCAAGGATCTCTGGCCTTTGGTTGTGTAACTGTCCTGCCTGCAGCTCTGCACAGAGAGCTCCAAGTGCCATTAAAGAGAGAAAATGCTTTGAAAACACCTATAAGAAAGAAAGAAAAGCACCACAGAAGAACATTTCTGCCTTTGAAGTGGCCAAGCACTTCCATGAGAGACTGGGGCAAAGTCAAGTGCCTCTTACAGGGAAAGAGGGGCTGCACTTCCAGAGGGTGACACAGCAGGAATATTTTCCAGGACAAACATGCTGCTGGCACAAATTGGTTTGCTGAATACCTGTGTCACCCACACAGAACTGTTTTGTGACACTTACCCCATCCAGTGCCTCCTCAAAGCAGGTGAGCCAGTATTTTCTGGCCATGGCATCATCTGTGAGGTCAACAGTGTCTGGGATATAGGTGGAGGGATCTTTCAGCAGTGGCAGGTTAACAAGTGGTCTCTCCAATCTGTCCATTTCCAGCATGTCAAACTAGGGGAAAAAGGAAAGAGATTGATTAGAACTCACCCAGAAATTAATTCACAACAAATTAAATTAGTGCAAGGGCTGCACAAGTCCAGCCACAGTTAAGGCTAACAGATTTGCAGACAATATGTAGGTCATCATAATTATAGGTCATCATAAATAATCCAATTCCCTCTGTGGATTATTTTATCCATGCCCACCCTATAGAGAGAAATGATCCAGTGTGAAAATAATCTATTGTGAAAGCAGAATTTCTGTACTGTCAGTGAATTAAAAGATGGCTGGGCTTGTGCTCTTCTGCCCAGTGTTGTATTTTTCTTCTCATGGGAAGCAAATTAACGCTGCTTAAAGATGGTGGAACATCAGATT
This sequence comes from Lichenostomus cassidix, assembly GCF_008360975.1. NCBI lineage: Eukaryota > Metazoa > Chordata > Aves > Passeriformes > Meliphagidae > Lichenostomus > Lichenostomus cassidix. The sequence continues at coordinate 2,751,575 of NC_139501.1, forward strand.
CCAAATTCTGCAGTATTTCAGCTGCAGCAAAATCCAGCTGCTCCAGTGGAAGGGTAAGAGACAAACATTCCCCCCAGTCTGGAGAAGGAGAGTAAGACAAAGTAGCAGCCAGTCTGTTTTATGGGTCATTCCATCCAACACCACTCAGGACAACATCACACCAGGCTGGTCACTCCTCTGGACAAGCAGCAGTCCCAGGGGCAAAAGGCAACCAGCTGGACAATAATCACCTATTGGCAGGTCAGCACTGCTAGGACACACCCAGGGCTAGAAAAGAGAGCACATACTGTACCACTCCGTGTTCTCTGCATGGGGTAAACATCAGGGGATGTGCTCATAAGCCCAGAACTGCCAGCATAATTCTCTCCCCAGCTGTACTGGTTTGGATCTAGAAAAGAGAAAGACAACAGACACACATAAACTGAAAATAAAACTGGAAATACTCCTGTGAGTGAGGCTAGAGCCAGCTCCCCTTGTCTTTAAAAGCAAACAGAATTTTTCCCTCTAACCCCCAAAAGAAATGTTTCAACCACTCAGTGAGTTACCTGCTCCAAAGAGCTTCAACCTGAATGAGACAAGAGACAATTAAAGTTCTAAAGTCATTCTTTTTAACCCCATTTCCTTGTCATTAATCAGCATGCCTTCAAAGCACTATCACTGAGCATTTATTTCTAAATCTAGATCCATTATTAACAAAATAGAATTACAGAACCCTCAAAGCAAAATGTCAGTTTTAGAGAAACACTGAAGTTATTTCTAGATTTGCTTTATTTGAGAAAAAGTTTAATGAGCTCAGATGTACAGTTCATGCTGCAGAAGCAATGTCTTTAATTCCTCAGTAGCTGGTTCCTTGCCCATCTCTATCAAACGGGCAGGAAAAGAATTCCACATCCATTTTTTGGAGGTGTATTTGATACTTACTGAACTAAGTACCATTACCAGCCTGTGGCTGTGCCACTGTAACCAATGCACTGCCTGGCTTGCCAGTACATCACCAGGGAAAAGGGAAACTGAACAGGCAGAATTCCACCACAGCACCCTGTATCCAAGGGATCTGCACAGAAGGGTCTCCTCTGTGAGGCTTTTCACTCCCAAACAAACACAGTTTGGAGATGCTGGTCTTCCTCAGTACATTAAAGGAATTCTGCAGTGGCCTCTTTAAGAGGGGGAAAGATCTCCAAACCCACGTTTCCCCTGGCTGGATTTAGAGCTGTGACTGCTCTTTGCAGAAGTGCAGAGAAGAGAAGAGAAGAGCCCAGTCCTGCTGCCTTCTCAAAGGTGAGCAGGAAATCCAGTGAGAAATTAGGATGTCCCTGCCAGAATGTATAAAACCAAAGCCCAGCATCTGTGTTTATTAGTGCCAAATGGATTTATTTAGGCAACAGCTTACATGCAGCCTCTTAAAAAGAGAAACTTGGACAGTACACTGACATTTCAGAACACAGCATATACAGAACAGAGCAGTGCTGTACTTACTGTCTTGTTCAGCTCCTTTTAAAAATGCCCCAATGGCTCCCAGGTAGCCTTCATGTCTCAGGAACAATGCCTGAACCTCTCCCTGCCACAATATGAAACATTGCAATTGGATGGTCCCTGAGGGCTAACAGGCACTTCTTTGTCACTAGTTTCACACTTTAATTTAATAGAAACAACTAGAAGATGGTAATAGTCATTTGTGCTACATTCTCACACATTCAGCAAGTTTAATGCTTCTGGAAAAGCTCGGGGAGGAGCTGCTCACACACATCATCCCCCAGTTAGCAAACAGCTGGAAAACACCCATGTGCTCTAAGGCCTTCCCTGGAAAACACCACTGCATCATTCCATGAATATTCAACTCCTCTTGCTTCAACAGGCTGGAAATACACGGTTGTGTGATTCCCAAGTGTTGTCACTGCAGCCAACACGTTTGGGACATTGCTAACTGTGTTTATTTCATTGCACTGCTCCTCAACACCACACAGACACTGCATTATCCACAGGCAAGGATTTCCCCATCCAAACAGTGCAATTATTAACGTGAAATACAGGAATGCTGGGGAGAAGAGCCCTCCATCCTCACAGCAGGGCCCCTCAGCTTCCCCAGGCTGGGTGAGACATGGCTTTTTCCAAGGAATTCACCAGAGATTGTGGGAAGAGCTCACCCTGAGGGGAGCCACGGGCAAACAGCAGCTCCAGCTCACAGGGAGGTTTGGATTCCAATCCCTGGTAAAGTGTTTCTTACAACAACCTAAAGCTGCAGTTTTGCAGTAGTTTTCTTAGGACTCAAAGTTTTACAGAAAAGGACAACAATGGTGAAATAAAGAGGGGGAAAGCAGCACACAGGAGTCTCTTGCATGAAGCACTGAGATGAGAAAAAAAATGGTGTCATCTACTGCATGAAATTCCCAAAGTGCAGGACTAATCCACCTGTAACAACCATTAAGGAGCTTTTGGACTGAACCTTTTTCCTAGCCAAAAATCTTCAGTATTTTCCACAGCTTTAAAACCTGCAAAGAACTTCAGCTTGGTTGATTTGGGGTTTGATTTTCTCTTTAATAACAAAACCCCACTGATGCCAACTGTCTCAGCAGAACAACCCCACACTGCATGGCCTGGGGGTGGAAAGATGCAAATCAGCAAGAGGAATTGAATAATGATGGTGACTATCTAAGAGCACAGTGAAAACTCATTACATGGAGCTACAAGACAGACTGTCAATCAAAAAATAATAATAAAAAGAGAGAGAGAGAGGGAGGTGGGGAGAGAGAAAAAGGGTCAGACACAACTCCCAGGCATTTCACATTGATTTCATCCCTCCCACAACACATCCCTGCCTTACCTACCTAAGGAGCAGCCTTCTAAGCTTACTTCATGTGCAAATTCATTTATTAAGGTATCCCAACAGCCTAGAAAAACAACTAAAATGTGCTTTTGCTGGAGGAATCCCTGTGTTTCCCTTACCTTGGAGAAGAAGTTGATGCTGTAGGTTATTGTGCGCATGGTGACAGGGTGGCCCCGGATAAAGAATCCTCCAAAATAGATTTTATCCAGGTTGTGCAGTTTGGCATAGAGGCAGGCCAGCTGACCAATGTCATTGCTGATCATGTGCAGCAAGCTTTTGGCCATATCTTCTTTGGAAAATTCTGAAAGGGGAGGAAGAGTAAAGCAAGTTACACACAGCTGAGGAAGCTCTAAGGCTTCTGTGCTGTTCTAACTGAGCCTGCAGCTGGGGGAAAAGAAAAATACAGGGTTGGAGCAGTTTTCTTTATGTGTGGAGAAGGAAAGTGTTACCCCCTGCAAAAATCTCACAAATAAAATGTAGTTCAAACAAGGAGGAGTGTGATTTGATTGAAGACATCAGGAAAATAAAAAACCACCAAAAAAACCTCACTAAGCCTATGTGAAACATTTCCTGAAAAAAAAACCAACTTCCTGGATGGCAAGAATCCATTTCTTCTCTCTAGGAACCTCGGGTGAGGTTCATCCAGCCCTCTTGGCCTGAGATGCACTGCAAGCATTTCATTAAGATACTGCAAATAAACTGCAAACTGTAGTAACTCCCTGCCAAAGAGCCTTTTTGGAGCCCAGAAAACCACATCTATTTCCCACAGGAATCAATTAATCCCAGGCTAGCCAGACAGCTATTTTTAAAATTTTCCCTAGACTTAGGAAATCCCAAACTGAAAATTCAAATGTCTGCTTGTAAAGCAGTGCTGGACAATATTTTTAATGAACATTGTGCAGATCATGAATGAAGCTGGTGATTATTTTCAGGTCTTTTTGCATGAGTAAAGCTGATTCCCAAGGGCCAGAGGAGGTGGTTGGGTAGATCTTTTCCATCCCAGTACCTTTGTCTGCTGTTGTGGACTTCCCAAAGCTGCTGGCAATGAGATTCCCACTGAGCCCCAGGGTCTGGTAGGCACCTCCATACACATCCTTCACCAGCATGTCCACGTTGGTGTGTTGGCCCTTTGAGGCCAGCTGCAGCAACTCATCAAATTTCTGAGGGTGAGAAGCACAGTTAGCACAGCTGAGCTGGACCAGAGCTCTGCAGCATCTTTACTGACCAAAACCAGTTGTAGAATTAACCCTAAAACAGATTATTTCAATTACAAGATGTATCCAGAGTCCATATCTGATCAAACAGAGAGAGCTTAAGTGGAACTCCTTTAATGATGAAAAACACTATCATTCTTATCTGCAGATATTTTGTTGGATTTCCCCTGAAAACTAAGGTGGATCAGCAAATATAAAACAGTCAAAATCCTCATGCACTGCTTATCTTGGAAGTCAGAAACACAGGAAATGAGAGAAAACAGAATTATGTCTTCTTGAAGCACAAAAAATAGTAAGTTCGACAAAAAAAAGACTCCATGTGCCTCTACTGCTGCAGAATATGTCTGTGTCCCTGAAATTAAACTTGCAGGCAAGCTGCATTATCCCAATACTTGATTTATAACTCTGCTAACTCAAATTTCTTCTACAAAACCAAGGCAGAATTAAGACAGGCGCCGTCATGTTCTACGATTTCTTCTTCAGGAGCACCAAACAAAAAGCACAACCCGGGTTGTGCCCTCCTGTTGACATTTTCTTATCTGGTGCATTTGTAACTGTAGCTTTTCCTGCCCTGCTGACATTTAGGACACTCACTTCAGCCAGGTGGCTCTTTGGGAAGCCCAGCATGATCTAAGAGCTGGGCTGGGCAGGACTAAGTCAGGCCTTGCTCTGGCAAATCATCAGCCCAGGATTTAAACTCATGTTGGCAACCAGAAACCAACCAAGAGGCAAAATTCCTCCTCTCTGCTTGTAAACATTTTGCAGCAATTTTTTGCTCCCTGCTTCCTTCTGCAGACAATATTGCAGGACCTGGGCTGGCATTTCATGTTGAAAAGAGAACAAAAAAAATTTTTGTCACTTTGAGGAGGCTCTTTGCATTAAAGACATCACCTGTCCTTGAGCCCCAAGCAGGATTGCTTTTGGCCACAATAAGCATTTTCTAATTCTTGTCCCTATATTCCACCAGTATCTTTTTACATGTAAAGCTTCCTTTTATGCATCACAAGTGCCAAAAATATGAACACAAGTCCAGGACTGCCTTGTTATCTAACATTCCAGCATTTCAAGCTTCCTCCCAGCATTTCCTTTAATACCACCCTTAAAACAGACACTTGATACCTTTGTTTTGGTGAGCAGAGCTCCAAGACCCCAGAAGGTTCCACCTCCAATTGAGCTGCCCCCAATCCATTCGAATTTGTCTTCTGTTTCTACCTGTCAATCAAACAAGGCAGATTTGTCTGGAAAGTTCTGTCACAACGCTGAACACAGATCTAAATGTGAGACAGTGCAGGGTTTTGGAACAGTGGAATCAGTGTGGGTGGAATCCTTTCATGGTGGAAGTGGCAGGGTAGAAGGGCACAAAGCACATATTCACACCACAAGCAGTTTTGGGAATCTTTGTATTTAATTCTTGGCTAATAATCCTAAATATAGACATTAAATTTGGTCTCTTCAACAGTGTGACAAACAAACGTCAAAAATCACTTTGATCTGACAGCCTTTGTCCTCATCAGGCAATACAACCACTTCTCGAAACACCAAATTAAATGCTATTTTAAAAAAATTCTGGTAGTGAATAGAAAAGCATTCTTAACTATAAAAAATAGAAGTAATTTTTTAAAGCACTATTTCCTTTTTATACCTTGCATTACCCAAGAAGAAACAAGTACAAATCCTTAATAAATTCTCCCATAAAACATTTTAGCCAGCACTCACCTTGACTATAGAGACCCCTGAGCCAATGTTCACCAGCAAATACGGGAAAATGTTGGGGTGGTTTGTCTGGAACCGAAATTCTGTGTCTGAGTCCTTCTGGTATGCAAACACCTCATGGGGGATGTTCCTCAGCACGAAGTTGCACCCCTTAATTAGGCAGGTCATTACATCTTCCTTATCAACTCTGAGGGGGAGGAAAAAGCCTTCAGTAAACGTCCCAGCCCTGCTGATAAGGCAGTTTGGAGCAGCAGTTTACACAGACTTTGCAGACGGGAATTTTCACACCACGTGGCTCCAGTCCAGCTCATGGAAACATGAAACCTCCATCTGCACATGGTCTGGTGCTCCCCTCCCATGGCACAACTCCAGCCTGGAGTTCTGTTACACAGTAACTTTAATCATGTTGTCATTACAAATAATCCTGTTTGCTTGTTTACATTGCTCTTTCCTGCCCTGCTCCTTTCATGGGCTCTGCGCCCCTGCAGCAAAGTAGGTCAGGAAGCTTAGCTGGAAATTAACCTCAGAAAACAATTTCCCAACATGGAATAATTGTCTGTTGCTCTTCCCCTGCCTCCTAATAAAGCACAGAAGGCCCTCTCCACATTTCAGCACTTGTTTATGAGATTCAAGGGACTGGGAAGAGCCTGCAATTGGGATTAGCAAACACAGAAGAAGAGATTTCTCCCAGGAGTAGCAGGATCCACAACAGGATGTATCCCCAGTGTGCAAACAGATAACAGAGTCCAGCTTATGAGGAGAAGTAAGTAATTTGCAAAGACAGTTTAAAAGATGAGCACAGCCCTCAGGGGTTGAGGAATGTACTACACAGAACACACCAGGAGAGATGCCTGAAAGCTCTCCCCAGTGATGTTTAATACTGGAGTAAATGAATGTTTTTTCTACACTTATAGTCTAGAAGGTGTGAATTTATAGGCACCACCATCTGTAGCTTTGATGACTGTAGTCTCTCTATTGATAAGATGGCCTTTGATGAAACCTAGGCAGGTTTCAGTGTAAGCTTTCTAGTATTTGGTGTTCGATAAGGATGTTTGAACAGTAAATTTATGAGGCTGTAAATTCATGTGGCTGCCCTTTGTTCTCCTGCAAGCCTTTGCACGAAGTTGAGGTAGGAGCTATACAATAAATGAATGTCACATTAATTACCTCTGAGCATGCCCAGGAAAATTACAGCAGCTTTTGGAGTGGGTGGAAGTTAATTCTTTACAGAAAAAGAAAAAAAAAAAAAAGAACAGTTCCACTTACTTCAACCCCAGTTTCTTCTCAATAAGGTCTTTGAATTTATAGGCACCACCACCCGTGGCTTTGATGACTTTTGTCTCTGTATTGACAAGGTGGTCTTTGATGAAATCTAGGCAGGTTTCAATGTAAGTGTTTTCAAATTTAATGAAGTGAAGTCGAGCTGTAATCTCCTCCTGAACAGATATTTCATACAAAGGTTCATTTTCTATGTCCTTTAAAAGAGAAAAGGATTTCTTAAGAGAACATTCTTGGAGAAATAAGGTTAAAGGTTAAACTACTGAACTTGTGCTTTTTTTTTTCCCTTAAAACTGTGATAATGCCATTAAACAGAACACCTCAAGCTATGTCAAAGAAGAATAGAGTTTCACAGGTCTTAATTCTCTTTAAGCTGAGATAATCAATTCTCCCATGCAGCAGACATGCATTAAATCCTTTGCATTAGGAAAGTTATGTCTACATGGGAAGAGAGATTTTTTACAGAATTACCTGTCTGGAAAATAACTATTTCAAACAGTTCCTGACAATACAAACATTTCCTGATAATGCAAACACTTCCCAAGAATTTTTAAATAGAACAAGTTATTAAATGGGTTTGGATAAAATTTCTGTTCTACCCAGTCCAGAACCTCATTCCTGTGAATCAATCACATTCCCTGCTGGAATTCTCACCTTTCCAGAATGATCAAAGGACCTCACTCTTGCCACTTTGTGCTGGACAGTTGAATAATAAGCCAGCTTGGTTAATGAACCACCTGTTCATAAAGAGATGACAAGTTATGATTAATGCCTCACATTGGCACAAACAACACAACTGATGTTTGCCAGCTCTTGGTTCTCAAGGTCTCCTCAAGTAAAAAAGCTAGAAAGGATTAAGGGAAATGCAGAAAGAACCTTTGTAGAGGAATTGTTTGGCCTGGTTAACCCCCAGAGCACCACAGGAGGGAAAAGCTCCATAAATTCAGCTTGTGCCCAGCTGATATGGGACGAAGATAAGCAGTGAAAATTCTTAATTAGCCAGGCCAATACATGAAATGCTGTTATTTACCTTGTTTGGAAACTTTATGGAACCCCCCAAATCTGTATGAGGATTTTCTCAGCTGGTTTGCCGCAACTGAGCAAAGCCCTCCATGTGCACAGAGTGTTTCACCAGCAACACCTAAATAACATTCTTACCCTGCTTCTAGGGACAAGTCTGAAAGTTCATGGCTGGATGGAAAATGACTCTGAAAATGACTGAGTAACTATTTTGCAAGCTTGTTCCTGGCTTTGGGGTAAAGAATGCTCAGGATGATGTTTCTCAAGCACGCAGCATTTGGAGATATTACCAATGTGCATGTCTGAGCACAGCAGCCTCAGCAGCCTCTTCAGGCCTCCAGTCTGCTCATGGCAATGAAACTCTCAACTCTCCTCCTGAAACAGAACTCAACCTCTTGCCCTTGCTCTTGTCTTTGCATCTGACCTGCAAAAGCGAATTTCTGGAGCTACACTGAATAACTTCACTGTTTTCCACCACATTGCTCAGTGCAAGGTCTGAGGGTCACTGTGACCAACTACTGGGTTAATGTTAAAGTCCTGAAAGTAAACAAAAACCTGGCAATGTTAGATCCTAAATAATGGCTAAATTCAGTGGCACTGCACTTTCCTGCCCTATAATAACCAAGAAATGAAGCAGCACAAGATAATCCCTAGAGTGTGTAGCTTTGCCTTTATAACAGCACTGTCAGCTTGCCATAGTGCTCAAGTAGTTTTATTAAGAAAATACTTGCAATCTGTAGGACTAAAACAGGCAGTTTACTCCAGCAAAACTTGAGTGAGGTCAACACAGAGTGACCATGGACACACACTTATAGTAACAAAAGCAACAAAGCTTCCCCGACCTTGGATCTGATTTCAGTGTCCCAGCCAGTGCTTTAAAGTTTCTGGTAAACAAAATCCACAATCTGCTCTGGTAAAAGGTGAGGGTTTGGTGCTTAGAGGTGAGGGGTTGCACAGCTTTTCATGGAAAAGCTTCCTTCCACAGCTCCAAACTGAGCAATCACAAAGCCCGTGCTGGAATGTCACGCTCTCTACATTGACAGTGACACAGGTGCTGCAGCAATTTATCACCAGATCCACGGCATGTAGATCCATGCTTTATGCATTATCCCCTTCCTCTCCCAGTTTTTAAAGACTTAAATCCATTCAGAACACCAGCTGAGACGTGTAACTAGGTTTTATAACTAATCCCACGGCTCTAATTCCGCGCTGACCCGCACAAAGGGCCAGATCTGGCTGGTGTTTGAACAGGCATGGAACCAGCAGCTCCTGAGGGGCTGAAGTGACTGGTGACACCACAAGATTCTCTGTTATGGTGCAGGTTTTCTTCCCATTGCCACTGAGTCCCCACCACACAGAGCAGCGTTCATATGGCTTGGTTTTCCTTATCCTGGCTTTTCTCCTAAAAAGTTCTGCTGACCTTGTGGCTGTGGAACGGGAGGAAAACGTGTGAACTGGCACTTCTGGCTTAGTGCATGTCCTCAGAACCGCTGCTGATCCCTGCACGGGTGCCAATGCGAACAGGCTCAGCCTGTCCCCGCACAACTCCCGCGCAGGTGTCACCCTGCCGTGTGTCACCCTGTCCCTCGGCTCAGGAGGTGGCAAATCAGGAATGCTGGCTGCTCGGGCGTAGCACAAAGCAGGAGGTGTTTTGGGGGATGGCTGAGGCAGCACTGACAGCCCCCGACCCACGCCAAGCCCTGCAGCCGCCCTGCCCTCCCCAGGCAGTGCCACAGCCTGGCCCCCGGCCCTTTTTGCCTCTTCAGGCCGGTTTCGTGCACCGCAGGACCGCACGCAGCATCCCGCGGGCCGCGGCCTGGGCGGGGGGCGCCCGGGGGGCTCCGCGCTCGGGCCGGGGGCACTGGGGCCGGGCCCGGCGCGCTCTGAGGGGGCGCAGCCGGTGCCCCTGGCCCCGCCGGCCCCCAGCCGGTTCGGCCGTGCCCCCCGAGCTCTCCCCTGTCCCCCCTTGGCCGCCAAGGGCAGCCCCGGCAGGGCCGCCCCGCCCGGCTCCCCGCGGCCCGTTACCCGCGCGCGGCCCGCCGGGACCTGTAGTGCCGCTGCCCGCCCGCGCCGCGCCGGCACCCGGCGCCGGGACTACAACTCCCGTCACGCCCCGCGCCGCCCCCCACGCCACGCAGCCCGCCGGGAGCTGTAGTGACCCCGCGCCAGCTCGCGCCGGCCAGCGCGCCGCGGGGAACTACACTTCCCAGCGTGCTCCGCGCGGCCGGCCCGGCCCCCCGCTGTCCCCTCAGCGGGGCCGGAGCCGCCGCCCGCTCCCCGCCGCCGCCCCCTCCCCGCAGGGCCCCCCCGCCCGCTTACCGATGTCTATGGCGAAGCGCTTGGCGTTCTCCAGGTTGCGGAAGATCTCGTCGGGCGGGAGGGTGATGCTCTTGTCCAGGCTGCCGTGACCGCTGCCGCGCCCGCCCCGCTCCGCCATTTTGAACGCGACCCGCTCCCTCCCTCACCCCGGCCTCATCGGCATGCAAATGTATGCGCATAAATCTGCATGCTAACGAGGGGAGGGCGCGCGGGGGAGGCGGGGAGAGCGCGGTGGCCACGCCCACAGGGGGGCGGAGCCTGGAGGACATGGCGGGGGGACAGGGAGAGACCCTCGGGAGGGATCGGTGAGACCCCAGAGAGGGAAAATGGGGAGAGAAACCCCCGGGGAGGGCAGGGAGATCCCCGGGGAAAACTGGGGGGGAGCCGGCGGAGAGACCCCCGGGGGAATTGAAGGGGAGGGACACCAGGGAGGGGCGGTGAGACCGCCGGGGTGACACTGGTGACAGCGGGAAGGTGAGACCGCGGGAGGAGCGGGGAGGGATGGGGAGAGCCTAAGGGACAAGGGCAAACCCTTGGAGGGGTCGATGAGACCCTTAGGGGGGAGAACGGGCAGAGAGACCCCCGGGGAGGGCAGGGAGACCTCCGGGGAAACCTGGGGACAATGGGCAGAGGGATCCCCGGGGGGAACGTGGAGGGGACAAGGACAGACCCCTGAAGGAGTCAGTGAGACCCTTAGGGGCGGAACGGGGTCTCTTCCCCCGGAGAAACCCGGGGAGAACGGACAGAGAGCCCCCCGGGGTGTCCCTGGTGGCTCACGGGGTCCCGAGGGTCCAGGACAGTGACAATAAACACACACAGCAGCCCCACGCGTGTCCCCTGTAGCCAAAGCCTGGAATTTTAATCGTCTGCTTTTCCAAGGGTTTTGTGACCCGGACACATCCCCAGGAATGTGAAATGTGCCATGGGGCGCCTTGGAAAACTTTATCTCTTAATTAAAAGTATCGCCTGTGTTTCGTGTCCCCGGCTGTGACAAGGGGTCAGAATTAGATGATCTTTAAGGTCCATCCCAACCAAACTATTCCATGATTTTTTTTCCCGAATTCACCCTTGCAATGACCTTTCTTGGCTCTGAATTCTCAAAGAATTGGCTGCCCGGGCATGCTGTTGTTTTGTCTCACGTTTAATATTCCCGAGCTATGGAAAACAGCATTGCAGGGGGTCCTGATGGACACAAACTGGTGCAGAAATTCAGTGCCAACCCTAAATATCTCAGCTTTCACTGAAATGTGTGTCATGTCCGTTCACCACAGGGAAACCAGCTGTAAAAACTACCCAAAAAAAAAAAAAAAAACCAACAACTTTGGATTTATTAACCAGATTTTTATTTATTTCTGACCGTTAAAAGTTTCTCCAACTTCTGACGTTCAAGATAATTCTGGCACAGGTCATACATTGGTGCAGCTTGCACAGAACACTTCATAACATCCTCCAAGGACAGTAAAAAATTCCCATTTTCCCCTGGCAAAAGGGTACCAAAAACTAAATACAATTTATACGCCTGCCTTTCATGAAAGACTTTGATAAATATTTCTTCTAAAATCGACAGCACAGCCGTAACTTCCAGTCCTACAAGGACATAAAAACGAGCTCTCGCCTTTACAAAAGGCACACACTCATCCTGAACCTCACAAACAGCCCTGGCTGGTGAGCAAGACATCCCGAGGAATTTCCTCTACACAGTTTGGGATATGGTTTAACCATTCTCAGAGCATGCTCACTACAGACTATAAATATTATAGAAACCCTTATGGCACCGTGGGAAGGTCAGATTCCCAAAAGTGTCCAGCGAGACCCCCTCGGAGCCCCCAGGGCATTCCAGGTTGGATACCTTGGGACCCCGAGGAGTCAGAGGAAAAAGGGACACTTTTGGGAATTCTGAGCGTCCCAGGGCTCGCAGCTTTCCCGGCAGAGCTACATGGACAACCTCGCAGAGGTTAAGAACAGCCGTCGTTCCCCTCCGAACGACCCCTCCAGCCCTCCCAGCGGGAGGATACAGCTCACATTCCCTCAGAACGACTTTCTCTCCACGCGGTGGGATCGTTGCAGTCCTTCTGGGAGAAAGGGAGCTCACAGCCGAGCAGAGCAACGCCCTGCAAAGGGGGAAGCATCCTTCCCTACTCGTGAGAGGAGTGGGGGCGACTTGTACAGCAAGTCATAGTCTCCTCTGGAATACGCCAAGTGTCCGGGAATCATGGCATCGCGACCTGCCAAGGCCTCCGGAGGCTGCGGGAGGATCTCGGTGCTGCTGGTTTTGCAGGAGGCTGGTGGCCGGAGGTGGCTGCAGAGGGAGAAGCGGTGTCCTCGGGTGCCACTTGTGACCTCCGGGAGCGGCAGCTCGGCTTCCCCCGCCTTGCTGCTGCCCTGGGACGGAGGGACGGGAACTGCAGAGCCGCCCTGGGGCACTGCCCGCCAGGATCATCCTGCTGCGGGCTCCTGGCAGGGGCTGCGAAAGCTGGGAGGGCAGGAGAGGAGAGAAGTGTTACACAGGGAGGCTCCGGCTGGAGTTGGTCCCTAAGGAAAAGGCAGTGAGAGCGATGGGAGAACTCACCTCGCCCGTATCCTGGCTCGCTCGCAGCCATCCCTAGTATGTCGCCTTTCCCCAGCTCGGATTCAGGCTGGTGCCTCTGCAATCCCTTCCCAGGAGCAGTTCCAGTGCTGTAAATCCACTCTGGGGTTGCCGGAGCTGTAACACAGAAGGGAAGAAGGGAAGGTGAGCAGCGAAGTTTCCCTTCCCCAGCTCCAAACACCCAAAAAGGCCCAGCCCTTCATCGATACTCACTCTGTGCTTGCCTCCGGGCAATGGGCTTTCCAGGGAGAGAGCACCGTTATCCCAAGGGCTGCTTTCAGCTCCGAGTGGAGAGGGGAGCTGAGATCTGCCCTATTTATACTCCCGGGTCGCATACAAAAGTCTGGGTCCGGAGCGACTCGGAGTTTCCCACAGTCGCCAGCCAATCCATGCGTGCCCGGGACAATGGGAAAGCATCCATTACAGCATGGCAAATTGACTGTGAATTGCCTGGGGATAATACCCCGCTCCCAAAGGAGCAGGTGGGCTGGGGAGTGTGTGACACAATAGGGTTTGGCATCGCGGCGCTGGGCAGGGAACGTGGGAAAGCGTTTGCCGTCATTATCAGCCAGCTTCTGCCTGATGTTGGGAACGTCAACATCTCAATGTGCTGCCTTTTTCCCAGGCTGTGTTGAAATTAAGCACAGAAGCCTGATCCCAGGAAGAGATAATGCTCTGCGCCCCAAAGAGAGGTTGAAAAGGGAAAGATGCAGAATTAGAGGGACTAAACCCTTTCATTGACATTAAACCGTGCTTAGATGAATACAGTACCAGATAATTTTCAGGCAACGAGAGACTAAAATCGAGGGAAGAGCCCTTCAAACACTTAGCTTGAAATATTTTCCTCTCCATTGTTTAAAGTCCCTCTGTAAGTTACATCCAGAGCTCTTCCTTGCTTTTGTTGGGGTAATCTGGGCTTTCCTACGGCAGCCCGTGACATGTAATGATTGTGATGTCTTTCCCGAACATGTCCTGTTTAATTTCATGCCACTTTGTAAATCCCTCACTGCTCCTGAGTCTCCACCTAAATATATTTCCCGTTTACAGACAACTGAGAGGGAGTGAAAAGTCAATTCTTGCCTATTCCTTAGCTGTATTATCCCCTTGAAGGTGTGATGCCCTCCGGTGACTCTGCCACAGGTAATGAAGGGGAAAGGGCCAGGCAGGATCCTGGATTGGAGTTGCCTTGCAGCAATATGTTTTTTCAGGTAGTTTGAAGTTGCCTGCTCAGGTCTGCTGCCCTCTCCCAGCACAATCCACTACAAAGCCAGTCAGGTTTAGGATCTGTCAGTCAGGCATGGGAGGCCTCATGCAGTTTTTGAATACCTGTTTTTAGTACTACAACAGCACTGATGAAAACCCTACTTATTTCCCGTGCCTGCCTTTCAAAAGCAGAAAGGAAATTTCTCATTTCCCTGTCAGCTGCAGTTCCACCTGCCCTCAGCATCCCTCTCAGGGCCAGCCCTGTGTCTGTGGGTACCTGGGTAGCAAAGTGTTCCAGCACACAGAGGGCTAGTGAATAAAAGGATATGATTCTGCAAAGGATGATCCTGGAACCAGTTATTAACCTGAAGATTTTAAAGCCCTTTTCACTGCCTGGATCCTCACGGATTTTTATGGGATGGGTGTATTCCCTTCCCAGCCCAAAGACATTTTGGCTAGATGGATCACTTAGGGTACAACTATTTTGCTTGTCAAAAGCTGTAACTGACCAAGAACTATGAGTCCTATTCAAAATCACCTCGCTGAACTATTTTGCCACCTTGTAATCTGCAGTATTCCTGGGAGCTGGGGCAATCCCACATGTGCTTGTGCTGTTTCTGCAGAGGGAAGTGAAGCACGGGATTTTCTGGATCCCTCCCGGGATGACGTGGGACGAGGGGACAGCAGGTCCTGCCACGCACCGTACGGGAAGGAGGATGCTGGCGGCAGCCGCGGGCACGGGGAGAAGGGAGGGCAGCTCTGACCCAATTTTCAGCCCTGGAAATATGAAATGAGCGGGTTTAAATAACGCCACGCTGGCCGCAGCACAATGCCCCGGCCTCCAAAGGGCTAAACCAGCTCCCACTGATTAAAGCCTTATCCCTTCCTGGAAGGGCCGGGCAGATGGTGCCGCAGGCGTGGGCTCTCCCCGGGACCCTCCCAGGCACACTTCTTTTGTCGGCAGTTTAACACCGTGAATGGGAAATCCTGGGAGCTGCGGGTTCGCTCCATCTGATGGGAATGGTGAACCAGGCACCCTGCCCTGCTGCCAAACTCCCGGCTCTCTGTCCCTTGGAAAAGCACCACAAATCTTCCATTCCCCCGCGCCTGCCCCATCCAGCCTCTGTATGCTGCTGGTGGGTGAGAGGAGCAAATATTCGCCCCGGTTGGTTTGGTTATTAAGACCTGAAAACTTAATGGCAAACAGTATTTCCCAAGTGATGCTCGTGAATAATAAATTGTCTAGACTTGGGCTGTCCCTACGGAGTGCAGAATGCACTTCCTGCAAGGATTTCAGTATGGAAAAATTATCCTGTGCTGTAGGAAGGCCAGTTAGTCTTTGCTAGAAGTCTGTAATTAGTTTGCTCAGTTTTGGCTTTTTTAAAAATTTCACTGTTAGTCTGTCCCCCTGAAACGTGTCTGTGATCCAAATCCCTGTCCCTGTGCTCCATGTCCATGGGAGGAGTTTGTGCCTCGGACTGCTGCTGCAGAGCCAGCAAGTTGGGCTGTCTGAGCCTCAGAGACACGATTTCCCCTGCTTTGGGAATCAAGGAGTAAAAGAGATGAATCCCCAAAAATGCCAAACCTGGACTTGACTGAACAACAGCACCCAGTAATTCCCTGCTTTGGAGAGGGGTGTGAGGTCTGGAGATGCCATGGGCAGAGGCTGTTCCTCTGTAAATCCCATCAAATCCCGAGTTGCATCATGAAGATGCTGTTTCCAAAATCCCAACCTGCCGGGGGTTACCTGTACCTTCAGCCCTGGCACATCAGGCAGGAGCCTTGACTTTTTCTATGTACATCATCTCCAAGCAGAGCTGCTCCTGGTGACCCTGAGCTGTGCTGGGATTGCTGTGAGTTGAGGAACAACCCCAGAGGATCCAGGAAAGGATCCAGGAAAGGATCCAGGAAAGGATCCAGGAAAGGATCCAGGAAAGGATTCAGCCACCCCAAGACTGTCATTATAGGTTGGTGTCCATGACAATCCATAAATCAGAACAGCTGGAGGACCTCTACCCTGAGGAATTGCTACCTGGCCTTTCTGCTCCTGCTTTACAGGTGGTGGTTTCAACCCAGGTGTAGATTTACTACACACACAGTTTTCACAGAGGCTGCTACTGCTTGTAATGCCAATTGGCAGCTTTCTTAGCCCATCTGATCCATGATTTTCCATGGAGGGGAACTCAGCGTGCTGCAATGGAGCAACAGGTCTGGGGGAGGGTGGGCTATCAGCAAAGAGCGTGGAAACCCAGAATTTCCTTGCCTGTGTCATGCAGATTTAAAAAGCAGTGTCCTGTACCTCTGGGGCAGTGCTTCCAGCACACAACTTGATGGCTTGTACCAATTTTAGAGCATTTTTATTTTAGGCCATTTCCTACATTCCTGCCAGCCTGTCTCCCAGATGCCATTGACGGCGTTTTTAAAGAAATAATTACGATTTTTTTACCTTTTTTTTTTCCTGCGCCTTCCTTAAATGGTTTAAAATCTTTCTGACAACCCCTCTTGAGACACCTATTTAGTGTCAAAGAGCATAACGTTCCCAAGTTTTAAAAGGGCCCTGGCATAATACTGATCGATCAATGTGCTCCTTGGGAAAATAGCTCTCCAGATGGTCCATCGGGACAGGAATTGCTGGTCGTCACAATGCGGAGCCAAAAAGCGTCACTAATGTGGGCTGTTGTGAGGCACGCTTCCTTTGTGGGCCTCTGAATGCCCTAAATAGGGAAGAAAGTGTGGGAAACTCCGAGAAACTCAGGCCCACACTCTGAGGTTAATAGGGGCTTTGTCGGGAGAGTATTCCTGAGCTGTGGGATCAGCATAATAAACAACATCTTCCCTAAGGGTGGGAATGTGTTGGGAGCAGGGGAGAGTCACCCCAGGGGCTTGAGGAGCCATAAGAAGCTTTGTGTTCAATTATGAGAAGTGATAATAATCAATAAATTGTCAACATAACCTTTGCTGGGCCAGGGCAGGGCAGGCTGCAGGTCTGGCTTTTAGCTCGGGGGTAATTGGTAAATTAAAGCCCAGAGGGGCAACTGTGCTTGATGAAAAGCAGAAGGGGAGCTCCCTGGAGCAAAACGATTTCCCAGTGGGGTTTGGTGCTTTCCCACCGCCCAGGGAGGAGGAACTCACAGTTTCTCTCCCTTGCACTCTTTTTAACGCAAGCTGGAGAGGTGCTGCCAGCTGTGACCCTCAAAAAATGGTTTCCTTGGGTGGAATCTCATCCCCAGAGGAGCAGCAGTGCCACGTGTGGCTGCACATCAGGCTGGGGTGGCCTTTGGGGCACATGGCACTCCAGCTGAGCCTGAACTCCCCCAAACTGCCCTAATTAGGCTTGATTTAAACCCCCCCAGGCATGGACAACAGCTGGAGTTCTGCTGGGATTCACAAGCTTGTGCTAATTGACAAGGACAAGTTGAGCACAGCGAGGTTGAAGTGACTTCTTCAAGCTCCCTAAGCAACCATAAAACCTAAAAATATCTCTTGTGAATTACTTAGCAGTTCATTAGGAAGAATGAATCTGGAGCATTGGTAGAGACCTGTACCAAACCCCTGTACCAAACCCCTGTACCAAACCCCTCTTTCCACTGGCAGAGGTGAAGAACACTCCATTATTGTGCCCAAATAATAACCAAAATGATCCATGACCCAGAAGGAGGCAGAGCAGCACATCCCTGACCCAGCTGTTTGGCTTTTGGGACCTTTCTGTGGGGATAACAGAAGGTTTCACCACAAACCATATGAGGACTGGGCAGGTTCAGTGTTGGATGCAGCTTGATCTGTCAGCTGAGCAGATCTCAGGTTGCTCCATGCACAGACAAAATCAGATATTCAATTTTTTATTTTATTTTTTTGTCTGGGAGCAAAACCTGTGTGGTTGAAACACAGCTTTTCAAGGGTAGCTCTCCCAGGGAATCTGAGGAAGGTTGAATTGTTGACCATTGGTGTTTTATGCTGTTTCCATATCTCTGGAAGAAGGAGAGGATTCCCTGTCATACACCCAAATCAGTGAATTGCTGTGGTTAAGACTAGTTTTGTGAAATGATTATTTGTGCAGACTTATTTTACTTTGAAGAGAAGGTAAAATAAAAAAAAATAATTTAGGAGAGGAAATGTTTCCTCAGTCTCTCCTATCAAATTATACCTTTAGCCATATAACTAATTTCACTCCAGTAAAGGGAGCAATTATGTTATTGCCTAGCAGAATTTGTGTCATAAAATTAAGACAACAAAAATTAGTTCACCCCATTGCAGGTAGTTTCAAAGATCCCCAAGCTGAGGCAGGTGCCAAACTCTTTGGAAGTTATTGGGAGATTTGTATGATACTCCCTCCTAACCAGGCAGAAAGCACAAGGCTGAGCTCAGCTTGGTGGAAAAGCTAAGAAGGGAAATGAAGTGGCAGTGGAATGAGTGATTTGTTAGGTTGCTGTTAAATCTGAAAGGCTGATACCTCTCAGCACCTCGCTTCAATTCCACTTCCATTTTGATTTTTGATGATTTTTCCAGAGGTTG